>NC_042961.1:51684917-52029917 GCF_901001165.1 Salmo trutta | reverse complement strand
ATTGTTTGTGATATTAGTATTCTCCACAACATGCTGTCTGCTATGAAGGGTGTGGAGCCGACCACTTCAGGAGAGGGCCGAGGGGAGTTTGGGCCGACCACTTTGGACAGGGGCTGAGGGGAGGGGGAGAATGAGGAGTAGGGCCTCATAGCCCTGGAAACAAGGACAAAAGCTGGGAGAATGCTTAAAATGCCAGACATTCACCTCTGGGTCAACAACACAAACACTCGTATCACAGACTAAGTTATATTCAGGCAAGTTAGCTGTCTAACTCCTTGATCCTGCTTTGTAGTATACACCTCAGGCACTGAAACTAATGATTGGTTTCCTAGTAATAAACATTTCTGTCCAGCACAGTCTTCAAGATGCATCTTAATGTTCTGACCTAACGATCAGCTTCCACCATAGCGCTTTCACCTGTCAAGTCTGTCAAGTCCTCCTTTTTCCATGAAAATAAATATAGAAACACTCACACTGTGTGTACCCACAGAAACACAGATTTCAAAATGCACACACACAGGCTACACACAACAACTCCTGTCATTTCTCCTACTCTACAATCGGCGGACTAGCTGATGTGTTTTCGAATTCCAAGTTCTGAGAGAGAGAGAATTAATCCCATGAAGTATTTACATTCTATATAACTGGCAGTAATACATAGTGTAACTATCATCCATGTATGTGTTGTTGTTGATTTACTAGCCATTCTGTTTTTATTTAATTAAATGTATCCACCGAAGATTCCACCATACAACAACAGTAATGTTGTACCTGTATACATGATTACACAGTATGTACAGTTGAAATCGGAAGTTTACATGCACTTAGGTTGGAGTTATTAAAACTTGTTTTCAACCTCTCCACAAATTTCTTTTTAACAAACTATAGTTTTGGTAAGTCGGTTAGGACATCTACTTTGTGCATGACACAAGTAATTTTTCCAACAATTGTTTACAGACAAATTATTTCACATTTACCTCATTGTATCACAATTCCAGTGGGTCAGAAGTTTACATACACTAAGTTGACTGTGCCTTTAAACAGCTTGGAAAATTCCCAAAATTATTCCATGGCTTTAGAAGCTTCTGATAGGCTAATTGACATAATTTGAGTCAATTGGAGGTGTACTTCTGGATGTATTTCAAGGTTTACCTTCAAACTCAGTGCCTCTTTGCTTGACATCATGGGAAAATGAAAAGAAATCAGCCAAGACCTCAGAAAAAAATTGGCACACTAATTCACCTTTCAGCAGGACAATAACCTAAACACAAGGCCAAATCTACACTGGAGTTGCTTACCAAGATGACAGTGAATGTTCATGAGTGGTCGAGTTACAATGTTGACTTAAATCTACTTTCAAATCTATGACAAGACCTGAAAATGGTTGTCTAGCAATGATCAACAACCAATTTGTGAGAGCTTGAAGAATTTAAAAAAGAATAATTGCCAAATGTTGCACAATCCAGGTGTGGAAAACTCTTAGAGACTTACCCTGAAAGAATCACAGATGTAATCACTGCCAAAGCTAATTCTACAAAGTATTTTCTCAGGGGTGTAAAAACGTATGTAAATGATATCTTTATGTATTTAATTTGCAATACATTTGCAAACATTTCTAAAAAAAGTTGTGTAGTTCCAATAATTAGCTACACTGTTACATGGCAAAAAAATAAATAATGAACTATACTGAAAACACTATAGGGCTGTCACGACCCCCCAAAAATATTGGTGACCCCAAAAATATATTGGTGACTGTTCTTTCGACCAATTGATTGGTCGAAATGTTAAGACTTGTATTTTTCATATATAGACACATCCTATGTGTTCTAATCAAACTATATGCATTGAGCTTGTCTGATGCTTTAAGCGCACTGTTTGATGAAATAATTAAGACACATAAATGATTAGAGTGTCCGACCACAATGGATTTAATTTTGCCATGCTGGGCTCAGCAAGTGACTGTGTGACTAGCACCCATTGTCTCGGTCTCCTCCCTGCTGCAGCGACCGGTATTGCTGAAGCCGCAACATAATTACAGCCATTTCTGACTGAAAAGTTATTTTACCAAAATTCCTAATTTGTTTAGGAAAAACATTCCCTTTTCCCTCAACTCTTGCTCTCTTTACGTGACATAATATATGCATTGTATGCACGTGACCAATAGGGCCTGACCTCTAGCATATCATAATCACATTGATAAATTGGTTATAACAAACTCCGAACACCGTAACACATGTGACAGCAAAACGGATGCGGAGGACGTGACAAATAAAATCTAAACGTGTGAATGGAATACATTTGACTAATTGTAGGAAACACTGGAGATCAAGAAACAGAAGGTAAGGAGCTAAACAGGCGCTGTTATATTACAATATAATTTGTCTGACCGTTTAGACAATGTAAACAACACTAAATAAATGATAAGGCTACCAGAGAGTCTGTTGTAAGTTTTTTATTTTTTTGTAAACCTTTATTACAGCAAAAATAAAACATGATGACATGGACGAATGAATGATTGATTGATACAGTACCCTATAAAAGTTTTGAAATATAGGCCTAAGTAAGTTAAGACTAAACAGGATGCGCTCTTAGACCTACATCTCGATGGTGGCTTTACAAGGCTGCCACACTAAGCCTACTAATGATAATGACATTACTTCTCATTATAATGATGATAATAATAATAATAACAATAAGAAGGAGATCAAGAAAATGGAGGATTGTTATTATTGTTATTATGAATATTATTTTGGGGACAATTTGGAACAGTGTAAACAACACTAAATCTATCATAAGTAATACCAGAGAGGCTGTTCTAACGAAAAAAAAGTGTAAAGCCTTTATTGCAGTATAACAAAGACTAAAAACAGCCACATTTGCGAAATTATTTATCTGACGTGGTTGTGTGAGGCTTCGAGCTCACGGAATCAGTAGGCTATTAAACAAACACTCAAACAGGCAACAGGAGCAGGATCTGTATTATTTCTGTATATATATATACAATCAATCCAATAACCTCCGTTCTAAAGAGGGTTTCTGAACCAGTAGCATTAGGAAGGACAGTTAGTCCCACTGTAACTCAGTTGGTAGAGCATGGCGCTTGCAACGCCAGGGTTGTGGTTTCGATTCCCACGGGGGACCAGTATTTAACAAACAAAAAAAGTAATAAAATGTATGCACTCTACTGTAAGTCACTCTGGATAAGAGTGTCTGCTAAATGACTAAAATGTAAATGTTGTTGGTATTGTACTTAATGGGAACATTGCATGAATCGTCCACAAGGTGGCAGAAGTGTCCATTTTTGTTTACCTGCTGGACAGGCAGAGGACCTCATGCAGAAATAGAGGTTGCATCCCAAATGTCACCTTGTTCCCTATATAGTGCACTACTTTTGACCAAAGAAACTGTATTGGGAATAGGGTGCCAATGGGGATGCACCCAGAGAGATAACTCAAACAAACCTCTGGGATTTAGGGGTGGCAGGTAGCCTAGTGGTTAGAGCGTTGGGCCAGTAACTGAAAGGTTGCTGGATTGAATCCCTGAGCTGACAAGGTGAAAATCTATTGTTCTGCCCCTGAACAAGGCAGTTAACCCACTGTTCCTAGGTTGCCATTGTAAATAAGAATTTGTTCTTAACTGACTTGCCTGGTTAAATAAAATGTAGAGGTTAAGTATTGTTCAACTGTGATCTTACAGTAGGTCCCATGCTTGAGGTATAGGAGTTAGTTTCCCATAACCACAGCTCTAGGATCAAATTATACCCCTAACCACCAGGGGGATGGGAAATTGAGTGTACAAAACATGACATAGACTGACCAGGTGAATCCAGGTGAAAGCTATGACCCCTTATTGATACCACTTGAGTCAATGTAGATGAAGCGGGGGAGACAAGTTAAATAAGGGTTAAGACAATTGAGACATGGCTTGTGTATGTGTGTCATTCAGAGGGTAAATAGGCAAGACAAAATATTTAAATGCCTTTGAATGGGGTATGGTTGTAGGTGCCAGGTGAACCAGTTTGAGTGTTTCAAGAACTGCAACGCTGCTGTTTCTTTCACACTCAACAGTTTCCTGTGTGTATCAAGATTGGCCCCTACCCAAAGGACCCTCAGACAACTTGACACAACTGTGGGAAACATTGGAGTCAACATGGGCCAGCATCCCTGTGGAACACTTGACACCTTGTAGTGTCCATGCCCAGATGAACTGAGGCTGTTCTGAGGGCAAAAGGGGGTGTTCCTAATGTTTTGTACTCTCAGTGTATATCTGTTCCTGTATCAGTGCTTAACATACAGGGCCTTTTTCCGTAAGCATGTGGTGTTACTTAAAAAGCCTAATGGCTTTTTAAGTAACACCACATGCTTACGGAAAAAGGCCTACTTAGTGGAAGTTTTGGTTCAATAAATAAATTAAGAGGGTTTGCCTGATGAATGCAGTTTTATGTTTATGTTGTTATCCCAGTAAATCTTATTGTAAACCTTGTGAAATACTTGAAACAATACACTTGTGAGTATCTAAGATTCTAAGTATCTAAGAAGTCTCTCAGTGCTTTTATATACGAGCCTTGACATTGGAAAGTGTCTGATGTTTATGTCACGGTTTTCGTAAGGAGAAGCGGACCAAAGTGCAGCGTGTGTGTCGTTCCACATTTTATTTATACTATTATTTATACACTGAATGGAAAAAAACAAAAAACAAATCGTGACGCAGAGATGAACACAGACAACTCAAAATTAATCTCCCACAAACCCAGGTGGGACAAACACCAACTTAAATATGACCTCCAATTAGAGACAACGATGACCAGCTGCCTCTAATTGGAGTACATCCCAAACAAAGCCCAACATAGAAATACAAAAACTAGAACAACCCAACAAGAAATACAAAACTAGAACATAACATAGAAAAACTAAACTAGAAAACCCCCCTGTCACACCCTGACCTACTCTACCATAGAAAATAACAGCTTTCTATGGTCAGGACGTGACAGTACCCCCCCAAAGTTGCAGACCCCGAATGCACCTAAACAACAAAAAAAGGGAGGGTAGGGAGGGTGACAAATGTCTATGGTGGTTCTGGTGCAGTACACAGAACCTTCTCATCCAGTGGATCCTCCAGCAAAGGAGGCGGCTCCGGTTCGGGGTGTAACCCCCACTCTGCCCGCTGATCCCTCCGCTTTTGTGTCACCGGACCGTGGATCATCACCGGAGGCTCCGGACTGGAGGACGTCGACGGAGGCTCTGGACTGGAGGACGTCGCCGGAGGCCTGATGCGTGGGGCTGGCACAGGTGGCGCCAGACTAGTAACACGCACCTCAGGGCGAGTGCGGGGAGCAGGAACAGGACACACCGGACTGGGTAGGCTCACTGAAGGCCTAGTGCGTGGAGCCGGGACAGGTGGCACCAGACTGGTGACACGCATTTCAGGGCGAATGCGAGGAGCAGGCACAGGATGTACCAGGCTGTTTAGATGAACTGGAGACCTGGTGCGTATAGCAGGTATCAATTGTTCCGAAACTTAAACACACTTCTCAGGACGAGTACGGGGAGCTGACTCAGGTGGCACCAAACTGACAACACGTTCCTTTGGGAAAAACACGTGCATCCTCCAGCAACTCTCCTGTTTCTCTCTTCTCCAAATTCTCCCTCTTCTCCCGGATTGGCTCTGGTTCACTACATGGCTCCACCGACTGCTCCATGTGCCCCCCCAAAAATTTTCTTGGGGTTTCTGTAGCCTTCCTTCCCGACTTCGTAGGTGTCCCTCCTTCGCCGCTTCCGCCTGCTTCCCTGGCAGGCTCTTTTTTCCTGCCCCTAAATCCTCCAAAGCCCTGGATATACTCCTCCTTATCTCCTCAATAGTCCACTGGTCCATTCCACGCTGCTTGGTCCTTTGGTGGTGGGTGATTCTGTCACGGTTGTCGTAAGGGGAAGCGGACAAACACCAACTTAAATATGACCTCCAATTAGAGACAACGATGACCAGCTGCCTCTAATTGGAGACCATCCCAAACAAAGCCCAACATAGAAATACAAAAACTAGAACAACCCAACAAGAAATACAAAACTAGAACATAACAACATAGAAAAACTAAACTAGAAAACCCCCCTGTCACGCCCTGACCTACTTTACCATAGAAAATAACAGCTTTCTATGGTCAGGACGTGACAGTTTATTTTATAAAAAAATATATACTGCTCAAAACAATAAAGGGAACACTTAAACAACACAATGTAACTCCAAGTCAATCACACTTCTGTGAAATCAAACTGTCCATTTAGGAAGCAACACTGATTGACAATAAATTTCACATGCTGTTGTGCAAATGGAATAGACAACAGGTGGAAATTATAGGCAATTAGCAAGACACCCCCAATAAAGGAGTGGTTCTGCACAGACCACTTCTCAGTTCCTATGCTTCCTGGCTGATGTTTTGGTCACTTTTGAATGCTGGCGGTGCTTTCACTCTAGTGGTAGCATGAGACGGAGTCTACAACCCACACAAGTGGCTCAGGTAGTGCAGCTCATCCAGGATGGCACATCAATGCGAGCTGTGGCAAGAAGGTTTGCTGTGCCTGTCAGCGTAATGTCCAGAGCATGGAGGCGCTACCAGGAGACATGCCAGTACATCAGGAGACGTGGAGGAGGCCGTAGGAGGGCAACAACCCAGCAGCAGGACCGCTACCTCCGCCTTTGTGCAAGGAGGAACAGGAGGAGCACTGCCAGAGCCTTGCAAAATGACCTCCAGCAGGCCACAAATGTGCATGTGTCTGCTCAAACGGTCAGAAACAGACTCCATGAGGGTGGTATGACGCCCGACGTCCACAGGTGGGGGTTGTGCTTACAGCCCAACACCGTGCAGGATGTTTGGCATTTGCCAGAGAACACCAAGATTGGCAAATTTGCCACTGGCGCCCTGTGCTCTTCACAGATGAAAGCAGGTTCACACTGAGCACGTGACAGACGTGACAGAGTCTGGAGATGCCGTGGAGAACGTTCTGCTGCCTGCAACATCCTCCAGCATGACCGGTTTGGCGGTGGGTCAGTCATGGTGTGGGGTGGCATTTCTTTGGGGGGGCCGCACAGCCCTCCATGTGCTCGCCAGAGGTAGCCTGACTGCCATTAGGTACCGAGATGAGATCCTCAGACCCCTTGTGAGACCATATGCTGGTGCGGTTGGCCCTGGGTTCCTCCTAATGCAAGACAATGCTAGACCTCATGTGGCTGGAGTGTGTCAGCAGTTCCTGCAAGAGGAAGGCATTGATGCTATGGACTGGCCCGCCCGTTCCCCAGACCTGAATCCAATTGAGCACATCTGGGACATCATGTCTCGCTCCATCCACCAACGCCACGTTGCACCACAGACTGTCCAGGAGTTGGCGGATGCTTTAGTCCAGGTCTGGGAGGAGATCCCTCAGGAGACTATCCGCCACCTCATCAGGAGCATGCCCAGGTGTTGTAGGGAGGTCATACAGGCACGTGGAGGCCACATACACTACTGAGCCTCATTTTGACTTGTTTTAAGGACATTACATCAAAGTTGGATCAGCCTGTAGTGTGGTTTTCCACTTTAATTTTGAGTGTGACTCCAAATCCAGACCTCCATGGGTTGATAAATTGGATTTCCATTGATTATTTTTGTGTGATTTTGTTGTCAGCACATTCAACAATGTAAAGAAAAAAGTATTTAATAAGAATATTTCATTCACTCAGATCTAGGATGTGTTATTTTAGTGTTCCCTTTATTTTTTTGAGCAGTGTATTTTTTTTATATCATGTATTTATGCAGCTAGATTGCACATGAACTGATCATCCTGTAGTCTAGTTGCCAAACTAAGGTTGCATGAAGGGAGTCTTTGTTCCTGTTACTAGTCAGTCATTTTTATAATGTATTATTATTACTTCCTTTCAGCATTAATCAAACCTGTATAGTCTGAAGAGACTGGTAAGATAAACCTATAACTCAGGTTTACCCAACTGGCGGCCCACGGGTTAGCCCCCCCCAAAATATACAGTGCCTTCAGAAAGTTGACCTTTTCTAAATGTTTGTTGTGTTACTGCCTGAATTTAAAATGGAATAAATTGAGATTGTTGGTCACTGGCCTACAAACAAAGTTGAATTATGTTTTTCAAAATTTTTACAAATGAATAAAAAATGAAAAGTTGAAATGTCTTGAGTCAATAAGTATTCAACCCCTTTGTTATGACAAGCTTACACAAGTTCAATAGTTAAATTGTGCTTAACAAGTCACATAATAATTTGCATGGACTCACTCTGTGTGCAATAAAAGTGTTTAACATGATTTTTGAATGACAACCTTGTTCTGTACCCCACACATACAAATATCCGTAAGGTCTCTCAGTTGAGCAGTGAATTTCAAACACAGATTCAACCATAAAGACGAAGGAGGTATTTTAATGCCTTGGAAAGAAGTGCACCTATTGGTACATAGGTAAAAAAAAGGAAGCAGACATTGAATATCCCTTTGAGCATGGTGATGTTATTAATTACACTTTGGATGGGGTATCAATACACCCAGTCACTACAATAATACAGGCGGAGAGGAAGGAAACCACTCAAGGATTTCACCATGAGGTCAATGGTGACTTTAAAACAGTTACAGAGTTTAATTGCTGTAGTAGGAGAAAACTGAGGGTGGTTCAACAACATAGTTACACAATACTAACCTAATTGACAGAGTGAAAAGAAGGAAGCCTGTCCAAAACATGCATTCTGTTTGCAACAAGGCACTAAAGTAATACTGCAAAAATGTGGCAAAGCAATTAACTTCTTGTCCTGAATACAAAGTGTTATGTTTGGGGCAAATCCAGTACAACACATTACTGAGTACAACTCTCCATATTTTCAAACAAACTGGTGGCTGCAACATGTCATGGGTATGCTTGTAATCATTAAGGACTAGAGAGTTTTTCAGGATAAAAAAGAAATGGAGCTAAGCACGGGAAAAATCCTAGAGGGAAACCTGGTTCAGTCGGCTTTCTACCAGTAACCTAAAACACAAGGCCAATGCTACACTGGAGTTGCTTACCAAGATGACAGTGAATGCTCCTCAGTAGTCAAGTTATAGTTTTGATTTAATCTACTTGAAAATCTATGGCAAGACCTGAAAATGGTTGTCCAGCAATAATCAACAACCAATGTTACAGAGCTTGAAGAATTTTGAAAAGAATAATGGGCAAATGTTGCTCAAATGTTTAATCCATTTTGATTTTAGACTGAAACACAACAAAATGTGGAATAAGTCAAGGGGTATGAATACTTTCTGAAGGCACTGTATATATACTTTTTATATATATCATTTTCATTGTTGGACATAAAAGACTGTAAAAACAACAGGAAATCAGCTCATCTGCTCAAGCAAAAAACATCCTGCGGCTGAATCTAGTTGATGATCCCTCCTATAACTTTTAAACATTTTCCCTGTACGGAGTGGCTGCGCGACCCGTGTTCCTCCCTCCCCCAGGAAATATTTTCCCATTCACTAAAAACCTTACATTCTGTGTATGTGTTACTTAACGCAAAAACAAGCACTCCCTCTGCTGCTCCCTCCCCCTCCTCACTTACCTCTGATTTGCATGAACATTCCAAAAAATAGGACCATTTCATCGACATGTTGTACAAACTTCTTGGTCTGTTGTAACTATCAGAATATTCAAATCAAATTTTATTCGTCACAAAAACATATTTAACAGATGTTATTGCAGGTGTAAGGAAATGCTTGTGTTCCTTGCTCCAACAGTGCAGTAGTATCTAACAATTCACAACAATACACATAGATATAAAAGTAAAACATTTGAATTAAGAAATATCTAAATATTAGGACGAGCAATGTCAGAGTGGCATTGACCAAAATACAGTAGAAGAGTATATACACATATGAAATTAGTAAAACAGTATGTAAACATTATTAAAGTGACTAGTGTTACATTGTTAAAGTGACCAGTGATTCCATGTCTATGTACATAGGACAACAGCCTCTAAGGTGCAAGGTTGAGTAACCGGGTGGTAGCCAGCTAGTGATGGCTATTTAACAGTCTGATTGCCCTTGATATAAGCTGTTTTTCAGACTCTCGGTTCCAGCTTTGATATACCTGTACTGACCTCGCCTTCTGGATGATAGCAGGGTGAAAAGGCCATGGCACGGGTGGTTGATGTCCTTGATGATCTTTTTGGCCTTCCTGTGACATCGGGTGTGGTAGGTCCTGGAGGGCAGGCAGTGTGACCTTGGTGATGAGTTGGGCAGACAGCACCACCCTCTGAAGAGCCCTGCGGTTGCGGGTGGTGCAGTTGCCGTACAAGGCGGTGATACAGCCCGACAGGATGCTCTCAATTGTGCATCTTTAAAAGTTTATGAGGGTCTTAGGGGCCAAGTCAAATTTCTTCAGCCTCCTGAGGTTGAAGAGGCGCTGTTGCGCCTTCTTCACCACACTGTCTTTGTGGGTGGACCATTTCAGATTGTCAGTGATGTGCACACCAAGGAACTTCACCTTCTCCACTGCGGTCCAGTCGATGTGGATAGGGGCGTGCTCCCTCTGCTGTCTCTTGAAGTCCACGATCAGCTCCTTCATTTTCTGGCACCACATTGCCAGGGCCCTCACCTCCTCCCTGTAGGCTGTCTTGTCATTGTTGGTTATCAGGCCTACTACTATTGGATAGTACTTAACTGTAACCAGTGGTAATACCTGGTTAATAATAACATTACTGGTTAATACTGTAGTTATAACCATTAAATAATATTTTTGGATAACATTTTGGATGTTCATACTGTTTTCAATCTAAAAGTGAACCTCACTGCTGAGATTCTTTATGACATATTCATTGGATGAAAATGACCAAATATATGACTTCGGGATCACTCCAATGTAAAATCATTGACTGTTTTTATATTTCACTTCTTGTAAAATGTTAGGTGCAAGTTTTTACAAGTCACAATTACACAAGTTCCATCTTGGATTTTGCTCCCAGAACACAATTCCCACGGGTACTCCCCATTTCTACCTAATTTCCTCCACTGCACATTGTTAGCAAAATCCTGGAAGTATGTCAGTTCCTAAGAAATTACACAACCCCCTTTCCAGTCTCCCACTAGTCTCATGTTACACATCAACTGTCAAAGACAATGAACTGCCTTTAATAAAAATGGTATTCTTCAGAATTTTAAAGCCTCACTTGGAACTCACTTAAAGCCTCAATGACCAAGTCAATAAATACTGATCTGGCTCCTACTATTATTTGACTCTTTCTTGAAAGATAAAGGATGGCCATTGTGAGTGCACACATAGGAGCAAAGCAGTAAGTAAAAGCATATAGTAAAAGCTGGAAGTGTACCCATCAGTCTGTGCTGTGATTTTATGCACTGACCTTTTATCTGTCAACAGGACCCTGGACAGGACAGACTGGTACGGACGAGCCTCTGGGGCGAGACTGAACAAGACAAGACAGAAGCCCAATTTCCGGACCATGGGCAGACCCAGACTTGACCAGACAACCACTGACAGTTAAAATGACTGACATAAGGGTACAGGGGGTAAAGTTTGATTGGGAGGGAGGAGGAAGCGGCAACTGGAGTGGGATCCTGGGGACAGTACGACAGAGACTGGGTTTATGGGAACTTCGACAGCTGAATTGTGAGGGCAAGGTTTTAATCATTAAAACTGTGATTTTACCAGTGCTGTTATTAATCAGTTGTTTTTAGCCACCCACGAACAACTCTTTTAGCTCTGGAACGGATGCTGTTTGCTTCCTTCCTGTGGCGAAGCAAGTGGGAGAGGCTGAAGAGGGAGGTGGTCAAGAGACCCAGGTCCAAGGGGGGGAAAGGCTTGCCTGACCTTTACTTGTTCCTGGGCAGCCGCTACACAGCGTTACATCTCACTCTTGCCATCTCCCCGGTCAACAACAAGACCCAGGCCCTCACACGGTTCTGGCTGGGATCTTACCTCAGGACCCTGAGGCTGATCCCGGTCGACCTACCTTTTTTTCCAGTCTCTTTCCTGCTCCCCACACACTATGTCCAGCTCCAAAAGTTTTTAAGACATTTTAAACTGGAAAAAAAGGCAGGTTTTAACTAAACATCGCTCTCTTCTCTCTCTTGTGCCGGAGTGGGAACCAGTGTGTTCAGTGTGCGGGCTTGCTACAGGCGAGCCCACAACGGTTTGGCGCGACGTGGCCCATCCTACTCTGCTGAACCGGCACCGGGACCTGTCCTGGATGGTCGCCCATGAGATCCTCCCGGTTAGGGCCGTTATGCACTCCCGAGGCATGGCGAGTACACCCGCGTGCCCCCGACCAGGCTGTGGCCAAGATGAGTCGGTGGGGCACTTGCTCTGGGAGTTGCGGGAGGACCTGTGGAAGGAAGCAGGCCCCCTGATCTCCCCGTGTTTGCCAGCAGGGGAGGACCCAATGCCCCAGCTCATGCTGTATGGGGTGGGCCAAAGGCCTATTCCACCGAAGGTCTTCACCAAGCTCTGGCCCACCCTCACGTGTCTGAAGGAAGCACTGTGGTCCTCCCGCAACCTGCTGGTAGCGAAATGAGTAGAGACCACCCCCCAGGCAGTGGTTTTCATGTCTTAAAAATGTTATACCTTGTTAAATCATTTGTACACATTTTAAATGGCTTTTACAGATTTTGATGTTTTTTTACAAGGAAAAAGTACTTTTATTTATGGTTGTTTCTATTGTTTTTAACAAGATGTACTTTTTAACAAATTTAAATGTAATAACACTGTTTTATGTTTTTATGCCGTTTTTCTGTGTATAAAATGATGTGCAAAAATATATGAGCTGTTTTAAAGGAAATGCAACAATAAAACTTTTACAAAATAAAAAAAGTAAAAGCATAAGCATCGCTTCTCGGCCTTTTGGCTCAGATCAGGTGTAGTTACTTTGACAGTTGCTGCATTTGATCGGAGAGGCGATCGCAGGGCGGAGGGCGCCCGGGAAATTGCGCTTAGTTATTTTTGCTAAAATTATTATTATTATTGTTGTTGTTGTTTTCTTTCACCATTATTTATTCTTTGTCCTGGGTAAGGTGGTGGTTTCTGATGGCCCTCTGGTCCTTTAACTTTATTAATTTGATTACATTTTTATTTTTCCTTTTGCTTGTCCTGTTTTGCATCTCTCCTCCCACATTCTTCAGTTTTGTGTTGTCTGCTAGGTGGGGTGGCTTTCTGGCTTGCCGGCCTGCTAGCTTTAGCTTGCCTTGGCCTGCTAGCCTCCTTTCGTTATCCCCTTTGTCCCCTTAGTTTATCTCCTAAATTGCCCATTGTTTCAGTTTTTTGTTGTTGTGTGTTGTGAGGGACCTTTTTCTGGCCGGCCTACTAGCGTTAGCCTAGCCTGGCCTGCTGGTGAGGCTTGCTAGCTTTCTCGTCCCTCAAGTTTGGCAGGTGTTGTTGGTCAGTGTTTTTGTTATCCCCTCATTTCCCTTTACCCCAATCATCTTGTTTCGTTAGTTTTACCCCCCCCCCGGAAGCTCTTGACGGGGCACTGTTGCCGGACACTCTGGACGGGGCACTGTTGCCGGACACTCTGGACGGGGCACTGTTGCCGGACACTCTGGACGGGGCACTGTTGCCGGACACACTGGATGGGGCACTGTTGCCGGACACTCTGGACGGGGCACTGTTGCCGGACACTCTGGACGGGGCACTGTTGCCGGACACTCTGGATGGGGCACTGTTGCCGGACACTCTGGACGGGACACTGTTGCCGGAAGCTCTGGACGGGGACTGCGCACTGAAGGCCTGATGCGTGGGGCTGGCTTAAGAGGCGCCAGACTAGGGACACGCACCACAGGGCTAGTGCGAGGAGCAGGAGCAGGACGAGCTGGACTGGGCTGACGCACTGGAGGCCTGGTGCGTGGGTCTGGCTTTGGAGGCGCCAGACTAGAGACACGCACCTCAGGGCTAGTGCGAGGAGCAGGAACTGGATACACCACAGCTCATGTTTTTGAAATGGAAAAGTGTTGTAAGAACTGTATTATGGGCTGCTTTCACCTGTATGAGTGTGTTAGTATTGTGTGGTTGTTGTTTGGTCCCGTGTGCGAGAGGTCTCATTTCCAGGGTTCTGGAGAGATCGATAACGGAGCAGATGGTGAGATACGGACCGATTCCAAGTTCAGACCAGTGGGACGACAAATACCTACCGCCAAGCCTGGTGGAGGATTCATTCAATTATGAGGAGCCCATGTTATATGAGACCATCTTTAGAGTTTAGGAAGACTGTTTCTTTAAGTAAAGGTCATTAAAAAAATCCTGATCCGAAGTGTTATGATTGGAGATTAGAACCGTCATTGATAAGTATGTGTTGACAGTATATGCATTTGTTTTCTTTGATGTTCTGAATTAGTTTGATTTTGTGTAACATTACCGAATTAGTTCGATTTTGTGTGACATTTCTGAATTAGTTTGATTTTGTGTGAAATTTCTGAATTCAATAAAAATAGACGTGTTATAGTGTATGTGAAATATTTAGACAATTGGGTGTATTGTAATGGAAATTATATGATAAAAGGTTTGACTAAATGATTTCACTCAGAAAACCTATAACCTGTTGAAATGTATTGGATATAAGGCTATAATAATGGGTTAAAAACTATATTCCAATACTGTGTGTGAGTAAGACACTGTTACCACTTCAAAATGAACAGGGCAGAGTTGATAAGACGACCTTGGGAAAGGAACAGGAGAAGAGGCCTCCCTAAGTTAGGGAGAGAAACAACGGCCTGGGAACAGCTAGTTGGCAGGAGATTAGAAGACAGGTGGCAAGGTTGATAAGGAATGTATGTGTACTGTGGAAAAATACAGCCGCCTAAAGCGGGGTGGAGTTCTCTACTGACGTAAGTTTGTGTGTCTGTGTGTGTGTGTGTGTGTGTGTGTGTGTGTGTGTGTGTGTGTGTGTGTGTGTGTGTGTGTGTGTGTGTGTGTGTGTTAATATAAAAGGCTTTGTACATTGTAAGGATTTCAGAGCTCTCATAAATAAACGTTCTGACCATTGCTGGGCCTCAGTCTGTTTATTTCAACCGGAACCTTACACCTTCTGGTATACAAGCTAAGTAGTTTAAATTGAAGTTCGGTTTAAGAACATTGATAACTTAATTCACGTAACACCGATCCAACAGGTCCCAGACGTGGTCAGTGGGATTGAGATCTGGGCTCTTCGCTGGCCATGGCAGAACACTCACATTCCTGTCTTGCAGGAAATCACGCACAGAATGAGCAGTATGGCTGGTAGCATTGTCATGCTGGAAGGTCATGTCATGATGAGCCTGCAGAAAGGGTACCACATGAGGGAGGAGGATGTCTTCCCTGTAATGCACAGCGTTGAGATTGCCTGCAACGACAACAAGCTCAGTCCGATGATGCGACACCGCCCCAGACCATGAAGAACCCTCCGCCTCCAAATCGATCCCGCTCCAGAGTACATGCCTTGGTGTAACGCTCATTCCTTTGACGATAAACGCGAATCCGACCATCACCCCATGTGAGACAAAACCATGACTTGTCAGTTTTTAAGAGCCCTTTTTGCCAGTCCTGTCTGGTCCAGCGACAGTGGGTTTGTGCCCATAGGTGACATTGTTGCCGGTGATGTCTGGTGAGGACCTGCCTTACAACAGGCCTACAAGCCCTCAGTCCAGCCTCTCTCCGCCTATTGCGGACAGGTTGATCACTGATGGAGGGATTGTGCATTCCTGGTGTAACTCGGGCAGTTGTTGTTGCCATCCTGAACCTGTCCCGCAGGTGTGATGTTCGGATGTACCGATCCTGTGCAGGTGTTGTTATACGTGGTCTGCCACTGCGAGGACAATCAGCTGTCCATCCTGTCTCCTTGTAGCGCTGTCTTAACCTGTCTGGGCAAGGTGGGACGTTTGCGTCCCACTCTAGTCAACAGCCAGTGGAATCGCGTCACGTGAAATACAAAACCTCATAAATGCTATAACTTCAATTTCTCAAACATATGACTATTTTACACCATTTTATAGATACACCTCTCCTGAATCGAACCACGTTGTCCGATTTCAAAAAGGCTTTACAGCAAAAGCAAAACATTAGATTATGTTAGGAGAGTACCCTCCCCCAAAAAAATCATCATTATATGCATATTCTAGTTACTGGGCAGGAGTAGTAACCAGATTAAATCGGGTAAGTTTTTTATCCAGCCGTGCAAATACTGCCCCCTATCCCCAACAAGTTAAGCGTCTCACAGTATGGCCATTGCAATTTATTGCCCTGGCCACATCTGCAGTCCTCATACCTCCTTGCAGCATGCCTAAGGCACGTTCACGCAGATGAGCAGGGACCCTGGGCATCTTTCTTTTGGTGTTTTTCAGAGACAGTAGAAAGGCCTCTTTGGTGTCCTAAGTTTTCATAACTGTGACCTTAATTGCCTACTGTCTGTAAGCTGTTATTGTCTTAACGACCGTTCCATATGTGCATGTTCATTAATTGTTTATGGTTCATTGAACAAGCATGGGGAAACAATGTTTAAACCCTTTACAATGAAGGTCTGTGAAGTTATTTGGATTTTTACGAATTATCTTTGAAAGACAGGGTCCTGAAAAAGGGACGTTTATTTTTTTTGCTGAGTTTATAATTCACCAATACATTTTTTGGTAGTCCAAAAAATATTGCTATCAGATTGTAAATTACAGCTACACTGTTTCAGTTTCAATGACCCAATTTTTGGTGCCTAATGGTGCCTAATGTTAGCTAGGTAGCTAGCTGCTAGGAAGATGTTGTGTCATGTCATTGGAGGATTTGGTGAGTGACTGAATTTTTCCCCTCATATTGTTTTTCGGTGGCTATACACAACTTGAGATGCAGGTGTCATTTGGTTAGATAGCAAGAACTTGAATGACTGTTATCCAGTTAGCATATCCCTTGCGTTTGCAAATTCACTCTTGCTGTCTACTCCGATTTCAGAGCACTCGTCTGTGTGTCAGAGTGCAGAACATCTGATGAATTTATGAACGTGCAACACTGCTATGGCGATAAAAATGGTCAGTGAGGTGACTCTCATTTGTGCTTTTTTTCCTTTAATGAGTCCGACGAGCCCGAAGGACCTACTACTTTCCCGGGAACAGGCCCAAATCCCCATCATTTGCGTGAAGAGAAGACAGAGAAAAAGAGGGCGAAGGTCGGGCTGCCTTCTGAGAATTCGTAGGCGATTGAATAAACCCACACTGCCATCCGTTCTACTAGCTAACGTGCAATCATTGGAAAATAAAATCGGAGACCAACGAGGAAGATTAAACTACCAACGGGACATTAAAAACTGTAATATCTTATGCTTATGGAGTCGTGGCTGAATGACGACATTATCAACATACAGCTATTGGCAGGATAGAACAACAACATCTGGTAAGACAAAGGGTGGCGGACTATGTATATTTGTAAACAACAGCTAGTGCACGATATCTAAGGTTTTGCTCACCTGAGGTGGAGTATCTCATGATAAGCTGTAGACCACACTGTCTACCTAGAGCGTTTTCATCTGTGTTTTTCATAGCTGTCTACATACCACCAAAGACCGATGCTGGCACTAAGACCGCACTCAATGAACTGTATTCCGCCACAAGCAAATAAGAAAACACTCATCCAGAGGCGGCACTCCTAGTGGCCGTGGACTTTAATGCAGGGAAACTTAAATCCGTTTTACCAAATTTCAATCAGCATATTAAATGTGCAACCAGAAGGAAAAAATTCTAGACCTTTACTCCACACACAGAGATGCGTACAAAGCTCTCCTTCGCCTTCCATTTGGCAAATCTGACCATAATTTTATCCTCCTGATTCCTGCTTACAAGCTAAAATTTAAGCAGGAAGTACCAGTGACTCGGTCAATACAAAAGTGGTCACTGAAGCAGATGCTAAGCTACAGGACTGTTTTGCTAGCACAGACTGGAATATTTTCCGGGATTCTTCCGATGGTATTGAGGAGTACACCACAACAGTCATTGGCTTCATCAATAAGTGCATCGATGACGTCCCCCCCACAGTACTCTACGTACATACCCCAACCAAAAACCATGGATTACAGGCAACATCTGCACTGAGCTAATGGCTAGAGCTGTCGCTTTCAGGGAGAGCCCAAGAACACTAAGGTAACCTGCCTAAATGACTACCGACCCGTAGCACTCACGTCTGTGAAAAGGCTTTGAAAGACTGGTCATGGCTCACATCAACACCATTATCCCAGAAACCCTAGACCCACTCTAATTTGCATACTACCCTAAAAGATCCACAGATGATGCAATCTCTATTGCACTCCACACTGCCCTTTCCCACCTGGACAAAAGGAACACCTATGTGAGAATGCTATTCATTGACTACAGCTCAGCATTCAACAACATAGTGCCCTCAAAGCTCATCACTAAGCCAAGGACCCTGGGACTAAACACCTCTCTCTGCAACTGGATCCTGGACTTCCTGAAGGCCGCCCCCAGGTGGTAAGGGTAGATAACAACATGTCCGCCACGCTGATCCTCAACACTGGGGCCCCTCAGGGGTGCGTGCTCAGTCCCCTCCTGTACTCCCTGTTCACTCATGACTGCATGGCCAGGCACAACTCCAACACCATCATTAAGTTTGCCGATGACACAACAATGGTAGGCCTGATCACCGACAACGAAGAGACAGCCTATAAGGACGAGGTCAGAGACCTGGCCGTGTGGTGCCAGGACAACAACCTCTCCCTTAATGTGATCAAGACAAAGGAGATGATTGTGAACTACAGGAAAAGGAGGACCGAGCACACCCCCATTCTCATCGACGGGGCTGTAGTGGAGCAGGTTGAGAACTTCAAGTTCCTTGGTGTCCACATCACCAACAAACTAACATGGTCCAAGCAAACCAAGAAAGTCGTGAAGAGGGCACAACAAAACCTATTCCCCATCAGGAGACTGAAAATATTTGGCATGGGTCCTCAGATCCTCAAAAGGTTCTACAGCTGCACCGTTGAGAGCATCTTGACTGGTTGTATCACTGCCTGGTATGGCAACTGCTCGGCCTCCGACCGCAAGTCACTACAGAGGGTAGTACGTACAGCCTTGTACATCACTGGGGCCAAGCTTCCTGCCATCCAGGCAGTGTCAGAGGAAGGTCCTAAAAATTGTCAAAGACCCCAGCCACCTCAGTCATAGACAGTTCTCTCTGCTACCACATGGCAAGCGGTACAGGAGCACCAAGTCTAGGTCCAAGATGCTTCTAAACAGCTTCTACCCCCAAGCCATAAGACTCCGGAACATCTAGTCAAACGGCTACCCAGACTATTTGCAGTGCCCCCCCCCCACCCCCTCTTTACACCACTGCTACTCTATGTTGTCATCTATGCATAGTCACTTTAATAACTCTACCTACATGTACATACTACCTCAACTAACCGATGCCCCCGCACATTGACTCTGTATTGTTACCCCCCTGTATATAGCCTCGCTATTGTTATTTTACTGCTGCTCTTTAATTACTTGTTACTTTTATCTCTTATTCTTATCTGTATTTTTTGAAACTGCATTGTTGGTTAGGAGCTCGTAAGTAAGCATTTCACTGTAAGATGACTAATACAATTTGATTTAATTTGCTGCTGCAAATTTGTTTGTTTTCTAATTTATTTTATTTTATTATTTATGTCTGCCACAGCTGTGAATGTGGAATGTGTTGTTTGTTGATTTGAAAAATCATAGAAAAAAAGTAAAGTGCCTGTCACAAGCGTGTGTGTGTGTGTGTCACGTCCTGACCAGTAAAAGGGGTTATTTGTTATTGTAGTTTGGTCAGGGCGTGGCAGGGGGTGTTTGGTTTGTGTGTTTGTTTTTTTTTTGGTTTATGTTCTAAATTTTCTATTTCTATGTGTTTATCTAGTTTTTCTATTTCTATGTTGGGGTTTTGGTAGGACCTCCAATTAGAGACAGCTGGTTGTCGTTGCCTCTAATTGGAGGTCATATTTAGTTGGGGTTTGTTTCACTTGTGTTTTGTGGGTGGTTGTTCCTTGTATAGTCTGTGCACCTTACGGGACTGTTTTCGTTGTTTGTTTTGTTTAAGTGTTTTTCCTTCATTAAAGAAGAAGATGATAAATATACCCGATGCATTTTGGTCCACTCCTTACGACGAACCTTACAGTGTGTGTGTGTGTGTGTGTGTGGTTTTCATTTTCGTTTGTTCACATCATGTTTACCGGAATGTAGTCATGAACTGGTGTGTCTCGTGTACCTGCAAGGCAGGGAGGTTATGGAAAGAGCAGCGGACATTTTTAGGGTTGGAGACACTAAGCAGTGGTAGTGTATGCTACACATGATATAAAAGGTGCAGAAAAATACAGCACACCTAAACTGTTGGAGTCATAAACAAGGTGTCAGATCAAATAAACTAATGTGCAAATTTTTATTAAAAATGTATTAAAAAGAGGAACCTATACTTCTTTAAACTGCTAAGTCATTTCCCACTGGGCACACACTGGTTGTATCAACATTGTTCCACGCCATTTCAATGAAATTCAGTTGAACCAATGTGGAATAGATGTTGAATTGACATCTCTGCCCAGTGGGTTGTCACATGGTCTCTCACAAAATCATACTTTTTACGAGATTATTCTGTTTTACTTGCTGCAGTATGTTTGGAATATAGAGACATAAAGGGTAAAACATACAGGGCCGGTTTCCCAGACACAGATTAAGCCTAAACCTAGTCCGGGGCTATAAAGCATCCTTAAATGAATGGAAAATCTCCATTTAAATAACTGTTAGTCTTGGACTAGGCTAAATGAATGAATCTGTGTCTGAACAGCTCGCCCTAGACTTTGTTATCTGCATATCCTTCTCACAACACTAAAATAAGTCATTCTTGGCTCATTCTACAGTACATCAATGTTATCATTCCAAGACCTATGTGTTTTGGGAAATGTTTTTTTTTGGTCACATAAAGTACAGGCTTAGCAGATGTTATTGCAGGTGTAGAGAAATGCTTGTACATGCACAAAGTACAGTGAAATGCTTAACTTGCAAGCCAACATTGCAGTATTCAATATCAAAATATTATAACAAAATACAATGTAAAAAATACAAATGAGGATACAATGTGATGACTTTTCCTAATTGTCTTTAGTCATGACCATAAACAGTAAACCACATGCTTCTGCTGCTGCTACGGGTATTGTGTGAGACGTTGTCTTCACAGGTCAAGGCCTCAAACAGTGAAGTATAGATTAGCCAAATTGTTTAACCTGAACATGACCCCAAAACTAAGGACTTATTAGCCAGCCCTACTCTGTTGTTTATGATTTTGTTGTCACGGAGGACTGATTGGGCTCATTGATTCGAGTTGAAAACTAAATGCTGCGCTCACGGAAAGGCATGCTTTCAGCACTACTGAAACATTCTATTTACATGTGAAAAATGAATACCATATGCTGCAATTTGCTATAGGCCTTTTGTTTACCTTTTTGTTGGTGACACTTTGATATCTTGATAATATGCAGCTGTTTAAAGGGCAAATCCACAGATGAAACAATAACAAAACGGACACCCCGCCTCTGTTTTGGTAAAAAACTGAGGGATGGGCCTGGAGAAATGTAACCGCTCTCCGATTAATAGACAGAGCTATGGATGCGAGGACTGACCATCTATGATATAAAAAGTATTGTTTTAACCATGTTATGAGGCTATACAATGTTAACCAACATTGGAGTAAAACAAGCTTATATTTTGGATTCTCACAGAGTGTGACAGCTCATAAGGCATTTATAAGTTATATTCTTCAAGAGTCAATGGATACATAAATATATAATTTCTAAATCCAAAAATTGATGTATTTCCACATAATGTATATAGATTTTTTTCTATTTTGTTATTGACTGGAGGTTTGCTTATTCCATGTGTAACTCTGTGTTGTTGCTTGTGTCGCATTGCTTTGCTTTATCTTGTTCTCAACTGGCCTACCTGGTTAAATAAAGGTGAAATAAAAAAATAAAAAATACAAAAATAACTACAGATTGCCACTTTAAGGCTATCAAAAGTGTGCAAGTTTGAGCATGTGTCCATTAGGCCAATAAATATTTTACTTTATCAGCATGAATTAGATTGAGCAACAAAAGCCCTACTTTTATTCCATAGGCTTGGATCTGCATTATGCAGATGTTGCAAGAACGCATGTTTCACTGGCTGTCCAGAGGTTTCAAAAACAATGATTGATTGGCATCTTAAACTTCTTGAATTCAACCATTATTGGGTTCAAATACACACTTCGATTTGTGAACCACCATCCACAACTTCCATAATCCGTAAGGCCAAATAGCTAAATGAGAGAGCAGCAGTGTGATTCACATTAATGCGCTATGTAGGTATCAATAATAAGTGATATCCGTATCGCCGTAGACTGTCATCCTTACCTACAAGCGTTTATTCAAGTTGGATAATCTTGGAATGCTGACAGCAGTCGCACCATTGGAACACATAGCTTGGACTGTAGCCTACAAAAGCCTATTCCTGCTCTTTCCCTGCGATCCATCAAACACATTTGGTGTGTCATCATAGTAGTCTCTGAATTATCATCATCGTCATCATCTAGTTTTTCAAAAGTATCTGTAATCTGATTACATCATTTTTAGCTGTAATCCATTACTCCACAACCCTGCCTATTGTGCTGGGTTATTGGTCCTGGGTAACTGAGATAAGACCCAGCTGGTCAGATCAGAAGACTCGAGGCGTAGTTTAGTAGGTGCTTGGCTTTCAGATAGTTGTCATGAGACGTATGTCATTCCTGTTTATCAAATCAAATTAAATTTTATTTGTGACGTGCTGAATAAAACATGTGTAGACCTTGCCGTGAAATGCTAATTTCCAAGCCCTTAAACCAACAGTGCAGTTCAAGAAAGAGTTAAGAAGTAATTTACTAAATAAACAAAAGTAAATAATATTACAAAGTTACACAATAAAATAACAATAATGAGGCTATATACAGGGGGTAGCGGTACCGAGTCAATGTGCGGGAGTACAGGTTAGTCGAGGTAATTTGTACATGTAGGTAGGGGTGAAGTGACTATGCATAGATAATAAACAGCGAGTAGCACGAGTGTAAAAAACAAATGGTGGGGGGTGTCACTGTAAATAATTTGGTTAAATGTTCAGCAGTCTTACAGCTTGGGGGTAGAAGCTGTTAAGGAGACTTTTGGTCCTAGACTTGGTGCTCCGGGACTGCTTGCCGTGTGGTAGCAGAGAAAACAGTCTATGACTTGGGTGACTGGAGTCTTTGTGTCACGTTTGTCGTATAAAGAAGGGGACCAAAGCGCAGCGTGTGTATCGTTCCACATTTTATTATCACTGTGAAACTATGCAAGACATATAAATAGACTAATAAACAAAACAACAAACCGTGACGAAGAGGTGCAACATGCACTAACTCAAAATACAATCTCCCACAAACCCAGGTGGGAAAAACAACTACTTAAGTATGATCTCCAATTAGAGACAACGATGACCAGCAGCCTCTAATTGGAGATCATCCCAAAAAACAACAACATAGAAATACAGAAACAAGAACATGACAACATAGAAAATCTAAACTAGACACTACCCCGTCACGCCCTGACCTACTCTACCATAGAAAATAAAAGCTTCTATGGTCAGGACGTGACACTTTGACAATTTTTTGGGTTTTCCTCTGACACCGCCTAGTTTATGGGTCTTGGATGGCAGGAAGCTTGGCCGGTGGTGGAGCTGTAGAACTTTTTGAGGATCTGAGGATCCATGCCCAATCTTTTCAGTCTCCTGAGGGGGAGAGGTGTTGTTGTGCCCACTTCACGACTGACTTGGTGTGTTTGGACCATGATAGTTTGTTGGTGATGTGGACACCAAGGAACTTGAAACTCTCGACCCGCTGCACTACAGCCCCGTCGATGATAATGGGGGCCTGTTCGGCCCGCCTTTTCCTGTAGTCCACGATCAGCTCCTTTGTCTTACTCACATTGAGGGAGAGGTTGTTGTCCTGGCACCACACATCCAGGTCTCTGACCTCCTCCCGATAGGCTGTCTCATCGTTGTCGCTGATTAGGCCTACCACTGTTGTGCCATCAGGAAACTTAATGATGGTGTTGGAGTCGTGTTTGGTTACGCAGTTGTGGGTGAACAGGGAGTACAGGAGGGGACTAAGCACACACCCCTGAGGGGCCCCAGTGTTGAGGATCAGCGTAGCAGACATGTTGTTGCCTACCCTTAGCACCTGGGGGTGGCCCGTCAGGAAGTCCAGGATCCAGTTGCAGAGGGAGGTGTTTAGTCCCAGGGTCCTTAGCTTAGTGATTGGCTTTGTGGGCACTATGGTGTTGAACGCTGAGCTGTAGTCAATGAACAGCATTCTCACATAGGTGTTCCTTTTGTCCAGGTGGGAAAGGGCAGTGTGGAGTGCGATTGAGATTGCATCATCTGTGGATCTGTTGGGCAGTATGCGAATTGGATTGGGTCTATGGTATCAGGGAGGATGCTGTTGATGTGAGCCATGACCAGCCTTTCAAAGCACTTCATGATTACCAACGTGAGTGCTACGGGGCGGTAATCATTTAGGCAAGTTACTTTCACTTCCTTGGGCACTTGGACTATGGTGGTCTGCTTGAAACATGTAGGTATTACAGATTCGGTCAGGGAGAGGTTGAAAATGTCAGTGAAGACACTTGCCAGTTGGTCTGCGCATGCTTTGAGTACACATCCTGGTAATCCATCTGACCCCAGGGCTTTGTGAATGTTGACCTGTTTAAAGGTCTTGCTCACATCGCCTCCGAGAGCATTATCACACAGTCCAGAACAGCTGGTGCTCTCATGCATGTTTCAGTGTTGCTTGTCTCAAAGCGAGCATAAAAGGCATTTAGCTCATCTGGTAGCCTTGTGTCACTGGGCAGCTCGTGGCAGGGTTTCCCTTTGTAGTCCGTAATAGTTTTCAAACCTTGCCACATCTGACGAGCGTCTGAGCCGCCGTAGAAGGATACAATCTTAATCCTGTATTGACGCTTTGCTTGTTTGATGGTTCGTCTGAGGGTATTTCTTATAAGCGTCCGGATTAGTTTCCCGCTCCTTGAAAGCGGCAGCTCTAGCCTTTAGCTCGATGCGGATGTTGCCTGTAATCCATGGCTTCTGATTGGGATATGTACGAATGGTGACTGTGGGGACGACGTCGTGGATGCACTTATTGATGAAGCTGATGACTGAGGTGATATACTCCTCAATGCCATTTGATGAATCCTGTAACATATTCCAGTCTGTGGTAGCAAAACAGTCCTGTAGCGTAGCATCCGCGTCATCTGACCACTTCCGTATTGAGCAAGTCACTGGTACTTCCTGCTTTCGTTTTTGCTTGTAAGCAGGAATCAGGAGGATAGAATTATGGTCAAATGGAGGGCGGGGGAGAGCTTTCTATGCATCTCTGTGTATGGAGTAAAGGTGGACTAGAGTTTATTTTCCTCTGGTTGCACATGTGACATGCTGGTAGAAATGAGGTAAAACGGATTTAAGTTTCCCTGCATTTAAGTCCCCGGCCACTAGGAGCGTTGCTTCTGGATGAGCATTTTCTTGTTTGCTATTGGCCTTATATAGCTGGTTGAGTGTGGTCTTAGTGCTAGCATCGGTTTGTGGTGGTAAATAGACGGCTACGAATAATGTAGTGTGGTCCACAGTTTATCATAAGGTACTCTACCTCAGGCGAGCAATACCTCGGGACTTCTTTAACATTAGATATCGCGCACCAGCTGTTATTGACAAATAGACCCCCCCGCACCTGGTAAGATGTAGCTTCTCAGTCCTGCTGGGCATGGAAAATCCCTCAAGCTCTATATTATCCTTGCCGACGTTCAGCCACGACTCGGTGAAACATAAGATATTAGTTTTTAATGTCCTGTTGGAAGAATAATCTTGATTGTAGGTCATCCATTTTATTTTCCAAAGAATGCACATTGGCCAATAGAACGGATGGCAGTGGGAGTTTACTCACTCACCTACGAATTCTCAGAAGGCAGCCTGACCTCCGCCCCCTTTTTTTCCATATTTTCTTCATGCAAATGACGGGGATTTGGGCCCGTTCCTGAGAAAGCAGTATATCCTTCGCATCGGACTTGTTAATGAAAAATGATTCTTCCAGTTCGAGTTGAGTAATCGCTGTTCTGACATCCAGAAGTTATTTTCGTTCATAAGAAACGGTAGCAGCAACAATATGTACAAAATGAGTAAAAAAACAAGTTACAAACAACACCAAAAAACGAACATAGGACAGTTGGTTAGGAGCACGTAAAACATCAGCCATCCATTCTGGTGCCCGTCTATTGCATAGTTATCACATGTTGTGGTTTAACGTTGACACGCTTATACAAGTGTATGAGTTCCCTAAATGTATATGAGTTCCACTGCAGAAGAAGAACCACAATGGCCAGAACCAAATCCAGACGACAAAATCTAGATGACAAAATCCAGACAACAAAATCCAGACAACAAACAACCAACAGAAAATTAGGACAAAACAACACAACACACCAGACAAGAAAACAACCCCAGAATCACAACCCCAATGCCAGCAGGCAGTCCCCCAAACTCCCCTACTCCCTCAGAAGAAACATATCCCCTCCAAAACCTTTCCTCGTACCACTCTCTACCTCCCCCCATTTTTTAACACCCCTGATCACCCCGTCCCCCCATGGTCCTTACTGCACCTGACCTTACAACTACCAAAACCCCCAATTCCTTCCTAGAAATCGTCTCCCCCTCCTAGTCCCCCCTCACAACACAAACAACCCGCTAGAGGCCCTCATCCACCTCTGCAATTAAATGATCAAACCCGGAGTACCCCAATGCCCCATGTCCTTGACAATACACTCAGAACAGAATGACTTTCTTCAGACGGCTGTTCATGTTTGCCTCCCCACTAGGAAATCCATCCATAGACGGCACAAGGTATGTAAAGAGAACTTCCGCCTTCCCTGTAGCTCAGTTGGTAGAGCATGGTGTTTGCAACGCCAGGGTTGTGGGTTCGATTCCCACGGGGGGTCAGCACAGAAAAAAAAAATGTATGAAATGTATGCATTCACTACTGTAAGTTGCTCTGGATAAGAGCGTCTGCTAAATGACTAAAATGTAAATGGTCTGTGGCCAGGTGGGTCTGGGCCCTCTTTGTTCCCTATTCTCCATCCACCATTGTCCAGCCTTGCTGCCACATTGCTCCCCCTCCAGCACCAGTGGACATATCCTCCTTCACCCATCCCTCTCCCCCTTCCTCCCTATACACTTATCCCTCTCACAGAACCAGACCAGAACCAATAACCCCACAAAAGAGGCGCAGAGAAAATACCAAATATATAGATCTACGCCCAGAGTGAGCAGGCCACAGCGGAGTACTGTCTCTGACTTGTTTTTAGCCAATCACTTTTTGTGTAGTGCACTATAAAGGTAATATGGTTCCATTTGGGACTACACTACACTGCCATTATCTTCAGTATTGAGCTTATTTTCTGGACTCCAAAGGTTTGACTGAAAATGGAACATTATATAAGTGTGGTGCTGGTGTGCTGTTTGTGTTGTATGTTTTACATTTTGTAATGTTGTATTGACTGCTTGCTTTCTTGACCAGGTCTCACTTGAAAGAGACTTTGTGTCTTAACTGGTTTTCCCTGGTAAAATAAAGGTTAAATAGAAATAGCATAAATATACCAATACAGTCAACAAATATGAATATGTTGCTTTTATTTGCTTGCTTGGAAATGAAGTGAAAGCATCAACATAACATGGACAGACACTTTGATCTAAGGTCTAAAAGTCCTCTTATAAGGAACTCTTTTCATTTACCTACTGTATGCAGCTCTCTTCTAAGGACTCATCCATCCCTCTGACCCTTCCTGGGTCCTTCACAGGTAAACATATAATGAACATATCTTTATTAAAACATATGTAATAAACATATAATAAACACAAGCAATAGACATAGTACACAAAATGTGCTACATTGTACATTTCCGCTCATAAGAAGAAAGTCGGCTAGTGAAAGCTTTCGCAGAGCAAAATGCCCATACACTTCATTGCATTCTAGGGGCTGTATCAGAAGGGAGCGCTGGGCCGGCAGTCCAAGACACAGGTTGTTGAATCTCGTCCACCATTTTGTTAACAAGTGTTACAGGGTATGAGTAGTGCTTCCAACCACTTTAGAATGTTTACTCTCCTGCATTCTGGGAAAGAGAAAAAGATAGACAAGTCAAACTAGGCAGAACTGAACGATTTCCCCTTAGATAGGCCAGCTGCAAAGTAAAAATTGTCTTTGTGTTGGATTCTAGCTTGAAATATACCTATTCATGTTACCATACTAGAACTTATTGATTACTTTACATGTATAAGGAATGTATATGTTGGGGTGAATGAAGGGTTGATAGGGATTTGGATTCTGTTCCATGTTTCTAAGGAGGGAGGTGAAGGGCGATAGTCTCTTGATAAGGGATGCCAGCTGCGGAGCTAGGGAGGAGCGAGGAATGCGTCTCGAGGTCAAGTCGACAGATGAAGTGAGAAGAAACCTCTGGGAGAGGGGCCCACCACTACGACTCTCCTAATATAGTCCTATCTCACACACTTCCACACCAACAAAGGTTCTAGCATAAGGCAGGGCTATGACTACACCAGTGAGAGGAACAAATTAAGTTCAGAGATGTATTGGCTGTCTAGACGTGTAAGGAGTTGACCCTGCCTATTAGGAGGTTATAAATATATGCGTTTTGAGTATTTACTCTGTTTGTTCAGAACCTAACAGTTGTAAAAATGCATGACGTTTTTTTGTTGCTTTTGGTCTTAATTTAAGTTTAGGGTTAAGGTTAGGATTAACATCAGATTTAATGACGTTGTGGCTATGCCAGCTAGTGACTTCCCACTAAGCACAGACGTCAATTCAACGTCTATTCCACTTTGATTCAACGCAATTTCATTGAAATGACATGGAAACAACGTTGATTCAACCAGTGTGTGCCCAGTGGGCTCTCTGCAGAGCTGCCTCCAGAACAATATTCATGACAAAAAACGCTAACCTGCTCAAACAAGCTACAAAAACACAAACGTTTGAGAAAAACAATCCCGCCGGCCGTATGTTTGACACTCATGCTGTAGACTGTCTCTCTTAAATGTTGATCATTAACCATGATCTGTCTAGCATTGTCCCAGATCAGTTTGTGCTGTTTTGCTTTCTTGGCATAAAAACACAAACAGATCTGGGACAAGGAAATTATCTCGCTAAGAAAAGACAATAGCATAATTTTGTTTGGATTGCTATCTATTACCTTTTGGTTGATCTCTCCACCAGAATCTTCACCAGGGGGCCATTTGGGTCCAGGCAGAGTTGACGTCCATTTTTGAGTGTGATACTAAAATAATTAAAGGGAGATTGTCTGTACTCCATAGACTTCTTTCAAGGTCAGGAATTACCAGCTATTCCTTTAATGCATTATCTTCAAGATGTGCACCAGTACCTTTGTTCTGTGTTCCTGTGAGCAAATTCTTAAACCTCCTTTCCTTTTTTTTATTGTAAGTTACTTTTCATGTTTTCAACACTTAGTCTGAAGATCAATGCCAAAACATTTAACCTGATGATCAACTATCAATGTGTTGATTTATCAGTCGAGTATGGAACACAGTTTGGGTCTTTGCGTGTCAAAAAATATACACGTCAAATAACACTATTTGACCCGTTAAATAAGCTTTTAATTTGACACGTCAAATAACACAGTTCTATTATAGATTGTTGTGTATTCTGAATTTGCACGTGCAAGACAAGCGCCACCACTACTATCAGTAGCACTGTCAAAACGGGGTGGGTATAATTTGTGGAACGTTCCAACAACAGGAATCTGTTCCAGAAGCTTCGTAAATAACAAGGTTGCCAACAACAACGCATACAAAGTTAGGGAGTGGGCTATTTCATTACATTTGTCACTCACCACGTTTATTCAGAAAAAATGTCTGTCTTCACTCTGGTAGCCTATGGACAAACATTAAGAATAAGCTACGTGGTGAGTTGTTCCCTATTCGGCAGCTAGTTAGCTAGGTGAATTGATCATGCTATTTTCTATGCGTTGTTTGTGGGCAATCTTGTACTTTACTACGTTTTTGGAACATATTCCTGTTGGAACGTTCCACAAATTATACCCACCCTCAAAACGGTACAAAAAAGTCTGCAAACAAGCAAACACCGGCCACAAACGATGTGTTTTCAATACCGCGTTGGTAATAAAGCATTATTTGTTCGACCGCAACTTCTAAGGTAGCCTAGCTACCTAGCTTTAGCTTGGTTCCTAGCTAGCACCACACAACCAGCCTACAACTGCAGTCATTTTCATTATTCTTAGCAATGATTTAGGAATCCTTGTAAGTATTAGCTAGGTAGCCACTTGTTGTTCGCCTATTGAAATTGAACTTCAGTTCATGAAAATAAATAGCTAGCCAGCTACTTAACCCTGTTGCCCAACGCTAACGTTATAAGCAGCCAGCTAGCTTCATCTGGCTAATGATGCTCGACCAGACCAGGTTATGTGTTGTGAAGTTAGCCACAATAAGGATTAGGCATAATAGTGGAATTTGCGGTTTGCCTTCAAAATAAAAGTACCCCATTGAAAGTGATGCAGAAGGTTAATTGGTGGAATCTTGCCATATTTAGATTAGATAATGTTGAAAAGGTTGGAATGTGAAGCAATGAAATGGGGTATCCGTCTACTCGGTGACACCCACAGAACACAACTGTGAAGAGTTTACGCAAATACTAGCGTTGTAGCTCTTATCGCGGGACTGTGACTGTGTGAAATCACCTCCCCAGTCAGCCTATTGTGTGTATTGACATTCATATTGCACTGTACAGCTCTACCTAAGGATTGGGGATCAATGAAATGGGGTATCAGTCTACCCAAGATATTTTTTCCCAACTTCCTCCTCAGAGTTATCAGACTCCAAAACATTTATTTATTTATTTCACATTTATTTAACCAGGTAGGCAAGTTGAGAACAAGTTCTCATTTACAATTGCGACCTGGCCAAGATAAAGCAAGCAGTTTGACACATACAACAACACAGAGTTACACGGAGTAAAACAAACATAAAGTCAATAATATAGTAGAAAAATAAGTCTATATACAATGTGAGCAAATGAGGTGAGATAAGGGAGGAAAAGGCAAAAAAGGCCATGGTGGCGAAGTAAATAGAATATAGCAAGTAAAACACTGGAATGGTAGAATTGCAATGGAAGAAAGTGTAAAGTAGAAATAGAAATAATGGGGTGCAAAGGAGCAAAATAAATAAATAAATACAGTAGGGGAAGGGGTAGTTGTTTGGGCTAAATTAGAGATGGGCTATGTACAGGTGCAGCAATCTGTGAGCTGCTCTGACAGCTGGTGCTTAAAGCTAGTAAGGGAGATAAGTGTTTCCAGTTTTAGAGATTTTTGTAGTTCGTTCCAGTCATTGGCAGCAGAGAACTGGAAGGAGAGGCGGCCGAAGGAGGAATTGGCTTTAGGGATGACCAGAGAGATATACCTGCTGGAGCGCGTGCTACAGGTGGGTGCTGCTATGGTGACCAGCGAGTTGAGATTAGGGGGAACTTTACCTAGCAGGGTCTTGTAGATGACCTGGAGCCAGTGGGTTTGGCGACAAGTATGAAGCGAGGGCCAGCCAACGAGAGCGTACAGGTCGCAGTGGTGGGTAGTATATGGGGCTTTGGTGACAAAACGGATGGCACTGTGATAGACTGCATCCAATTTATTGAGTAGGGTATTGGAGGCTATTTTGTAAATGACATCGCCAAAGTCGAGGATCGGTAGGATGGTCAGTTTTACGAGGGTATGTTTGGCAGCATGAGTGAAAGATGCTTTGTTGTGAAATAGGAAGCCAATTCTAGATTTAACTTTGGATTGGAGATGTTTGATGTGAGTGGAAGGAGAGTTTACAGTCTAACCAGACACCTAGGTATTTGTAGTTGTCCACATATTCTAAGTCAGAACTTTTCAGAGTAGTGATGCTGGACGGGCGGGCAGGTGCAGGCAGCGATCGGTTGAAGAGCATGCATTTAGTTTTACTTGTATTTAAGAGCAGTTGGAGGCCACGGAAGGAGAGTTGTATGGCATTGACGCTCGTCTGGAGGGTAGTTAACACAGTGTCCAAAGAAGGGCCAGAAGTGTACAGAATGGTGTCGTCTGCATAGAGGTGGATCAGAGACTCACCAACATCCACGCAGTATTGTTTTTCCTCGGGAATAGTGTTCAATACACATAGGTTGACAATAAATGTGGCTCAATTCAGTTGTTTGAGTCCCGCAATAAGAGCTACGACGCTAATGTTCTCTGGGTGTCCCTGAGTAGACTGATACCCCATGTCATTGATCCACAATCCATAGGTAAGGCTGTACAGTGCAATAAGTATGCCCGCAATGCAATTCTCAAGTATAATACATCCAGTGTGATTTCAACAGATTTTTGTTAAATTATCAAATTATTGTCTTTTGTTGATTTTATATAACAACATTCCAATCTCATTTAGCAGGATCTACTCAATAATGGCAGAATTCTACCATTTGTATACATTTGCATCACTGTCAATGACAAACCTTTAGTTTGAAGGCTAACCGCAAAGTCAACGTTGTGGCTAATCCTTATTGTGGCTAGCTTCACATAGATGTGTCCGACCACCATTAATCAAATAAGAACTGTCTTATGAATTTAGTTATTTTAGATTTTGCTATGTTTTTGGGGAAGAACATTGTTTGCATCCATGAGCGAGCTAGCTATCTTTTTTTTAATGACCAGCACTGTAGGTGCGCGAGACAACTTTACAAGAGTCATAGCATACGTATCGATGAATCGTTGTGATATATGAAATACGAGTGCTAGTGTAATCAATGTGTAATAACTACGTAAAAAAATTATGAATGCGTTAAATTATTATGTGACGTGCAGTCATATTCAGGTCCTGATTGGTCAACAAGCTTATTTGACATGTCAAATAGTGTTACGTGACACGTCAAATAGTGTTATTTGACTTGTATCTTTTTTGACACGCAAAGACCCAAACGACGTTCCATAGTTGATGGACTGACTCAAAACCCTTTTTTAAAATGTATTTTGTACTTTTTACTTATTCTGAGAAGAAAATTGATTAATAATCAATTATAAATGCTCAATTATGTTGATTTATCAGTTGAGGGAGTTACTCACATGACTTCAGTCTTTGAGCAGTGCGGACGAGGAGGGAGATGCAGCACTCTCTTCAGATTCCTGAACGGAATATGACCAGTCTGCACGTTGGGGCAAAGGCAGTGTAGAACCCGTGGGTGTCTTTTCCCTATATAGAGGTAGGGTGGAAAGCACAATGGGTTTGTCCTACATTTCTTATTTCGATTTCACTTTTTATCTTGAATGATGTTTTTATTTATTTATTTTTTATTTCACCTTTATTTAACCAGGAAGGCAAGTTGAGAACAAGTTCTCATTTACAATTGCGACCTGGCCAAGATAAAGCAAGCAGTTTGACACATACAACAACACAGAGTTACACATGGAGTAAAACAAACATACAGTCAATAATACAGTAGAAAAATAAGTCTATATACAATGTGAGCAAATGAGGTGAGATAAGGGAGGTAAAGGCAAAAAAGGCCATGGTGGCAAAGTAAATACAATATAGCAAGTAAAACACTGGAATGGTCGATTTGTAGTATAAGAAAGTGCAAAGTAGAAATAATGTGGTGCAAAGGAGCTAAATAAATAAATAAATACATACATACATACATACATACAGTAGGGGAAGAGGTAGTTGTTTGGGCTAAATTATAGATGGGCTATGTACAGGTGCAGTGATCTGTGAGCTGCTCTGACAGCTGGTGCTTAAAGCTAGTGAGGGAGATAAGTGTTTCCAGTTTCACAGATTTTTGTAGTTCGTTCCAGTCATTGGCAGCAGAGAACTGGAAGGAGAGACGGCCAAAGGAGGAATTGGCTTTGGGGGTGACCAGAGAGCGCGTGCTACAGGTGGGTGCTGCTATGGTGACCAGTGAGCTGAGATAAGGGGGGACTTTACCTAGCAGGGTCTTGTAGATGACCTGGAGCCAGTGTGTTTGGCGATGAGTATGAAGCGAGGGCCAGCCAACGAGAGCGTTCAGGTCGCAGTGGTGGGTAGTATATGGGGCTTTGGTGACAAAACGGATGGCACTGTGATAGACTGCATCCAGTTTATTGAGTAGGGTATTGGAGGCTATTTTGTAAATGACATCGCCGAAGTCGAGGATCGGTAGGATAGTCACTTTTACGAGGGTATGTTTGGCAGCATGAGTGAAGGATGCTTTGAGGCGAAATAGGAATATAGGATGTATGATGTATGATGATATCAAAAATACATGCATAAATATATGGTTATCGGTTAGGGTTAGAGTTAGGTTAAGGGTTACTGCTGTATATACAGCGTAACAACGAGTAGTAGTTACAATAGTTATTACTGTATACACATGATAACACCGTAATAAGAACACTGTCATGTAAAGAGTCACCGACACTATTGGAATGTTGATCAGCTGGGAAAACTTCAAATGAAAGTAACCAGGTTATATATTCAATAAAGTAATAAACTATCATGCACTAGTATAAAAATAGTAAAATAGTAGTAATGAATTAGTAATTACGTATACAATGTTAAGTAAAAATTGGATGATTATTTACCTTCAGTTGCTGAGAAGATTGCCAGGAGGGTGAGCAGAACCATGGTTATGCTTGCAGTGTTCATGGTGATATCCCTTTACATGCAACCCTGTGGAAGGCTGCTGTACTATGGGTCTCCAATGATGATTCTGTTGTTGGATGAGGGTGCCTTGGTTTTTCTGGTAGTCATGTGGTTTAGATATAGGAGAGAGCTGCTGGAAAGTGTACTAAAGCTTGGAATTCAATGTAGGCTGTTTCATGTCACCCCAAAGTCAACTCTCTCTCTCTCTCTCTCTCTCTCTCTCTCTCTCTCTCTCTCTCTCTCTCAAGACAGAGGGCCCTGTGAAAACATTTTTTTTTTGTGAAAGCATCTTTTTTTGATCATGACTGCAGCATATGGAAGCTTTGTGGGTGCTTTTCCTCTGATGGGCCCTGGTCAAAAGTAGTGCATTTAAAGGAAAATACCAATCAAAAACGATATTTTGAAATTTGTTTCATTAGTCAGTCCGCTGTTGATACAGTCCAAAAATGTTTTGCATGTGAGCAATCAAGTTTAGTTATAGACCTTTCAGAATATAGAGAGTGGAATTTTCATTTAGTGGGGAATAGTGTGCCATTTTGGACGTAACCTGAAACTTCCCCGCCAATTAATTATATACTGGTGATATCTGTAGTAAATTCTTTACATTTACCCTTTATCACCCTGCAGACTTCAGCCTCCTCTTTGTGTTTGAATGGACACTCCATCACGATAGCCCTAACTCTAACCAGCAATAGTTAACATAAATACAGTCCTTTATTGTATCCAAACTCTCAACAGTTTATTACACTGTCCAGCTTCACTGCAACTTTGTGTCCACTTCAGTAGCTTTCCATGATTAGTCTCCTGTCCTGGACAACATTAAAGGACCATTTCTCTGAGTCAAGGTGAAGGGCCATTTCAGGGTTGTCTGAGGTAGAGACCAGCTTGGCAGGGAAAATATGCATTTTTTAAAACATTTTCTCTGGCTGTGATATTCGACCAATGTGAGCGTTCATTGTGCGATCGTGTTGGTCAAACCTTTGTGATCCTGTAGATCAGCAACCATAAAATCTCTTCACTCAGACATCCTCTGGCAAGTGAGGCAAGCAACGCTACAAATGGATCTAACGGTCAGATTGGGTTTGTTTGTCTGTTTAGCTTAGTGTTGGCATCGGGTTTGTTTGTCTGTTTAGCTTAGTGTTGGCATCGCTGTTTTACTGAGGTTGATGTTGTAACGATTTTCGTCGGAAGGAGTGGACCAAAGCGCAGCGTGGTAAGTGCTAATGATTTATTAAACAAAGAAACACTCTAACAAAAATAACTAAACGAAAAGCCAACAGTTCCGTCAGGTACAGAATACAAAACAGAAAATAACTACCCACAAACACAGGTGGGAAGAAGGCTGCCTAAGTATGATTCCCAATCAGAGAAAACGATAGACAGCTGCCTCTGATTGGAAACCATACTCGGCCAAAACAAAGAAATAGATGACGTAGAATGCCCACCCCACATCACACCCTGACCTAACCAAACAGAGAAAAACAGCTCTCTCAGGTCAGGGTGTGACAGTACCACCCACCCCCCCCCCAAAGGTGCGGACTCCCGGTCGCAAACCTGAACCTATAGGGGAGGGTCCGGGTGGGCATCTACCCATGGTGGCGGCTCCGGTTTGGGGCGTAGCCCCCGTTCCGCCTGCTGATCCCTCCACTTTTGTATCACTGGACTGTGGATCGTTGTTGGAGGAACCGGACCGTGGATCATCGCCGGAGGCTCTGAACTGGGAACCCCCACTGGAGGTTCTGGACTGCCAATTGGCGCTGGAGGTTCTGGACTGCCTATCGCCGCTGGAGACTCCGGACTGCGGACCGTCGCTGAAGGCTCTGGACTGCGGACCGTCGCTGAAGGCTCTGGACTGGAGGACATCTCAGGAGGTTCCGGACTGTGGACCGTCGTTGGAGGTTCTGGACTGTGGACCGTCGTTGGAGGCTCCGGACTGGGGGACGTTGCTGGAGGCTCCGTGCCATGGATCATCACTACAGGTTAAGCGCAATGGATCATCACTGGAGGCTTCTTGCCATGGATCATCACTGGAGGCTCTGGGCCATGGATCATCACTGGAGGCTTCGTGCCATGGAGTATCACTACTGGCTGTAGGCCATGGATCATCACTGGAGGCTTTGTGCCATGGATCATCACTACAGGCTTCGGACCATGGATCATCACTGAAAGCTTCGTACGTGGAGCCGGAACGGGTGCGTGGAGCAGGCACAAGGCGTAGCAGGCTGGAGAGACGCACTGGAGACTGGGTGCGTGGAGCAGGCACAGGGCGTATCAGGCTGGAGAGACTCACTGGAGGCCGGGTGCGTGGAGCAGGCACAGGGCGTACCAGGCTGGAGACACTTACTGGAGGCTGGGTGCGTGGAGCAGGCACAGGGCGTACCAGGCTGGAGAGACTCACTGGAGGCCAGGTGCGTGGAGCAGGCACAGGGCTTACCAGGCTGGAGAGACTCACTGGAGGCCGGGTGCGTGGGGCAGGCACAGGATATCCTGGGCCGTGGAGGCGTACTGGAGGTCTCGAGCGTAGAGTTGGCACAACCCGTCCTGGCTGGATGCTTACTTTCGCCCGGCAAATGCGGGGCGCTGGCACAGGATGCACTGGGCTGTGAATGCGCACTGGCGACACAGTGCGCAGAGCCGGCGCAGGATATCCTGGACCGAGAAGGCGTACTGGAGACCAGGAGCGCTGAGCTGGCACCACCCTTCCTGGCTGAATGCTCACTCTAGCCCGGCAAATGCGGGGAGCCGGCAACGAGCGCACTGGGCTGTGAATGCGCACTGGAGATACATCGCGCATCACCGCATAACACAGTGCCTGACCAGTCACATGCTCCCCACGGTAAGCACGGGGAGTTGGCTCAGGTCTCAACCCTGACTCCGCCAATCTACCCGTGTGCCCCCCCCCCATTTGTTTTTGGGGTGGCTGCCTCTCGTGCTTCCGTCGTTGCCGTACTAGTTCCTCTCTCGCTGCCTTCACCTGCTTCCTCGGCAGGCTTCTGTATCTCTCCAATACTTGCTCCCAAGTCCAGTCTATCCTCTCCTCAACCTCCTCCAGAGACTAGGATGCCATCTCCTCCCGGGCACGCTGCTTGATCCAGTTGTGGTGGGTAGTTCTGTAACGACTTTCGTCAGAAAGAGTGGACCAAAGCGCAGTCGTAATTGGCCACGCAGTCGTGGGTGAACAGGGAGTACAGGAGGGGACTAAGCACACACCCCTGATGGGCCCCAGTGTTCAGGATCAGCGTAGCAGACGTGTTGTTGCCTACCCTTAACACCTGGTCACGGCCCATCATGAAGTCCAGGATCCAGTTGCAGAGGGAGGTGTTTAGTCCCAGGGTCCTTAGCTTAGTGATGAGCTTTGTGGGTGTTATGGTGTTGAACGCTGAGCTGTAGTCAATGAACAGCATTCTCACATAGGTGTTCCTTTTGTCCAGGTGGGAAAGGGCAGTGTGGAGTGCGATTTGATATTGCATCATCTGTGGATTTGTTGGGGCGGTATGCGAATTGGAGTGGGTCTAGGGTCTCCGGGAGGATGCTGTTGATGTGAGCCATGACCAGCCTTTCAAGTAATTCATTGCCACCGACATGAGTGTTTACGAGGCGGTAATCATTTAGGCAGGTTACCTTCGCTTCCTTGAGCACTTGGACTATGGTGGTCTGTTTGAAACATGTAGGTATTACAGACTCGGTCAGGGAGAGGATGAAAATGTCAGTGAACACACTTGCCAGTTGGTCCGGGCATGCTTTGAGTACACGTCCTGGTAATCCATCAGGCCTCGTGGCTTTGTGAATGTTGACCTGTTTAAAGGTCTTGCTCACATTGGCCCTTGAGAGCGTAATCACACTCGTCCAGAACAGCTGATGTTCTCATGCATGCTTCAGTGTTGCTTGCCTCGAAGTGAGCATAAAAGGCATTTAGCTCTTTGGTAGGCTCGTGTCACTAGGCAGTTTGCGGCTGGGTTTCTCTTTGTAGTCCATAATAGTTTTCGAGTCCTGCCACATCTGACGAGCGTCAAAGCTGGTGTAGTAGGATTCAATCTTAATCCTGTAATGACACTTTGCTTGTGTGATGGTTCGTCTGAGGGCATAGTGGGATTTCTTATAAGCGTCTGGATTAGTGTCCCGCTCCTTGAAAGCAGCAGCACTAGCCTTTAGCTCGATGCTGATGTTGCCTTTAATCCATGGCTTCTGGTTGGGATATGTACGTACGGTCACAGTGGTGACGTCATTGATGCACTTATTGATGAACACGATGACTGAGGTGGTATACTCCTCAATGACATTGGATGAATCCCGGAACATATTCCAGTCTGTGCTAGACTGCACTCAATCAGCTGTATAAGGCCATAAGCAAACAAGAAAATGCTCATCCAGAAGCGGCGCTCCTAGTGGCTGGGGACTTTAATGCAGGCAAACTTAAATCTGTTTTATCTAATTTCGACCAGCATGTTACATGTGCAACCAGAGGAAAACAAACTCAAGACCACCTTTACTCCACACACCTTTATTTGCCAAGGTAGAGTACATGATCAGTGAATATATTAAAGCTACAGGCTACAATGTGGGGATCTCATGCATGGCAATAACGACATGTTTATATGACTTTCATGCTTGGCACAGAGTTATATTATATTCTACTTAATCCATAGGCTCCATTAATGTCATTCAGACTGTTTTGAAGTTGGCTATGATAGCTGAGGTTCAAACGTTTATACCAAACGTTTGGGTCCATACACAGATCGGCTAGATAGCTAGCTACACATCCATAGGCATACAGGTATTTTTTATCTTCCACTGCACAATAAGCAAGGACATAGCTATCTACGTTATTTCATCTATCTGCATTGCATGGCAAATATCAGCAAGGCAAGCTTACAAAATTGTACATTCAATTTGTAGTAAATGCTTTAGCTAGCTAGATTTTTTACATCCACTGTTTCAGAAGATGACAGCCTGGTTTGCTGGTTGTTTCAGGACTCCCTAAATTATTAAACAACCAGAATTACAATGTCATAACACCCATAAATCTAGCCAGCTAGCTGACTAATGTTAGCTAGTCAGCTAGCTTGCTAAATTGCAAGTTTCATTAATTATCATGATATAAAAAGATACATAATCGTTTGTCTCTACATTAACTAACATATTCCTGTCAAATGTAAAAAAAATCATGATTCGTTATGACATAATCACTTACATTTGCTTCCATCCTAGTATTTTTGTCAGCCGTCTTTGCTGAAGAACGTCTCCAGCCTTGGGTCGCATAGCGTCAAATTCGTCATGGGAACCACTCGATATGATTGGTCGTCGCCGCTGGTGATTTGCATAAAGTTAGGAAAAGTTGATTTTTCACCGCCTTCCACGCCACCTTTGCACCACCCAAATGTCCCCTGCCCTCTCCTCTTCTCACTGCTTTCCTTCCATTGAAATGAATGGGAAGTGGTATTTCACCACGCAGCATCCTGTGCTAGTGTATCATGCCCGTTAAGCCCCTCTGACTCCACCTACAGTCTACCTTCATCTCAGCACTACTAGCATTACTTACCTGATTCCACTAATCAAATCATCAATTGATATTGATTCGTTTTTAGTGCTAGCTCAAAAACTAAGATGTGCACCCCTTTGGGTCTTCAGGAACAGAATAAAGAAATACTTGTCTCACCAATAGGGTTGCTGATGCAGAGTGACCCTGTCAACAACACTGTCGTCTCTTCACTCAGACCTCTGGTAAGCAAGACGAGCAAAGCTACAAATTAATCGGGTTGAAGCAGAAATTACAGCCTCAAGTCTTCTTGGGTATGACGCTACAAGCTTGGCACACCTGTATTTGGGGAGTTTCTCCCATTCTTCTCTGCAGATCCTCTCAAGCTCTGTCAGGTTGAATGGGGTGTGACGCTACACTGCTATTTTCAGGTCTCTCCAGAGATGTTTGATCGGGTTCATGTCCGGGCTCTGGCTGGGCTGCAGATGGACATTCAGAGACTTGTCCCGAAACCACTCCAGCATTGTCTTGGCTGTGTTCTTAGGGTCATTGTCCTGTTCGAAGGTGAACCTTTGCCCCAGTCTGAGGTCTTGAGCACTATGGAGAATGTTTTCATCAAAGATCTCTCTGTGCCAAACCATGGCTTGGTTTTTACTATGACATGCACTGTCAGCTGTGGGATCTTATATAGACAGGTGTGTGAGCGTTTCCAAATCATGTCCAATCAATTGATTTTACCACAGGTGGACTCCAATCAAGTTGTAGAAACATCTCAAGTATGATCAATGGAAACAGGATGCACCTGAGCTCAATTTTGAGTCTCATAGCAAAGGGTCTGAATACTTATGTAAATAAGGTATTTCTTTTTTTTCTGTTTTAAAGGTTCTATACATTTTGTCACAGCCCCTCCTCTGCAGTGCAGGGGCGGGTCCTCCTGCAGGCAGAGGAGGGTCGTTAGTGATTGGAGCTGGCGTGATTGGAGCCACCTGGGCTTAGGGTATAAACTGCTTCACTAACCACTCTTCTCTCTCTCTCTCCCTGCTCCTCCAGGTATGATCCTGTTTTGTTTGTTCCTTTTGTAGGTTTACTTAGTTTCCACTCAGTCATGTTCACACACACAGATTCATGCATCCATGCACTTTACATGCACCCTACATTATGACATTTCCACACCTCATTCCTTTTTCTTTGGTTAAAGTTAATAGTTTTTTGGTTTATAATAAAGAACCTTTTGATTGGCCTATACCTGTTGTCCATGTCCCCTCATTTTTGCCACAGGCTATGAGCCGGCCTGTGACAAGTGGGGGCTCGTCCGGGGTTTAAAGTTAATTGTACTTTAGTCTTACTTTAGTATTTTAGTTTACTTTAACATTTTGTCATAGTTGGTTAAGGTTTTGTTTAGATTGTCTTTGCTTTATTATTGATACGTTTGTTTATTTGTAATTTGGCTTATTTGACTATTGTTTTATAGTTAACCTGTTTGGGATAGGAGGCAGTATTTTCACGGCCGGATAAAAAACGTACCCGATTTAATCTGGTTACTACTCCTGCCCAGAAACTAGAATATGCATATAATTAGTAGATTTGGATAGAAAACACTCTAACGTTTCTAAAACTGTTTGAATAGTGTCTGTGAGTATAACAGAACTCATATGGCAGGCCAAAACCTGAGAAGATTCCATACAGGAAGTGCCCTGTCTGACAATTTGTTCTCCTTCTAGGGCATCTCTATCAGAAATACAGCATCTCTGCTGTAATGTGACATTTTCTAAGGCTTCCATTGGCTCTCAGAAGGCGCCAGAAAGTGGAATGACGTCTCTGCAGTCTCTGGGCGAAAAACAGCAGGAGTTTTTGTGAGTGGTCAGGCAGGGAACAATGACACTGGAGTGCGCATCCACGAGACGACTCCATGTTTTTCTTTCAGTATTTGAATGAATATAACGTCGCCCGGTTGGAATATTATCGCTATTTTACGAGAAAAATAGCATAAAAATGGATTTTAAACAGCATTTGACATGCTTCGAAGTACGGTAATGGAATATTTTGAATTTTTTTGTCACGAAACCCTTCGTATAGTGACCTCAACCCACAAACAAAACGGAGCTATTTCAATATAACTATGGATTATTTCGAACCAAAACAACATTTGTTGTTGAAGTAGAAGTCCTGGGAGTGCATTCTGACGAAGAACAGCAAAGGTAATCCAATTGCTCTTATAGTAATTTTGAGTTTAGTTAGCACCAAACTTGGTGGGTGTCAAATTAGCTAGCCTGTGATGGCTCAGAATATTGCAAAATGTGCTTTCGCCGAAAAGCTATTTTAAAATCTGACACCGCGATTGCATAAAGGAGTTCTGTATCTATAATTCTAAAAATAATTGTTATGTTTTTTTGTAAACGTTTATCGTGAGTAATTTAGAAGTTTGCGAAGGGTATGTTAGTTCTGAACATCACATGCTAATGTAAAAAGCTGTTTTTTGATATAAATATGAACTTGATTGAACAAAACATGCATGTATTGTATAACATAATGTCCTAGGAGTGTCATCTGATGAAGATCATCAAAGGTTAGTGCTGCATTTAGCTGTGGTTTTGGTTTTTGTGACATATATGCTTGCTTTGAAAATGGCTGTGTGATTTATTTTTGGCAGGGTACTCTCCTGACATAATCTAATGTTTTTCTTTCGCTGTAAAGCCTTTTTGAAATCGGACAGTGTGGTTAGATTAACGAGAGTCTTGTCTTTAAAATGGTGTAAAATAGTCATATGTTTGAGAAATTGAAGTTATAGCATTTATGAGGTATTTGTATTTCGCGCCACGCGATTCCACTGGCTGTTGACTAGCCCAGGCAAGCGTCCCACCTTGCCCAGGGAGGTTAAGCTTTATGGAAGAATATATTTTTGGCTGAATAAATTGTGTACTCTGTTAAACTTTATGGAAGAATATAGAGTTGAAGTCGGAAGTTTACATACACTTAGGGTGGAGTCAACCACTCCCCAAATGTTTTGTTAACAAACTATAGTTTTGGCAAGTCGGTTAGGACATCTACTTTGTGCATGACTCAAGTAATTTTTCCAACAATCGTTTACAGACAGATTATTACACTTATAATTCACTGTATCACAATTCCAGTGAGTCAGAAGTTTACATACACTAAGTTGACTGTGCCTTTAACCAGCTTGGAAAATTCCAGAAAATGATGTCATGGCTTTAGAAGCTTCTGATAGGCTAATTGACATCCTTTGAGTCAATTGGAGGTGTACCTGTGGATTTATTTCAAGGCCTACCTTCAAACTCAGTGCCTCTGCTTGACATCATGGGAAAATCAAAATAAATCAGCCTAAAAAAAATGACTTCAGTGTCACGTCCTGACCAGTAGAGGGTGTAGTTGGGTCAGGACGTGGCAGAAGAGTCTGTGTGTTTTGTTGGTTCATTAATTTTGGCCGTGTGACTTCCAATCAGGCACAGCTGTAGAGGGTTGTGGCTGATTGGGAGTCACACATAAGTGGCCTACTTTACCTTTTGGGGTTGTGGGGAATTGTTGTGTGCACTGCGTTTGGACGAGCCTGCCACACTGTTGCGAGTATTGTTTGTTGTTTTGTTTGTTTGTTTCAAGTGGATGCTCTACTCCTTTTTTTGAACATTAAAAATATGAGTATCCACACTTCCGCTGCGCTTTGGTCCTCTTTCACTGAAGACAACTGTGACATTCAGAAAAATGATTGTAGACCTCCACAAGTCTGGTTCCTCCTTGGGAGCAATTTCCAAACGCCTGAAGGTACAACGTTCATCTGTACAAACAATAGTACGCAAGTATAAACACCATGGGACCACGCAGACGTCATACCGCTCAGGAAGGAGATGTGTTCTGTCTCCTAGAGATGAACGTACTTTGGTGCAAAAAGTGCAAATCAATCCCAGAACAACAGCAAAGGACCTTGTGAAGATGCTGGAGGATACAGGTACAAAAGTATCTATATCCACAGAAAAACGAGTCCTATATCGACATAACCTGAAAGGCCGCTCAGCAAGGAAGAAGCCACTGCTCCAAAACCGCCAGAAAAAAAGCCATACTACGGTTTGCAACTGCACATGGGGACAAATATCATACTTTTTGGAGAAATGTCCTCTGGTCTAATGAAACAAAAATAGAACTGTTTGGCCATAATGACCATCATTATTTTTGGAGTAAAAAGGGGGATGCTTGCAAGCCGAACAACACCATCCCAACTGTGACGCATGGGGGTGGCAGCGTCATGTTGTGGGGGTGCTTTTCTGCATAATGAGGATAGAGAATTACGTGGATATATTGAAGCAACATCTAAAGACATCAGTCAGGAAGTTAAAGCTTGGTCGCAAATGGGTCTTCCAAATGGACAATGACCCCAAGCATACTTCCAAAGTTGTGGCAAAATGGCTTGAGGACAACAAAGTCAAAGTATTGGAGTGGCCATCACAAAGCCCTGACCTCAAACTTATAGAAAAGTTTTAGGCAGGACTGAAAAAGCGTGTGCGAGCAAGGACGCCTACAAACCTGACTCAGTTACAAAAGCTCTGTCAGGAGGAATGGGCCAAAATTCACCCAACTTATTTTGGGAAGCTTGTGGAAGTTTACCCGAAACGTTTGACCTAAGTTAAACAATTTAAAGGCAATACTACCAAATACTAATTGAGTGTATGTAAACTTCTGACCCACTGGGAATGTGATGAAAGACATAAAAACTGAAATAAATCATTCTCTCTACTGTTATTTTGACATTTAACATTATTAAAATAAAGTGGTTATCCTAACTGACCTAAGACAGGGAATTTTTGCTAGGATTAAATGTCAGGAATTGTGAAAACGGAGTTTAAATGTATTTGGCTAAGGTGTATGTAAACTTCCGACTTCAACTGTATTTATGGACAAATCGATACTGTAACCTACACTGTTATTTAATTCAGGGAAAATACAGGTAAATGACAAAATAAAGGAAACAACAACATTTTTTTCTCTTAATGGGGTGTTGGGCCACCACGAGCCAGAACAGCTTCAACGCGCCTTGAGATAAATTCCACAAGTGTCTGAAACTCTATTGGAGGGATGCAACATACGGCCATTGCATATGGTTTACTTCATTTTCATTCTCATCAAACCATTCAGTGACCAGTTGTGCTCTATGGATAGGGGCATTGTTATCCTAAGGGGGCATAACCTTGACAGACAAAATAATGGGCAACTGGACCTGCCCAGCTTTTTTATACATGACCCTAATTATGAAGGAATGTTAATTGCTTATGAATTGCTCAGGAGCCACACCTGTGTGGAAGCACCAGCTTTCAATATTCTTTGTAAACCTAATTTACTCAAGTGTTTCCTTTTTTTTGGGAGTTACCTGTAAATGGCCCATGATCTATATTGAACACTTAGATGCAGTACATTTTAAATGAAATTATTTACACATTTAAATATATGTATATATATTTACATTTGAATAGTTCATTCAAACAACTAAATTGAATAAAATAGCCTGTGCAATAAAATACATCCATAAACTCACGCTTTGGTTTGCCTTTCAATCAGTGTTTTGGCAAAGTTCCCATTTGGGTCGAGACAGAGCGAACCTTCAGTTTTCAGTGTGACACTGAGCGAGAGAGAAAGAGAGAGAGAGAGAAGAGGGGATGAGAAAGAAAAAGAGTGGGGGGACAGAGATGTTTAAATTAAATGAATCATTGAAATATATATTTTGGAGAGTGTTTACATATCATTTTCTTTAAGTACAGTATAGTACAATACAGTACAGAGTACAGACTATGTAGACTGTTGTTGCAGTGTGGCTGTTGTATCAGAAGTTATACCAGTAAACCCCAGCTGCAGTCTTCTTCAGTTGCAGTGAATATCTGAGTTCAACAGTTTTCTTTGGCGAGTTGCTCTTGTCTCCATTTTAGATTCTGTCTGCTGCTTATATGGTCTGAGCTCAGTGAAAGTGACTCAAAAGACCACATACCAGAGTTGAGGGGAAGCAAGCCAAATCTTTCTTTTGGTAACATTAGTGTTCACCCACCCGTTTCCCCTCTTCTCCCCTCCCACATAATGCATGTCTGAACAGCAGCCCTTCTCTACCAGAGAATTTCTAAAAAAGAAGTACCACGCTTCATTGTCAGAATCACATTTTTGAGTCACCTTCCTTACATCCTGTATGGACACTGAACCAGTGACGTGCGTTGAGGTCTGAGGATGGGAAGGCACTTTCTAGTGAGACACAACCGGCCGTGATTGGCAGTCCCATAGGACGGCGCACAATTGGCTCAATGTCTTACGGGTTAGGTGAGGGTTTGGCCGGGGTAGGGCATCGTTGTAAAATAAAAATTTGTTCTTAACTTCCCTGGGCCAGTGGAATCGCGTGGCGCGAAATACAAATACCTCAAAAATGCTATAACTTCAATTTCTCAAACATATGACTATTTTACACCATTTTAAAGACAAGACTCTCGTTAATCTAACCACACTGTCCGATTTCAAAAAGGCTTTACAGCGAAAGCAAAACATTAGATTATGTCAGGAGAGTACACTGCCAAAAATAAATCACACAGCCATTTTCAAAGCAAGCATATATGTTACAAAAACCAAAACCACAGCTAAATGCAGCATTAACCTTTGATGATCTTCATCAGATGACACTCCTAGGACATTATGTTATACAATACAAGCATGTTTTGTTCAATGAAGTTCATATTTATATCAAAAACCAGCTTTTTACATTAGCATGTGATGTTCAGAACTAGCATACCCACCGAAACTTCCGATGAATTTACTAAATTACTCATGATAAACGTTCACAAAATACATAACAATTATTTAAAGAATTATAGATACAGAACTACTTTATGCAATCGCGGTGTCAGATTTTAAAATAGCTTTTCGGCTAAAGCACATTTTGCAATATTCTGAGTACATAGCCCGGCCATCACGGCTAGCTATTTTGACACCCACCAAGTTTGGGAAACCTAAACTCAGAATTACTATTAGAAAAATTGGATTACCTTTGCTGTTCTTTGTCAGAATGCACTGCCAGGACTTCTACTTCAACAACAAATGCTGTTTTGGTTCCAAATAATCCATAGTTATATTCAACTAGCTCCGTTTTGTTAGTGCGTTCAGGTCACTATCCGAAGGGTGACGCGCGAGCGCTTTCGTGACAAAAAAAATTCAAAATATTCCATTACCGTACTTAGAAGCATGTCAAACGCTGTTTAAAATCTATTTTTATGTTATTTTTCTCGTAAAATAGCGATAATATTCCAACCGGGCAACGTTGTATTCATTCAAAGGCTGAAAGAAAAAAATGGAGAATTCTCATGAATGCGCATCTCAGTGTCACTGTCCCCAGGCTGACCACTAACAAACAGAGCTGTTGTACTTTGCCCAGAGACAGCAGACACCCCATTCCACTTTCTGGCAGCTTTAGAGAGCCAATGGGAGCCTTAGAAAGTGTCACGTTACAGCACAGATGCTGTATTTTCGATAGAGATGCAACAGAAGGACAACAAATTGTCAGACAGGGCACTTCCTGTATGGAATCTTCTCAGGTTTTGGCCTGCCATATGAGTTCTGTTATACTCACAGACACCATTCAAACAGTTTTAGAAACGTTAGAGTGTTTTCTATCCAAATCTACTAATTATATGCATATTCTAGTTTCTGGGCAGGAGTAGTAACCAGATTAAATCGGGTACGTTTTTTATCCGGCCGTGAAAATACTGCCCCCTATCCCAAACAGGTTAATCTCCTCCGCATAAGATATCCGATGTACCGCCCTGACTTTTGTCACTTCCACCTCTTTCACACTTATAGGGCACTCCATGAATTCATGATCCCCACAATAGTTGCAACACACTATACACCGATCTTCAGTGTACACTATCCTTCTACAAACATTTGCAACATGGCCAAAGTCTTTCTGGGCAGGAGTAGTAACCAGATTAAATCGGGTACGTTTTTTATCCGGCCGTGCAAATACTGCCCCCTAACCCCAACAGGTTAACTGACTTGCCTAGTTCATAAGGGCACAAGGCGAGACCCAAATGCAGACACAGGAGGCAGATGGTTGAGCTCCGATATTTATTATACCAAAAGGGGTAGGCAAAAGGCAGGTCGGGGACAGGCGAGAGTTCAAACAGTACCAGGCGATAGGCAGGCTTGAGGTCAGAACAGGCAGAGTGGTCAGGCAGGCAGATTCGGCGTCAGGACAGGCAACGGTCAAAACCAGGGGGGCTAGGGAAAAAACAGACTGGGAGAAATAGGAGCTGGTTGCTTGCCAAAAAAGACGAACTGGCACAGAGAGACAGGAAACACTGGGATAAATACACCGGGGACTAACGGGGAAAAACACGAGACACCTGGAGGTGGGTGGAGACAATCACCAAGACAGGTGAAACAGATCAGGGCGTGACGTAGTTAAATAAAGGTTAAATAAACAATTCTGGAGTAATAGAATTTCAGTGAGTTTCAGAGGGAGGAGATATGTTGCAACACTATTCTCTACTTCTAAACACTTATGAATCAGCTGCACAAAGGATGCTATGATTTAAATATCCACATTCCACCATGTAGGAAAGAAAAGCCCTGGCATTATTAAATCATGGTTTGTTTAAACACTCCCCAACAAACTAAAATAAGGTAATTTGTCTGTCTGTGTGTGTGTGGTGGCCTTGCGAGGAAAATCCACTGACTGTCCCTGTGACTCAATAAATAGCAACTCAGTTCAATGAAGAGAAGAGTATTGCCACTTAAAATTATTTATCTGTGTTACTGTAGCAGATGTGATTCATAATAAGGAATTTCCTATTGGGCTAACAACAAAGATGTTAGCTTCTTCTGTGGGAGACCTGAGTTCAAATCCCACCAGTGACATCTCTGTGACTCAAACAATATCTATGGATAACACTGATATTTCTTGTTTCCAAGGACAAATGGGTTATTCGTCTTTCATTGGAAGCATTACTAAACCACCCACTACTTTCAAGCATGGTTGGGGTGCTTGTACTTGATGGCTTACCATGTCCTCAGAGCTGCCAAACTGATAAAGCTGTTACGTTAAGGAAGTGTGTGTGCGTTTGTTTGTGTGTGTTTGTGTGCAGGGAAACACACTTGTTCCTTGACACTTGTAGAATCTATGCCCCGATGCATTGAAGACACTTCATAACACTTTATGTTGGTGCTTCCTTTTTAATTTGTTTTATTTATTTAACCTTTATTTATACAGGTTTTTCTCATTGAGATAAAATCTATTTTTCAAGGGAGACCTGGTCCAACAGCAGCAGGGGGTCAGACAAAACAACTTACATACACTAGCACAACATTAAACAAAACTATACACACACATACAGTACAACAATTATATATTACGTAAAAAAACCATGAATATCATAACTAAAAAAACCTGTCCTAAAGACAATTACAGTCTTCTATGATATTTACATCGATCAAGTGTTTAAACTCCACCAACGTGACTACTTCATCACATTTTAAAATGTTCAGGAGAGAATCCCAGGACCATGAAGCTGAGTAACTAAAACTATTTCTACCATGACCTGTTCTAATTCTTGGTACTGTTAAAGCAAATGAGAATGGGACCGTAATTTATATTTATTTACTGGCCTGAGTAAAAAAGAATAAAGTGGCATTTTACCCCTGATGGCTTTTAAATCAGTATGTTCCAGTGTTTAATCCTACGCAAGGTCAATGACGACCAGCCAACGGCTCTGTAGAGATCACAATGATGTGTTAGATGTTTTTGATAGTTAATGAACCTGAGGGCCACATGATACACTGAGTCAAGTACACTCAGTGTAGTGGTTGAGGCCTGCATATATATAACGTCACTAAAATCTGTAATCGCCGGTAATGTAAATCGTACCAGCTCCTTCCTAACCTCCAGAGAAAAACAAGCCTTATGCCGATAATAAAAACCTATTCTCAGCTTGAGCTTCATTCAAGTTATCCACATGAATAGTGAAGCCCCTCTTGTCACCAGCCCGCACTCCCAAATATTTGAACACTTTGACTTGGTCTATAGTATGTCCATCCAATGAAGCAATGACATGATTAGTAACATGCCTGGCATTTGAATATACCATGCATTTATTTTAGCAGTTACTTGTAGCTATCTGTAGGAAACTCCTCACACTTGCCCTTTATCACATGTTAAATTCAACCTCTTTGTATTTTAATGGACACACCATCACGATAGCTCCAACTCTAACCAGCAATAGTTAAGAGAAATACAGTAATTTATTCAAGCCAAACTCTGAACAGTTTTTAAACTGTCTATCCAGCTTCACTGCAACTCTGTGACCACTTCAGTAGCTTTACATCATTGCCTTCCCTGTAGCTCAGTTGGTAGAGCATGGTGTTTGCAACACCAGGGTTGTGGGTTCAATTCCCACGGGGGGGCCAGCACAGGGAAAAAAAAAAAAAATGTATGAAATTGTATGAAATGTATGCATTCACTACTGTAAGTTGCTCTGGATAAGAGCGTCTGCTAAATGACTAAAAATGTAAATGGTCTCCTGTCCTGGACAAGGTTTAAGGGCCATTTATCTGAGTCAAGTTGAAGGGCCATTTGGTATCACTTATTTTAAAGGGGTCCTTGTTACAGTGTAGTAACATGTGTAATTACGCTGTAACAAGTATTGTGGTTAACTGTAACAACTCATAGTTACAGTGTAATAACAAAATGTAATGTAGTAATTGCTGTCACTAAAGAAGTGTAACAACAAATTATTGTGACAACAAATTCTCGTAACAACTAAATTACCACTAAATTCACCAATTTATTGTTTTGCTTCTTCTCGGCTTCATCCAATTAATTAAAAACTGTGACAAAGGTTGGGATCCTTTGTGGATGCGCTGGGTGTCTGAGAGATTACAGCCTATGCACAATAGGCTCTAATTAATTACTCATGAATGTGCACTGTTTAAAATATATCTCCAGTCAATGTTGTTGCTATCACTTATCCCCAAAATAAAGCATACCATATGGGTTAAATTGTTTGAGTTGCACAGGATTTAGCTATAAAATGAAGTGTTTATTGCAGGGTACTTATTTGTAATGATTGTGTACTTATTCAGTACATTACCCATCCTGACAACCTTATCCTATATTTTACCTTTCTAAAAGTGTAGCAGTGCGTGGGTAAAATCACTGTGGAAGACAAGCCAGTTAAAAAAAGCCATATTACAACCTATGTGTTGTGATAATTGCGTTGTTTGCTCTATAAGCTGTTAGTTCATATGCCTTGACACTGCAATGATACTTTATAGGCCTAAGGCCGAGACAATAGGAAGATACAGTGGCAGCAATTAGACCGTGAAGGCCTAATTCACGCAGTCTCCTCAAAACAGCTGATGTTGAGATGTGTCTGTTACTTGAACTCTGTGAAGCATTTATTTGGGTTGCAATGTCTGAGGCTGGTAACTCTAATGAACTTATAATTTGCACCCTCTCTAGGTGTCACCCACCTTCCCCATTATCCCCTGTGTATTTATACCGGTGTTCTCTGTTTGTCTGTTGCCAGTTCGTCTTGTTTGTGAAGTCAACTAGCGTTTGTGTCTCAGCTCCTGCTTTTCCCCAGTCTCTCTTTTTCTCACCCTCCTGGTTTTGACCTTTGCCTGTCCTGTCTCTGAGCTCGCCTGCCTGACCACTCTTCCTGACCCTGACCCTGAGCCTGCCTGCCGTGCTGTACCTTTGCCCCACCTCTGGATTACTGACATCTGCCTGCCTTGACCTGTCGTTTGCCTGCCCTGTTGCTGTAATAAACATTGTTACTCTGACACAGTCTGCATCTGGGTCTTACCTTCAAACCTGATACCCCCACCTTGTCACAACACAACTGATTAGCTCAAACGTATTAAGATGGAAAGAAATCCCACAAATTAACTTTTAACAAGACACACCAGTTAATTGAAATGCATTCCAGGTGACTACCTCATGAAGCTGGTTGAGAGAATGCCAAGAGTGTGCAAAGCTGTCATCTAGGCAAAGGGTGGCTACTTTGAAGAATCTCAAACTTGCCCATTTGTAACAAGTATGGTAACAAGCATTTGTTGTTACACTTCTGTAATTACAGACCGCAATTACTAGCAGGTACATCTTGTTATTACATTGTAAGTTGTTATAGTTAACTACAATACTCATTACAGTATAATTACACATGCAATTACACTACAATAAGGACCACTTGAAAGGAAGAGTCACCGGCCTTCTCTGAGTCAAGATTGAAGGGCCATTTCTCTGAGTGAAGTTGGAGGACCAATTCTGGGAGGGACCAGGTTTCAGGGAAAATGTGCAGTTTTTTTAATTCTCTGGCTGAGATTTTTTCGAACAATGTGAACGTTTGTTGTGTGATTATGTTGGTTTAACCAATAGGGCTGGTGTGTGTTGCTTGAAGCAGTGTGACCATGTCAACAACTCTACAGTCTCTTCAGTCAGACATCCTCTGGCACATTAATCTAACTGAGTCAGATTGTTTATGTTTGTCTTTATAGCTCAGTGTTGGCTTCACTGTTGTACTGTGGGTGGCGATGGACTTGTGATTGTAGGTTTTCCCCAGCAATATATATCTACACTAGCGTTCCACAGGGGTGCTGGCCCATGTAAAACCCAGCAGAATTGCAGTTCTTGACACAAACCGGTGCGCCTGGCACTTACTACCATATGATGGAAAGAGCAGGAATTCCTGATATTTTGTACACTCAGTGTATATATGATATGGTCCAGTCTGGTTGAGCTTGTCGTATAGGGTATGAGAGTTGATGCTGTGGTCTGGTCTAGCATAGAGACTGACTTGGCAGAACAGGTTGACTGTTTCATTAAAAGTTGAATGACATTTTGACCAACAGTACAATTCTAGTGCAGTGCTCAAGGTGTGATGTGTGTATCCATTATTTGATTAAGTACACACACAACTAATTGTTGAGAAAACAAGTCATCTATGTCTTATTATCGTTTGTTTTATTTGAAAAAATTAAATACATGACAATAAATATATCAAAGACAGGTTTTAGATCAACAATACTATTATGTTCTTCCTTAATGTCTATACTGTATACATAAAACATAGAAATACATACAAATAAATAATAATAAACATATTAAAAGGACACCACCCTTTGTAGGACAGTGTCCCTATCACTGTCCTGACTCATGGATTGAAGTCTCTTTGGACCAGAGGGAACAGTGCCCCTTATTGGCGCTCCAACACCACTTGTTCTGGTTGTTGTCCACCATCCAAGGCTCGACCGGGGCCAACCCCACTTCAGAGGCCAGCAGGCAGAGGGCTTGCAGGGTGGCACAGCTTCCGGTGCCAGACAAAGTGATCAAGTGCTAGTGGTGGTATGTGGGGAGAGTCTCAATGGAATCTTGATTCTGACGCTGTTGATTTCTGTAGGAGAGAAGGTCTGCTGATTAACCCTCTGAGATACATGTTAGAATACATAAGCTTTATGGCAGACTATATTTACGGCCGAATTGATCCTGTACTCTGTTAAGCTTTATGGAAGAGTACATTTTTGTCAGAATAGATAGTGTACTCTGTTAAGCTTCATTGGAGAATATATTTATGGAAGAATCAATACTGTACCCTACCCTGTTAAGCTTCAAACCATATATATTTAGAGGAAAATACAGTTAACTGACAAAATAAAGGAAACAACAATATTATTTTCTCTTAATGGGGCGTTGGGCCACCACGAGCCAGATTAGCTTCAACACATGTCTGGAGGGATGCGACATCATTATTACACGAGAAATTCCATCATTTGGTGTTTTGTTGATGGTGGTGGACACTGTCTCAGGCGCCGCTCCAGAATCTCCCATAAGTGTTCAATTGGGTTGAGCTCTAGTGACTGAGATGGCCATGGCATATGGTTTACATCATTTTCATGCTCATCAAACCATTCAGTGACCAGTCGTGCCCTGTGGATGGAGGCATTGTCATCCTATGGGTGAATAACCATGGTAGCCAAAATAACTGGAACTTCCCAGCATTTTTATGCATGACGGGATGTTAATTGCTTAGGAACCACACCTGTGTGGAAGCACCTGCTTTCAATATTCTTTGTATCCCTCATATACTCAAGTGTACCTGTAATGGCCCATGATCTATATGGCACACATAGATGACATTATTTAACTTGGCAAGTCAGTTAAGAACAAATTCTTATTTACAATGACGGCTTACACTGGCCAAACCCGGACGACTCTGGGCCAATTATGCGCCGCCCATTGGGACTCCCAAACACGGCCGGTTGTTATACAGCCTGGAATCGAACCAGGGTGTCTGTAGTGATGCTTCTAGCACTGAGATGCAGTGCCTTAGACCGCTGCTCCACTCAGGAGCCCAATATAAGTTTGTGGTCACTTGGAAATTCAATGTTTTTGAAAGAAAAGCACAGTGTAGACAATACAGCGTAGACATCGTTAATGTTGTAAATGACTATTGTAGCTGGAAACTGATGATTTTGAATGGAATATCTACATAGGCGTACAGAGGCCCATTATCAGCAACCATCACTCCAATAGCACGCTGTGTTAGCTAATCCACATTTATCATTTTAAAAATGTATTGATCATTAGAACACTCTTTTGCAATTATGTTAGCACAGCAGAAAAACATTTTTCTGATTAAAAAAGCAATACAACTGGCCTTCTTTAGACTAGTTGAGTATCTGGAGCATCAGCATTTCTGGGTTCGATTACAGGCTCAAAATGGACAGAAACAAAGTACTTTCTTCTGAAACTCGTTAGTCTATTCTTGTTCTTGGAAATTAAGGCTATTCCATGCGAGAATTTACCAAGAAACTGAAGATCTCGTACAACATTGTCTACTTGTCCCTTCACAGAACAGCGCACACTGGCTATAACCAGTAATAGAAAGAGGAGTGGGAGGCCCCGGTGCACAACTGAGCAAGAGGACAAGTACATTAAAGAGTCTAGTTTGAGAAACCTCACAAGTCCTGGCACCTTCATTAAATAGTACCCGCAAAACACCAGTCTCAACGTCAACAATGAAGAGGCAACTCCGGGATGCTGGCCTTCGTACTTTTCTTTCAAAAACAATGATATTTGTAAGTGACCCCAAACATTTGAATGGTTGTGTATATATATTTAAACATTAATAGTTCATTCAAACAACTAAATTTGCTAAAATAATTGAAATTATAACAACATTCTGACTTCATAAAATAGCCTGTGCAATAAAACATCCATAAACTCACACTTTGATTTGTCTTTCAATCAGTGTTTTGGCAAAATTCCCACTTGGGTCGAGACAGAGTGCACCTCTGGTTTTCAGTGTGACACTGATAGCGAGACAGAGAGAGAGAGAGAGAGAGAGAGAGAGAGAGAAATGGTGGGGGGGTGGAAAAGAAAAAGAGTGGGTGGGAGGGAGATGTTTAATTAAATTTAATTAATAATTGAAATATATTTTGGAGAGCGTGCATCTAATTTTATTACATTACAGTACAGTACGGCACAGCACAGTATGGTATAAAAACTCACATGACTTCTTCCTTAGAGCAGTGTGAGCGAGGAGGGAAATAGGTCAGTTTCCTGATTAAACTGATATTCACACCACCTGCATGTACTGTAGGGCAGCGGCACCGAGGATAATGTATACCTCTCCCTGTAGAGAAAAAATAGAAAGTCAAAGAAAACTCTACGTTCATCAACAATTTCCTAATCTGGTTTTAGGCGGGATTCAATCTGAAATCATGTTACAGCGAGCTTGACATTCAAAGGTAATTTCCAATTTAGCTTTTATTGTATCATAAATATGATCTCAGCCAACGAGATAACATTGCCTTTAAAAGCGCATTATCGACAATGTTATACGGATTAAATCCCGGACTTAAAGTTTTATTGTAAATTGCAAGAAATGAATAACATAGTTCACACCCATAGTCCACAATTATATTGTTAGATATACACTGAGTGTACAAAACATTAAGGACACGTTCCTAATATTGAATTGCACCCACCCCTTTTTTTCCCTCAGAACAGCCTCAATTTGTCAGGGCATGGTATCGAAAGTGTTCCACAGGGATTCTGACCTATTTTGACTCCAAAGCTTGCCACGTGTCCTTAATGTTTTGTACACTCAGTACAAGTTAAAAGTTATACTAAATACTAAAACATAATACTAATTGTCATCAAAAGTTATACAGAAATATTTTTAAGCCAGTTACCTTGTATCATGCAGATCATGTCTGAGCAGACCAGAAGAACAATAACAGTCATTGCAGTATTCATGATGATCTTGACTCTTTAGACTGTAGTTGCAGTGTGGCTGTTGTATCAGAAAGTATACCAGTAAGCCAGCTGCAGTTTTCTTCTTCTTCTTCAGTTGCAGTGAATTTCTGAGTTCAACAGTTTTTCTTTGCTGAGTTGTTCTTCTTATCTCCAGTTTAGATTCTTTCTGCTGCATCATGGTAAGAGATATCTTATATGGTCTGAGCTCAGTGAAAGTGACTCAAGAGACCACATTCCAGAGTGGACGGGAAGCACGCCAAATCTTGCTTCTGGGAAAATGTGTGTTCACTCACTGATGTCCCATCCCCTCCCCTCCTCTCCCACATAATGCAAGACTGAACAGAAGCCCTTCTCTACCAGAGAATTTCACAAAAAACGTACCACTTTTCATTGTCAGAATCACATTTTTATGAGACAGCTACCTTCCGTCCTTTATGGACACTGAACCAGGGATGTGCGTTGAGGTCTGAGGATGGGAAGGCACTTTCTATTGAACCATGTCCTGCCTCAGGGACAGTCTGTGTCAGGTCATGCTGGAACCAAAAGATGAGGAGCTGTCCAGGTGATTTGTGTTGTACCATTTGTTAACTCTACAATCCGACAAGATCAGCCTTAAGTACATGGCATATTTTGAAAGGCTCTCATTTGCTGGTGTTGCACTTCTGTGACATTGTTTCATTTTTTTGCAGTCCATTAAGCCAAGGAAATGAAGTTCACCAAAGTGGTGAAACCTGGCTCTCGTGTGAACATTGATATTGTCCAGTATGTTGTAATAGATTCTCCCCCTCTCTACTCTGATCGTCTGTTTACTACGAGTTTTGTGTTCTGCCAGGCCCAGTTCATTGTATTTCTGATCAAATCGCTCATAGAAACTATCCAAGTCTTGTCACTGCTGTTCCGGTAATTTCATTCTATCGCTGATACAGGTACAGCAGAAACCAATATCCATCACATCTTCTGCAGAACATTGAAGAGCGGTTTAATTGAAAATTCCTTCATAGGCCATGAGCAAAAAGGCACGGTGGCGGCCTCTAGATGGCTTGCTAACTGTTCATTTTTTTCAGCTAAGGCATGTAATAGTTCCACATATACTCAACAAAAATAGAAACACAACATATCACAAATTCAAAGATTAAAGTTCATATAAGAAATGCAGTCAATTCAAATAAATTCGTTAGGCCTTAATCTATGGATTTCACATGACTTGGAATACAGATATACATCTGATGTTCACATATACTATACCTTAAAAAAATGAGTCTTACAATGGTCCTCAGGATCTCATCACGGTATATCTGGGCATTGAAATTGCCATCGATAAAATGCAATTGTGTTTGTTGTCCGTAGCTTATGCCTGCCCATACCATAACTCCACCGCCACCATGGGGCACTCTGTTCACAATGTTGACATCATCAAACCGCTCACCAACACGACACCATACAGGTTGTCTGCAGATGTGAGGGCAGTTGGACATAATGCCAAATTCTCCAAAAAAACATTGGAGGCGGCTTATGGTAGAGAAATGAACATACATTTTCACAGGGTAGGCACTTATGACCACATGTCACTGCACTGAACTACTTGAAAGGAGCTTACATGTTCACCTTTCACCCCCCTCAGAAAAACACACACTCACACCACACACACACTCACATGTCCAGTAGCAGTGTGCCAGGGAGTCGGAGTCATTGGTCATAGTCTGGATGCCAGTCTGTTTAGCCAACATTACACTACAAAGATTATCATATGACACATAGTGGCAAGGAAAGGAATGATAAAGGTTTTTGAGCCAAACAGACTGGTACTACTCAGACTACATTGGTCATTCAGGACTCATTGAATTTCATTGAGTTTCAGACTGAGGAGATATGTTGCAACACTGTTCTACACTTCTAAACCCTCCCAAAACAAACTAAAATGAGGGTAATTTGTCTGTTTGTGTGCGTGTGTGTGTGTTTGTGTGTGTGTGTGTGTGTATGTGTGTGTGTGTGTGTGTCTGTGTGTGTGTGTGCGTGCGTGTGTGTCTTCCGAGGACAATCCACTGACTGTCCCTTTGACTTAATAAATAGCAACTCAGTTCATTGAAGGGAAGAGTATTGCCACTTTAAATTACTTCTCTGTGTTACAGTAGCAGATGTGATTCCTAATAAGGAATGTTCTATTGGGCTAACAACTAAGACGTTTGCTTCTTCTGTGGAAGACCTGAGTTCAAATCCAACCTTTGACATCACTGTGACTTAAGCGATATCTATGAATAGCGCTGGTAACTTCTTCATTTTTCCAATGACAAATAGGCTATTATTCTTTATTGGAAGCGTTACTAAACCACCCACTACTTTCAAGCATGGATGAGGCGCTTGTACTTTTTGGCTTAAGAAAGTCCTCAGAGTTGCCAAATTGATTTTCTTTGACTTATTTTCTTTTATTTAACTGGGCTAGTCAGTTAAGAACAAACATTTGTTCCTTGACAATTGTAGAATCCATGCCACGATACATTGAAGACACTTTATGACACTTTTTGTAGGTGTTTCCTTTATTTTGGCAGTTACCTGTAGCTATTTGTTGAAGATTCCTTACACTTGCCCTATATCACTTGTTAAATTCAACCTCCTCTTTGTATTTTAATAGACACACTATCACGATTGCTCCAACAGCAATAGTTAAGAGAAATACAATCCTTTATTCAAGCCAAACTCTGAACAGTTTTTAAACTGTCTATCCAGCTTCACTGCAACTCTGTGTCCACTTCAGTAGCTTTACATCATTGGTCTCCTGCCTTGGATAAGATTGAAGGGCCATTTATCTGAGTCAAGTTGAAAGGCCATTTGGTAACACATACTTTTAAGCGGTCCTTGTTTTGGTTCTAACAAGCGTTACACCGAGGCCTGTACTCTGGAGCGGGATTGATTTGGAGGTGGAGAGGGCGGTGTGTCATGGTCTGGGGCGGTGTGTCACATCATCACCAGACTGAGCTTGTTGTCATTGCAGGCAATCTCAGTGGTGTGCGTTACAGGGAAGATATTCTACTCCCTGATGTGGTACCCTTCCTGCAGGCTCGTCCTGACATGACCCTCCAGCATGACAATGCCACCAGCCATACTGCTCATTCTGTGCGTGATTTCCTGTAAGACAGGAATATCAGTGTTCTGCCATGGCCAGCGAACAGCCTAGATCTCAATCTCATTGAGCATTGGGACCTGATGGATTGGAGGGTGAGGGCTAGGGCCATTCCCCCCAGAAATGTCCGGGAACTTGCAGGTGCCTTGGTGGAAGAGTGGAGTAACATCTCACAGCAAGAACTGGCAAATCTGGTGCAGTCCATGAGGAGGAGATGCACTGCAGTACTTAATGCAGCTGGTGGCCACACCAGATACTGACTGTTACTTTTGATTTTGACCACCCCCCCTTTGTTCAGGGACACATTATTCAATTTCTGTTAGTCACATGTCTGTGGAACTTGTTCAGTTTATGTCTCAGTCGTTGAATCTTGTTATGTTCATACAAATATTTACACATGTTAAGTTTGCTGAAAATAAACAGAGTTGACAGTGAGAGGACATTTCTTTTTTTGCTGAGTTTATTTACGCGTCGATGTCTTTGTTCGTCGTCTCTGTTGAAAACAATAAATCCTTCTATGGGGAATGGCTCGATGGGTGTAACACTCTGGTTGTTCACCAGAGGTCACAATGTCCTTCTTTGTAGTTGACTTCGTCTTGTAGTGGAGTGTTCAAATAGAGCAGATCTTCAGATGCACCAATGGTTGTCTGAGATGGGATTTTCTTCCTTCCCACCTCGTGTCTTTAGTCAAAGTTCTAGGACCACTTTTACATGCCCAGCTGCAGACTGGCAATGTTAAGGTCTGATATTTATCTTCTTCACCTCGTGTGGATATTCAAAGTTCCAACCATTTTCAGCCGTGTAGCCATAGCTACACATTTTTTGGACTTAGAGTTTCAACCATTTGTAACGTTTAGCTCACGCTTCACATCTGCTGGTCTGAATATGTTAATTCTTAACGAGTCCTTTTAAGCACTCTTCTGACCTCATTCGGGGTGTGGCTTAGTTAATGTGCAAATTACATGAAAAACATTATCTCATTAGAAAACCAAAATCACATTCCCATGTTAACAAAAATAGTTAAATAGTTCTTTATATTGCTATCATCAGCCATTTGCCAAGCTGATCTGAGGCCTTGGATCCTTGACCAGGAGAGTCATGAAAAATGTTTGCTAAGTACAATGTAGTTACTACTTGTTGCACAGGATTTAGCTAGGTAAAATGAAGTGTATCTTGTGGGGTACTTATTTGTAGTGATTGTGTACTTAAACAGTACATTACCTATCCTGACAACCTTATCCTATATTTTACGTTTCTATAATCAGTAGCGGTGCGTGGGTAAAATCATTGTGGAAGCCAAGCCAGGTAATTACAGCCTATGTGTTGTGATAATTGCATTGTTTGCCCTATATCTTAGTTCATACTGTATGCCTTGACACTGTGATGTATAGGCCTAAGGCCAAGACAATAGGAAGACACAGTGGCAGTAATTTGACCGTGAAGGCCTGATTCACACAGTCTCCTCTGAACAGTTGATGTTGAGATGTGTCTGTTACTTGAACTCTGTGAAGCATTTATTTGGGCTGCAATTTCTGAGGCTGGTAACTCGAATGAACTTATCCTCTGCAGCAGAGGTAACTCTGGGTCTTCCATTCCTGTGGTGGTCCTCATGAGAGCCAGTTTCATCATAGCGCTTGATGGTTTTTGCAACTGCACTTGAAGAAACTTTCGAAGTTATTGAAATGTTCCGTATTGACTGACCGCAATGTCTTAAAGTACAGATGGACTGTCATTTCTCTTTGCTTATTTTAGCTGTTCTTGCCATAATATGGTATTTTACCAAATAGGGCTATCTTCTGAATTCCACCCCTACCTTGTCATAACACAACTGATTGGCTCAAACGCATTAAGAAGGAAAGAAATTCCACAAATTAACTTTTAACAAGGCACACCTGTTAATTGAAATGTAAAGGGTGGCTTCTTTGAAGAATCTCGAATATAAAATGTATTTTGACGTGTTATTTCATAGTTTTGATGACTTCACTATTATTCTTCAATGTAGAAAGTAGTAAAAATTAAATAACAACCTTGAATGAGTAGGTGTGGCAAAGGTTTTGACTGGTATTGTATATTTTTGACTACAGTTCTAAATAAAATTATTTACTTTGTACTCCATACATGTTCCCTGACACCCAAAAGTACACATTACATTTCGAATGCTTAGCAGGACAGTAAAGTGGTCAAATTCACACATTGTCAAGAGAAAATCCCTGGTCATCCCTACTGCCTCTGATCTGGTGGACTCACTAAACACAGTTGCTTCGTTAGTAAATTATGTAAATTATGGAATTATAAATTATGGAATGGACTCTATCCACATGTGTATTCATCCTAGTGTTTTTTCCAAACAAATAAAAGATGTGGAACGATACTCACGCTGCGCCTTGGTTCGTTCCTACACACAAGTGTGACACAAGGAGTATTTTACTGGGTGACATTCAGTTTTACTTCAGTCATTTTCTATGAAGGTATCTTTACTTTTACTCAAGTATGACAATTGGGTACTTTTTCCACCACTGGCTATCATTACACTATAATTACCCATCAAGATACACTTCATTTTAACTAGCAAAATCCTGTGTAAAACCTAGTAATTACATTGCACTTATGCAGATATTACATGTACTCTTGTGTACTAATTTATTTTATGTCCCACTTGGATCACACTTCCGGAAGCTTGAAAATGAGGGTCAGTTGTCAGGATGGGTAATGTACTTTAACTGAGTCAGATTGTGTTTGTTTGTCTGTATAGCTCAGGGATGGCCTCGCTTTTGTACTGTGGGTGGTGATGGACTTGTGTTGTGGACTTGTGGTTGTTGGTTTTCCCCAGCAAGAGATATATATATACATAGAGTGTAAAAAACATTAGGAATACATTCAGAATATTGAGTTGGCCCTCAGAACAGCCTCAATTTGTTGAGGCATGGACTACAAGGTGTCGAAAGCGTTTCACAGGGATGCTGGCCCATTTAAAACCCAGCAGCGTTGCAGTTCTTGACACAAACCAGTGATCCTGGCACCTACTACCATACCCCGTTCAAAGGCACTTACATATTTTGTCTTGCCCGTTTACCCCCTGAAAGGCACACTTACACTATCCATGTCTCAATTGTCGAAAGGCTTAAGAATCCTCCTTTAACCTGTCTCCTCCCCTTCATCTACACTGATTGAAGTGGATTTTTACAGGTGGCAACAATAAGGGATCATAGCTTTCATCTGGATTCACCTGGCCAGTCTATGTCATGGAAAGAGCAGGAATTCCTGATGTTTTGTACACTCAGTGTATATATGACATGTTGCAGTCTGGTACATTAGAGCACGGCATATAGGGTATGAGAGCTGATGCTATGGTCTGGTCTGGAATGGAGACAAACTTGGCAAAACAGGTTTACTGTTTTATTAAAAGTTGTATTAAATAAACTACATTTGACCAAGAATACAATCATAGTGCAGTGCTCAAGGTGTGATATGTGTACATCCATTATTTGATCAACTAACTAATCTATGTCCTATTATTGTTTGTTTTATTTATTTTTAAAACACCTTTTTTATACAGACAAGAAACTTATTAAATACCTTTGAAAATAAATACATCAAAGACAGGTTTTATATCAACAATACTATTATATTATTCCTATACTGTAGATATAAACATTCATAAAATGTATATAAAAGGATGGCACTCTTCGTAGGGCAGTGTCCCCATTCACTGTCCTGACGCCTTGATTTAAACTTTTTACTTCAATGGGCTAAATCAGGGTGACTGTCACAGATTTCTTCGTCGTCAGACGATATAGCGAAATCATCATCGGAGAAAGTGGACCAATACGCAGCGGGTTGCGTGTTCAACAACATATTTATTAAAGGACGTTGACCACGAAAAACAAGAAAACTAAATAAGACTAGTGACAGTTTTACAGGCATAAATAAACGCAGTGCAAAATACAACTACCCACAAAACACAAAAACAAACACACCCTATTATATAGGACTCCCAATCAAAGGCAACTCAACACACCTGCCTTCAATTGGGAGTCCAACCCCAATTAACTATACATAGAAAAACAAACCTAGAACCTATACCAACAACTAACACCCCACTACACCACACACAAAACCCCAAAATACAAAACAAATATATCACTGCCACGTCCTGACCAAAATATAATACAAATAATACCTGAATATTGGTCAGGACGTGACAGTGACACAGATTGTTTCTTGGTAGTCTTAAACAAATCCACATTTTAAACAAAAGTATACACTTCACACACATGATTATGGGCTTAAAAAAGAAGACACATGTACCATGTCAGATATAGAGTTGAAATGTATTGCATTTTGAGTTTGCACCCAAATATTTACCTTATATTGATGGATTCTGGGTTCTGACTCCTAAAACTTGAAATAGGGTTAATTATCTGGTATCCTATTGAAATATTGAGTGCTATGGTCGAGGGAGGGTCTACACCAGAAGTGAATGGTTATCTGTAGGAGGAAGGTATACGGTGGGTGCAATTAAGCTTGGAATGTGCTGAGTGCAGGGAAAATGATCACATGTGGCAGCACTGATAAGAGGAGTAAGCATTTTGGGGCAGAGGTCAGGTCAGATGAAGTGAGGAAGAATAGATATCACTAAGGTTCTGTCTAGCAACAGAGATGTATTGGCTATTCAGATGTGTAGGAGGAGACTCAGCATAGGAGAAAGGGTTAAATATCAGTGCTTGTGTGAAGATGTCTTTTGTCTGATGCAGCTGTATTGACCCAATGGGCGAATAAACTTGGTTTAAGATTTACTAATCGTCAAGTGAGTTTTACTAGGTTCATTTAGAACCTAACAATATACCCCACAGAAGACTGAAATATAACAAAACTATTTCACATAGAAACACCGGATTTTCGACAACAACAAAAAAATATATACATTTATCAATTATGAAATTATGAAACATATGAATAACATTCCACCCATTAGGCCAGTGGGTAATTTCAATGCAGGAAAGGATCTGTCTCTTTGGACCAGAGGGAATAGTGCCCCCTACTGGCACTCCAACACCACTTGTTCTGGTTACGGTCTACCATTCAAGGCTCGACCGGGCCAACCCGGCTTCAGAGGCAAGCCAGCAGAGGGGTTGCAGTGTGGCACAGTTTCCAGTGTCAGACATAGAGTGATCAAGTGCTAGTGGTGGTATGTGGGGAGAGAGTCTCAATGGAACGTTGATTCTGACGCTGTTGATTTCTGTAGGAGAGAAGGTCTGCTGATTAACCCTCTGAGTTACGTGGCAGAACAGATATTGTACTCTGTTAAGCTTCAAACCATATTTAATTCAGGGAAAATGTATGGCCCATGTTCCTTAAGCCAACGGCACACATAGAGACAGTAAACAGAGTTTTTTATATATATATATATATAGTGTACAAAATATTTTTTATTTATACTAAGACTAATATTGAACTGCTAATATTGAACAACTAAATTCACTGAAATATCTCATAAAGAATAACAGAATTCTGACTTTATAACATAGCTTGTGCAATACAATACATACATAAACTTACACTTTGGTCTGTCTTTTAATCAGTTTTTTGGCAAAGCTCCCATTTGGGTCGAGACAGAGCAAACCTCCGGTTTTCAGCGTGACACTGATTGATAGAGGGGGGGTGAGAAAGAAAAAAATTGTGGGGGGAGAGAGATGTTTAATAAAATGTAATTGATTATTTAAATATATATTTTGGAGAGTGTGCATTTAATTTTCTGTGAGTACATTACAGTACAGCACTGTATAGTACAGTAACTCACATGACTTCTTCCTTAGAGCAGTGTGAGCGAGGAGGGTAATAGGTCAGTTTCCTGATTGAACTGATATTCACCCCACCTGCATGTACTGTAGGGCAGCGGCACCGAGGATCTTGTATAGTTCCCCCTGTAGAGAATTCAAGAGAAAGTTAAACAAAACACTTTAGTCAACCTCTACATTCATCAACAATTTCCTATACCAGTTTTAGGCGGGGATTCAATCTGAAACCATGTTACAACAATCATGACATTTAAAGGTCATTTCCAAATGAGCAGACATCTGCAGCGTTTACTGTACAACATTTACTGATCTCAGCCAACGAGATAACATTGCCTTTTAAAGGCGCTTTATCGACAATGTTATACAGATTGAAACCCGGCCTTAACGTTTTAGTAGAAATTGCAAGAAATTAATAACATGCACTACTGGTCAAAAGATTAAGAACGCCTACTCATTCAAGGGTTTTTCTTTATTTTACTATTTTCTACATTGTAAAACTATGAAAAAACACATATGGAATCACGTAGTAACCAAAAAAGTGTTAAACAAATCAAAATATATTTATATTTGAGATTCTTCAAATAGTCCCCATTTGCATTGATGACAGCATTGCACACTCTTGGCAGTCTCTCAACCAGCTTCATGAGGTGTTCACCTGGAATGCATTTCAATTAACAGGTGTGCTTTAAAACTTAATTAGTGGAATTATTTTCCTTCTTAATGCATTTGAGCCAATCAGTTGTGTTGTGAAAAGGTAGGGTGGGTGTATACAGAAGATAGCCCTATTTGGTAAAAGACCAAGTCTGGCAAGAACAGCTCAAAGAAGCAAAGATAAATGACAGTCCATCATTACTTTAAGAGATGAAGGTCAGTCAATACGGAACATTTCAAGAATGTTGAAAGTTTCTTCAGGTGCAGTCACAAGAGTCATCAAGCGCTATGATGAAACTGGCTCTCATGAGGACCGCCACAGGAATGGAAGACCCAGAGTTACCTCTGCTGCAGAGGATAAGTTCATTCGAGTTACCAGCCTCAGAAATTGCAGCCCAAATAAATACTTCACAGAGTTCAAGTAACAGACAAATCTCAACATCAACTGTTCAGAGGAGACTGTGTGAATTAGGCCTTCATGGTCGAATTGCTGCAAAGAAAACACTACTAAAGGACACCAATAATAAGAAGAGACTTGCTTGGGCCAAGAAACATGACCAATGGACATTAGACTGGTGGAAATCTGTCCTTTGGTCTGGAGTCCAAATTGGAGATTTTTAGATCCAACCACCGTGTCTTTGAGAGGCTTCAGTATGGGTGAACGGATGATCTCCGCATGTGTATTTCCCATCGTAAAGCACGGAGGAGGAGGTGTTATGGTGTGGGTGTGCTTTCCTGGTGACACTGTCTGTGATTTATGTAGAATTCAAGGCACTCTTAATCAGCATGGCTACCACAACATTCTGCAGCGATATGCCATCCCATCTGGTTTGGGATTAGTGTGACTAAATTTGTTTTTCAACAGGACAATGACCTTCCATGTTGTGTAAGGGCTATTTTACCAAGAAGGAGAGTGATGGAGTGTTGCATCAGATGACCTTGCCTCCACAATCCCCCGACCTAAACCAAATTGAGATGGTTTGGGATGAGTCGGACCGCAGAGTGAAGGAAAAGGAGTCAACAAGTGCTCAGCATATGTGGAAACTCCTTCAAGACAGTTGGAAAAGCATTCCAGGTGAAGCTGGTTGAGAGAATGCCAAGAGTGTGTAAAGCTGTTATCAAGGCAAAGGGTGGCTACTTTGAAGAATCTCAAATATAAAATACATTTTGATTTGTTTAACACTTTTTTGGTTACTACATGATTCCATGTATGTTATTTCATAGTTTTTATGTCTTCACTATTATTCTACAATGTAGAAAATAGTACAAATAAAGAAAAACCTAGAATGAGTAGCTAGTAGCTGTTCTAAAACTTTGACCAGTAGTGTAGTTCACACCCATAGTCCACAATTCTATAGTTAGATATGTTTAATTTTCTACAAAATACTAAAAGAATACTAATTGTCATCAAAAGTTATACGGAAATATTTTTAAGCCAGTTACCTTGTATCATGTAGATGACGTCTGAGCAGACCAGAAGAACAATAACAGTCATTGCAGTATTCATGATGATCTTGACTCTGTAGACTGTAGTTGCAGTCTGGATGTTGTATCAGAAGGTATACCAGTAAGCCCCAGCTGCAGTCTTCTTCTTCTTCAGTTGCAGTGAATTTCTGAGTTCAACGGTTTGTCTTTACTGAGTTGCACTTCTCATCTCCAACTTTAGTGTCTGTTTGCTGCATCATGCTGCATCAACAGACATCTTATAAGGCCTCAGTGAAAGTGACTCGAGAGACCACTTACCAGATTAGAGAGAAAGCAAGATAAGCCTTCCAAGTAAAACATGTCCAGACAGCAGGCCTCTTCTGAGAATTTCACCAAAAATCTGCTTCAAAAAAGCTTACATACCCCCCAGACTCACACAGGAACACACACACACACACACACACACACACACACACACACACACACACACACACACACACACACACACACACACACACACACACATTAGGCAGGACAAATGAAACAGTTGAGAGGACGGGATGCTATGATTTGTTTTTAATCAAATAAAACAAATTGTGAAAAAACAGGGAGAACACAGGAAACTAATATTTGTTTTTAATGTGTGTGTGTGTGTGTGTGTGTGTGTGTGTGTGTGTGTGTGTGTGTGTGTGTGTGTGTGTGTGTGTGTGTGGCCTTGTGAGGACAATCCACTGACTGTCCCTTTAACTTAATAGCAATTCAGTTCAATGAAGGGAAGAGTATTGCCACTTTAAATTATTTCTCTGTGTTACTGTAGCAGATGTGATTCCTAATAAGACATTTCCTATTGGGCTAACAACTAAGACTGTCACGACTTCCACCAAAGTCGTTTCCTCTCCTTGTTCGGGCGGCGTTCGGCGGTCGGCGTTACCGGTCTTCTAGCCATCATCGGTCCATTTTTCATTTTCCATTTGTTTTGTCTTGTTTTCCTATACACCTGGTTTCCATTTCCCTCATTATTTGTAGTGTATTTAACCCTCTGTTCCCCCCATGTCTTTGTGTGGGATTGTTTGTTGTAAGTGCTTGTGTACTTGTTTTCTTGTGCGCGTTGGGTTTTTGTACCCATATTCTGTTGTATTTTAATGCTGTTGGTTTTTGGACTACACTGATCCGGCTATTACCTAGTTCTGCTCTTCTGCGTCTGACTTCCCTGCCACCAGTTACGCACCCCCCCTTACAAAGACGTTGGCTTCTTCTGTGGAAGACCTGGTTTAAAATCCAACCTTTGACATCCCTGTGACTCAAGCGATATCTATGAATAGCGCTGGTAACTTCTTATTTCCAACGACAAATAGGTTATTAGTCTTTATTGGAAGTGTTACTAAACCACCCACTACTTTCAAGCATGAATGAGGTGCTTGTACTTTTTGGCTTCAGAAAGTCCTCAGAGTTGCCAAACTGATTTTCTTTTATGTATTTTCTTTTATTTAACTAGGCTAGTCAGTTAAGAACAAACACTTGTTCCTTGACACTTGTAGAATCTATGCCCCGGTGCATTGAAGACACTTAAAGTAAGTGTTTCCTTTATTTCTCACACTTGCCCTTTATCACTTGTTAAATTCAACCTCCTCTTTGTATTTTAATGGACACACCATCACGATTGCTCCAACTCTAACCAGCAATAGTTAAGAGAAACACAGTCCTTTATTCAAACCAAACTCTGAACAGTTTTTAAACTGTCTATCCAGCTTCACTGCAACTCTGTGTCCACTTCAGTAGCTTTACATCATTGGTCTCCTGCCTTGGACAAGATTGAAGAGCAATTTATCTGAGTCAAGTTGAAAGGGCATTTGGTAACACATGCTTCTTCTCATCTTCATCCAATTCATAAAAACTGTGACAAAGGTTGGGATCCTTTATGGATGCGGTCGGTTTCAGCCCATGCTCAATAGGCTCTAATTACTTAACAATGAATGTGCACTGTTTAAAATATATCTTCAGTCAATGTCCTTTGTATGGGTAAAATCACTGTGGAAGCCAAGACAGGTAAAAAAATTCATATTACAACCTATGTGCTGTGATAATTGCTTTGTTTGCTCTATAAGCTGTTAGTTCATATGCCTTGATACTGTGATGATACTGAATAGGCCTAAGGCCGAGACAATAGGAAGACACAGTGGCAGCAATTCAACCGTGAAGGCCTGATTCACACAGTCTCTTTTGAACAGTTGGTGTTGAGATGTGTCTGTTACTTGAACTCTGTGAAGCAGTTATTTGGGCTGCAATTTCTGAGGCTGGTAACTCTAATGAACTTATCATTTGCAGCAGAGGTAGCTCTGGGTCTTCCTTTCCGGTGGCGTTCCTCATGAGAGCCAGTTTCATCACAGGGCCTGATGGTTTTTGCAACTGCACTTGAAGAAACTTTCAAAGTTCTTGGAATGTTCCGTATTGACTGACCTCCATGTCTTAAAGTAATGATGGACTGTCGTTTCTCTTTGCTAATTTAAGCTGTTCTTGCTCTAATATAGTATTTTACCAAATAGGGCTATCTTCTGTATACCACCTTGTCACAATACAATTGACTTGCTCAAACGCATTAAGAAGGAAAGCAATTGCACAAATTAACTTTTAACAAGGCACACCTGTTAATTGAAATGCATTCCAGGTGACTACCTCATGAAGCTGGTTGAGAGAATGCCAAAAGTGTGCAAAGCATTCATCAAAGCATTCATCAAAGGGTGTCTACTTTGAAGAATCTCAAATATAAAATATATTTAGATTTTTTAAATACTTTTTTGGTTACTATGGGATTCCATATGTCTTATTTCATAGTTTTGATGTCTTCACTATTATTCTACAATGTGTAAATTAGTACAAATAAAGAAAAACCCTTAAATGAGTAGGTGTGTCCAAAGTTTTGACCGGTACTGTATGTCTTTGACAACTTTTACTTCAACCCCATTACAGTTCTAAAGAAAATAATTTACTTTTTACTCCGTACATGTTCCCTGACACCCAAATGTACTCATTACTTGCTTAGCAGGACAGGAAAGTGGTCCAATTCACACATTTATCAAGAGAACATGCCTGGTCACCCCTATCGCCTCTGATCTGGTGGACTCATGTCACGTTCGTTAGAATGATCGGACCAAGGTGCAGCGTGAGTAGCGTTCCACATAATTTATTGTAAAGTGAAACGTAATGCAAATACAAAACAAATAAAGAATAAACGAACCGTGACTAACAATGCAACTATACATAAACAATATCCCATAACCCCCAAGTGAGACATAAGCTACTTAAGTATGATCCCCAATTAGAGACAACGATTACCAGCTGCCTCTAATTGGGAATCATACCAATCACCAAACATAGAAAACTAAACTAGAACCCCACATAGAAAATAACAACTAGAAAACCCCCTGTCACGCCCTGACCTACTCTACTATAGAAAATAAAAGGTTTCTATGGTCAGGATGTAACAACTCTCTAAACACTGTTACTTCATTTGTTAATTATGTAAATGTTGGAATTGTAAATTATGGAATAGACTATATCCACATGTGTATTTATCCTACTGTTCTTACCAAACAAAGGTAAATGTTTTTTTGTCTTAGTGTTGGAGTATGCCTTTGGCTATCCATGAATTAAAAAAAAACATGAAAATCGTGCCGTCTGAGCACCCACCAACAAACTGTTCACGTCATAGAGATACGTCATCAGAGCTCGCAACAGGACATTGTACTGTCTACACTCGGTTTGTTGTTTATATTAAAACATTTTCATTAAATTGATTTTGATCCGAACAGAAGTTTTGTTGCTAAGGATTCCACGACGCAGTTAGCCTTTACGGCTGGGACTGCAAGTTTGTGTTCCTTTTTTGCGTGGATTCCGCGAGTGCTAGCTGGCTGTACTACAGACACCTGTCGTCGTCGTGGGAAAGACTCATTGTTATCGTTTCATAAAACAACTGGTTGCAGTAAAGCGCCAATCTGGATACTAAGGAGATCCTGAGGGAAATCGACGAGTACCAACAGCTTTACGCTATGGAGGAACAACATACTCCATCATGGGAAGATCCGACCACCTCACAAAATTACTTTAACCCGACAAAAAAACAAACAAAAAAACAGATTCATCTACAGACACGGACGATTTACTTACCATTGAGGTAGAGGCTAGTGCTCTGGCTGGAATCCATGCAACACTGGAAAAGTTGTGTGAGGAGGTAGCAGGGCTGAGAGGGAGTTTGGAGTTCAGCCAGAGTGAAATTCTCACGCTCCAAAGAGAAAACATGGTAAAAATCCACGATTCCAACATGGATTGTCTACTCAAGGAAACAGGGAGATGGAGTCGCTACTACATACAGTCTTAGCATGCATGAAAATCATTTTTTTTCTGGGATTAATGAGGATGCATCCAATAATCCAGAGGGCACGATCAGTGAATTCATGCAATCCACCTTGAAACTTCCTATAGAGACTGTAAACAAGGTGGCTTTCCACCGAGTACACAGACTTGGAGCTCGGAGCAACAAGACCAAGGGTCCCTGACCGATCATCGCACAATTTGAACGCTACCAACAAAAGGAGCTGATCAAAATCAGGGGAAGGGAGCTTAAAGGGACGAAATTCGGGCTCTATGACCAATTTCCAAGGGAGGTAAACGAAAGTCGTAAGAGACTGTATCCGGTACAAAGACAACAAAGGAAGGATGGTAGGCGTGCCTTTATCATTGTGGACAAACTCTTTATAGATGGACAGCTATTCCGAGACAGCTCTATAACACCATGGTTGTACTAAATTCTACAGGGACTTCAGGTTACGAAAAAAAAGAAGGTATGAGAACTGTAAAAAGATCTGAACATTATGAAGTGGATTTTGTTGGATTTGACATTTTGAACATTGAGATATTAAAGACATGGTAGATCAGACGCATAGTATATTAAGGAGTGAGATCTGTAGAAAGACAGAGTAGCTGTGGAATGTGCTGGGTGGACAGGAGGAGCTCAAAGGATTGCTATAGGGGAGACAGATGGACATCTGTGGATTAGGTGAAGGAGGGGTTGAGGTCAGGAGGTCAGGTTAGATCCCCTGAAGGGAGTAATAAGTGTTTAGTATCCTGTTACTCTTTTCCTGTAGAACCATAAGTTGTAAGGATTGGAGAGAAGGAGGAGTGTCTTAAGTGGGATATATATATCTGTGATGGGAGAAATGTTGGGTTGTCTGAATTACAGCTGTACAGAACCTTTGGGCAGAATTAAACTTGGTGTCCGTGAGTTATTTGCTCTGAAAAATAACAACCTAACAATATGAACACACACGTACTCAATTACATGCTTGCTTACACATACGGACTTATACATACACACACACACCTGATCTCGCTTTCTTCTCTCACTCTCTCTTTGTCTCTTTTCTCCCTCTCGCTCTATTGTTGAGAACTGTTTTATAATTTTGTGTTTATTGTTTGTCTATCTTTTTTATGTATTTGTCTACAAATGTATATATGTTTACAACAAGCAAGATGAAGATATCAGAATAGGGGCATTGGAGAATAATAACATATAGTACAGAATACATTTGTACTGTAGTGAAGCCATCTCTAGAGTAATGCAAGGTCTCTTTCATGATCATGTGAAACATCAAATTCTATGGAAACGCTGGGAATGTGTTTTTCATTTACATTTTTAGTCATTTAGAAGACACTCTTATCCAGAGTGACTTATAGTGCATACATTTTTATTACATTTTTAAATACTGGTCGCCCATGGGAATCGAACCGACAACCCTGGCGTTGCAAGCGCCATGCTTTACCAACTGAGCTACAGGGGCATTTCAATTATGTTAAAGGTAATTATGAATCAACTATGATGGTGAGACAATATGGATTACAATTATCATCATGAATATTAAGGCTATACGCACTACATAGACACTCAACCATGCAAATTGGCAGAGTTATTATTTATTTGGACATCACACATTATAGTCTTACTCTTATACAGATATCGTACACACTCACTATATCACATCCAATATCATACACATCAACCTACTCAGATTTGCTACACACATAATATCTTGTCTCAATTTTCTAACATCTGTGGCATTGGCTCACAGGCAAACAGGCAAGGGAATAAAACAAATATTGGTAGAACCTATTTCTTGAATTCTAAATATCAGACATTTGAAAGCTCTAATTTTGACCATCATAATACCTCTGATGGCAGTAACTTTACAAGCACTAATTATGGTCAATTTAGACTGAGAATAGTATCTAGTTATGGTAAGGGGTGAAATAAGTATAGCCAGGTATAATTGTAATGGTTTAGCAGATTATAAAAAAAGATCAGTCTTTACATGGCTAAAAGAAAAGGAATATAACATATACTGTTTACAGGAAACTCACTCTACATCCTTAGATGAAGTTGCGTGGAAAAAGGAATGGGGTGGTGAAATAATTGTCTGTCATGGACAAAGGAACTCAAAGGGTGTGATATTAATTAACAAAAATGTCGATCTGAATGTGCAAATAGTCAGGAATGATTCACAAGGAAGGTGGATCCTTTTGAATATGAAAGTGGAAAAAAAATGGATTTGTCTCATTAATCTATATGGTCCAAATCAGGATGATCCACACTTCTTCGAAAACATTTATACCAATTTATTGAACTTACAGACAACAAATGATCTTATCATTATGGTACGAGACTATAACACAGTGTTAAGTACCTCAATGGACCGTAAAGGTAATCACTCTACAAACTATCATCACCGTGCCCTTAAGGAAATCACAAATATTATGGACACATTAGAAATAGTGGATATTTGGAGACTAAAAAACCCCGACCTAGTGAGATATACATGGAGGAGACTTAATCAAGCTAGTCATCTTGACTACTTTCTTGTCTCGTTCTCTCTTGCATCAATGGTTAAACAAGTTTTAATAGGAGACAGAATGCGATCGGATGATCATCTAATTGGCATTCACATAACTGTTATATATTTTCCATGTGGACGGGGATATTGGAAATTTTATCAAAGTTTACTGGGGGACAACTTATTTTAAACCAAGACAAAATAATTTATAACTGAATTTTACCAGTATAATATAGGTTCAGCAAATCCCCTTATTGTTTGAGATACCTTTAAATGTACCTTCAGGGGTCATTTAATTCAATATTCATCAATAATAAAAAAAGCAGTTTCTAGCTAAAGAGACAAGACTAACAAGGGAAATACATGAACTAATAGTACAGGTAGATAGCAATAAAAACGATACTACAGAGATTCAAAATAAGTTAGAGGAAAACAAAAAGAACTTGAGGAACTTATTCAAGAACAATCTAATGTAATCTATTACAAAAAGAAAGCAAACTGGATGGAAAATGGAGAAGAATGCACAAAATTCTTCCTGAATCTCCAATACAGGAACGCTAACAAAAATAATTTGCAGAAACTCGTTACTGAAGACGGAGTCATCTATGATTCGCCGAATGATATTTTAAAAGAGGAAGCTAATTATTTTAGGCAGATGTTATCTTTTCCACCTCATCCTTTCCCACTAAATGAAGATTATGTTAAGGAATTATTTCCAAATAATAAATTTTTTTGAAAATTAACAAATGTACAGAAAGATCAGTGTGAAGGCCAAATTACAGAGGAAGAACTTTGAGGCTATTAGATCCTTTCAGTCTGGAAGACCCCAGGGCTTGATGGCATACCGGTAGAGGTATATCAAGTATTTTGTGATATACTGAAAGCTCCATTGTTAGATTGTTTTAACTATTCCTATAGAAATGGTAGTCTGTCAGGTACTCAGCAGGAAGGTCTAATTTCTCTATTATTAGAACAAGACCCAGATTGCAAATAGACTGGGTCTTTATATCTAAAAAACTGGAGGCCCCTTACTCTTCAATGTTGTGATACAAAAATACTAGCAAAATGCATAGCACTCAGAATTAAAAGGGTTTTACCAGGTATTGTTCATCCTGATCAGATAGGTTTTTTTACATGGACGATACATTGGAGATAATATACGACCACTACTAGAAATAATAGAACATCATGAAACATATAAGAAGCCAAGAATGGTATTTATAGCGGATTTTGAAAAGGCATTTGATAAAGTAAGACTGGGTTTTATTTATAAATGCCTGGATTTTTTTCAATTTCGGTAATTGTCTTATAAAATGGGTAAAAATAATGTATAGCAACACTGGGTGTAAAATAGTAAATAATGGCTACTTCTCAGAGAGTTTTGAATTGTCAAGAGGAGTTAAACAAGTGTGTCCTCTGTCACCATATCTATTCATTATGGCCATCGAAATGCTAGCTATTAAAATCAGATCCAGTAATAACATTAGAAGATTAGAAATCCAAGGCTTAAAAACAAAGGTGTCCATGTATGCCGACGACTCAAGTTTTATATTAAGTCCGCAAGCTAGATCCCTGCAATGTCTCATTGAAGATCTAGATAACTAATCTGTACTCTCTGGACTAAAACCTAATGATGATAAGTGTACAATAATATGTATTGGATCCTTAAAAAATATAACTTTTACATTACCCTGCAGTTTACCTATAAAATGGGCTGATGGTATAGACATACTCGGTATTCATATCACAAAAGATATAAATAAGCTCTCCACAATGAATTTCAATAGAAAACTTGTAAAAATAGACAAGATCCTGCAACCATGGAGAGGTAAATACCTGTCTATTTATGGAAAAATTGCCCTGATTAACTCCTTAGTCGTATCTCACTTTACTCACTTACTTATGACGCTGCCTACTCCTAATGATTTGTTTTTCAAATCATATGAGCAAAACATGTTTCACTTTATCTGGGACGCTAAACCAGACAAAATAAAACGTGCCTATCCATATAATGAATAGGGTGGGTTGAGATTATTAAATATAAAAGCAATAAACCTCTAAAAGCTTCACTCATTCAAAAGTTTTATTTGAACCCTAAATGGTTCTCAAGTAGATTATTAATGTCACGGTTGTCGTCGGTGAATGAGGACCAAAATGCGGCAGGTACGTGAATGCTCATCTTGACTTTTATTAACTATAAGAATGAACATACAAAATAACAAAATACGAAGACGAACAACTAACAGTCTGGCAAAGCCTAGGGCTGAACACAGAACAATCACCCACAAATAACAAACAAACACACCCTCATATATGGGACCCTCAATCAAAGGCAGATAGACAACACCTGCCTTCAACTGAGAGTCCCAACCCCAATTAACCAGACATAGAAACAGACATACTAGACTCCACATAGAAATACCTAAACATAAACCAACACCCGGAATTACTAAAACAAACACCCTTTTAACAAAACACACCACCCTGAACCACATAAAACAAATACCCTCTGTCACGCCCTGACCAAACTACAAAACAATTAACCTTATATACTGGCCAGGACGTGACAGTACCCCCCCCTTAAAGGTGCTACCCCGGAAGCACCTTAACAAAATAAATACCCCCAAACAATACCCAAAAGAAAAAATTCCCCCTTACTAAAGGGAGGGAAGGGAGGGTGGCTGCCGTCAACGACGGCACTGTGCTACACCCCCCCTCCCCAACCCACCTATTTTTTGGAGGTGGCTCCGGCTCAGGCCGTTCCAGGCTGTCAGGGCAGTCTGGCAGCTCAGGACGGTCAGGGCAGTCTGGCCACTCCGGCAGGTCAGGGCAGTCTGGCCACTCCGGCAGGTCAGCGCAGTCTGGCCACTCCGGCAGTTCAGCGCAGTCTGGCCACTCCGGCAGTTCAGCGCAGTCTGGCCACTCCGGCAGTTCAGCGCAGTCTGGCCACTCCGGCAGTTCAGCGCAGTCTGGCCACTCCGGCAGTTCAGCGCAGTCTTGCCACTCCGGCAGTTCAGCGCAGTCTTGCCACTCCGGCAGTTCAGCGCAGTCTTGCCACTCCGGCAGTTCAGCGCAGTCTGACCACTCCGACGACTGTTGACTGGCGGGCAGCTCCGACGACTGTTGACTGGCGGGCAGCTCCGACGACTGTTGACTGGCGGGCAGCTCCGACGACTGTTGACTGGCGGGCAGCTCCGACGACTGTTGACTGGCGGGCAGCTCCGACGACTGTTGACTGGCGGGCAGCTCCGACGACTGTTGACTGGCGGGCAGCGCCGACGACTGTTGACTGGCGGGCAGCTCCGACGACTGTTGACTGGCGGGGCTGGGGACACGCACCTTGGGCTTGGTGCGGGGTGCTGGTACTGGGCGTACCAGATTGGAGACACGTACCTCAGGGCTAGTGCGGGGAGCTGGCCTGGGGCTCCATCCTTGCCCCTCTTCACAGCCCTTGTGCCCCCCCCAAAAAATTTCTTGGGGCTGCCTCTCGGGTTCCCTTAACTCTTCCATAGCCCTGGACACGAACATCCTTAAATCCGCCCACGTCCATCCATCCATGCTGTTCTCCTGCTGCTTGGTCCTTTGGTGGTGGGTGATTCTGTCACGGTTGTCTTCATCTTCTGACGATAGTGCGAAATCGTCATCAGAAAAGGTAGACCAATACTCAGCAGGTACGTGTATGCTCATTTTGACTTTTATTTAACTATCAAAAGAACACTCCAAAACATGAAAACGAACGAACAACAAAACAGTCTGGCAAAGCCTAGGGCTGAACACAGAACAATCACCCACCAATCACAAACACACCCTTATATATGGGACTCTCAATCAAAGGCAGATAGACAACACCTGCCTTCAACTGAGAGTCCCAACACCAATTAACCAACATAGAAACACACTCACCAGATTAGACATAGAAATACATAAACATAGACTATAAACCAAAACCCTGGAAATACTAAATCAAACCCCCCTTTGAACAAACACACCACCCTGAACCACATAAAACAAATACCCTCTGTCACGCCCTGACCAAACTACAAACAATTAACCTTATATACTGGCCAGGACGTGACAACTAAGAAAAGCTCATCCATTGTTTAAAAATTGCCTTTTTGCCTTTGTGCAGACTTCCATGTCTTATTTTCGATTAATTGAAAATGATACTTTTTTCAAAGCTACTATGGAGATTCCAAGCTACTATGGTGTGCTGATTAGCTGAGTTACTGTCACACCCTGATCTGTTTCACCTGTCCTTGTGCTTGTCTCACCCCCTCCAGGTGTCACCCATCTTCCCCATTATCCCCTGTGTATTTATACCTTTGTTCTCTGTTTGTCTGTTGCCAGTTCATCTTGTTTGTCAAGTCAACCAGCGTTTTGTTTCTCAGCTCCTCCTTTTCCCCAGTCTCTCTTTTCTCGACTCCTGGTTTTGTCCTTTGCCTGTCCTGACTCTGAGCCCACCTGCCTGACCACTCTGCCTGCCCCTGAGCCTGCCTGCCGTCCAGTGCCTTTGCCACTACTCTGGATTATTGACCCATGCCTGCCTTAACCTGTCGTTTGCCTGCCCCTGTTGTTGTAATAAACATTGTTACTTCAACACAGTCTGCACTTGGGTCTTACCTGAATCGTGATAGTTATGTGGCAGAATACATAAGCTTTATGGCAGACTATATTTATGGCAGAATAGATCCTGTATTCTGTAAAACTTTATGGAATAATATATTCATGGAAGAATCGATACTGTACCCTGTTAATTAAGCTTCAAACCATATTTAATTCGAGGAAAATACAGGTAACTGACAAAAAAATGGAAACAACAACATTCTTTTCATTTAATGGGGCTTTGGGCCCCCACAAGCCAGAACAGCTTCAATGCGCCTTGGCATAGATTCTATAAGTGTTTGGAACTCTATTGGAGGGATGCGACATCATTATTCCATGAGAAATTCCATCATTTGGTGTTTTGTTGGTGGTGGACTCTGTCTCAAGCGTCGCTCCAGAATTGGGTTGAGATCTGGTGACTGAGATGGCCATGGCATATGGTTTACATAGTTTTCATTCTCATCTAACCATTCAGTGACCACTCGTGCCCTGTGGATGGGGTCATTGTCATCCTATGGGGGCATAACCATGGTAGCCAAAATAATGGGATGAAAATTGCTTAGGAATTGCTCAAGAACAACACCTGTGTTGAACCACCTGCTTTCAATAATCTTTGTATCCCTCATATACTCTAGTGTTTCCCTTATTTTGGGAGTTACCTGTAAATGGCCCATGATCTATATTGTACACAAAGATATCGTTTTTTTATGAAATAGAATAAAATATACTATGTATATATATATTTAAACTTTAGTAGTTCATTCAAACAACTAAACTGACTAAAATAACAAAAATAACAACATAATTATAATAACAGTCATTGCAGTATTCATGATGATCTTGACTCTGTAGACTGTAGTTGCAGTGTGGATGTTGTATCAGAAGGTATACCAGTAAGCCCCAGCTGCAGTCTTCTTCTTCTTCAGTTGCAGTGAATTTCTGAGTTCAACAGTTTTCTTTCCTGAGTTGTTCTTCTTATCTCCAGTTTAGATTCTGTCTGCTGCATCATGGTAAGAAATATCTTATATGTTCTGAGGTCAGTGAAAGTGACTCGAGAGACCACAGACCAGAGTAGAGGGAAAGCAAGATAAGTCTTCCATGTAGAACATTTCTGGACAGCAGGCCTCTTCTTGAGAATTTCACCCAAAATTAGCTTGAAAAGAGCTTACATTCTCTCCAGATGCAGGCACACACGCACACACACACACACACACACACACACACACACACACACACACACACACACACATTAGGCAGGACAAAAGAAACAGCCTTAATTGAGAGGACGGGATGCTGTGATCAAATAATACGAAATGTGAAAAAACAAGGTGTCAGAGTCATTGGTCATAGTCTGGATGCCAGTCTGTTTAGCCAACATTAAACTCCAAAGATTATGAATGAATGATAAAGGCTTTTGAACCAAACAGACTGGTACTACTCAGACTACTTTGGTCTTTCAGGACTGAATTTCAGTGTCAGAGGGATGAGATATGTTGCAACTCACTGGACAGAGACAGCAATGTAACTTCATTGAAATGACGTGGAAACAATGTTGATTCAACCAGTCTGTGCCCAGTATGAACTTCTAAACACTTCTGAACAAGCTGGACTAAGGGTGCTATGATGTAAACAATGTACTTAGTAAAGGAATGCCCTGACATAAAACAATGTTTTGTTTAAACACTCTCAAAACAAACAAAACAAAATGTGTAATTTGTGTGTGGCCTTGTGAGAACAATCCATTAGCTGTCCCTGTGACTCAATAAATAGCAACTCAGCTCAACTCGATTCAGTTTAAAGTAGTGCCACTTTCAATTATTTCTCTTTTAAAATGTAGCAGATGTCATTCCCAAGGGGGAATTTTCTATTGGGCTAACAGTTAAGACGTTGGTTTGGGAGACCTGAGTTCAGCTCCTGCCTGTGACTCAAACAATATCTATGAGTAATGCTGAGATTTCATCTTATTTCCAAGGATAAATGGGGTATTATGCATTAGAAGGATTATCCCCCACTACTGTCTCGCATGGATGAGGCACTTGTACTTGTTGGCTTAAGAATGTCCTCAGAGTTGCCAAACTGAGAAGGGTGTTATTCTAGGGTTGTGTGTGTGTGTACAGGGAAACAGACGTGTTCCTCTCAGATGATCCTGGTGAAATCTGGTCCTCATTCCAATCTTATGTGGTAGCTGGAATACAAGATTATGTTATATTTATGCACCAAATGGTTGTTTTATGAAATAGAGTAAGGTTCTTAGGACTCTCTCTCTCCCTTTCTGAGTTAAGTGATGGCTAGGCAAAAAACCTAAAGCTGGCATTCCATAGACAACATGTGGTGGGTGTCACCGAGCTAGAGATAGCCTTGAAGAGTTTAGAGCAATGCCTCATTGTCTCATCTTCCTGGCAACTGGGAAACTAAGCCGGGTTGGAAGTAAAACAACATCCCGTGCAGATAACCAGGAGATGGCTTATGGGAAGGGTAGAAATGACTGACTAAGCATTTTTTAGGGCCTATATAAGATCTCTGTTTTTTCAGTTAAGCACTTGGCAACACACTTTGGAGTGTGGGGTCGATGATTTCATTATTGCAATAATTAATCGATATTAAATAAAGATGATTGTTTGAAGAAAGGACAAAGTCTCTCAGTACTGAATTACCACGACACTTCTTATGACATCTGTTGGCCTATTTAACTTACATTTGACAACCACTCTCATCCAAAGCGACTTACAGAAGCAATTAGGGTTGCGTGCTTTTCTCAAGGGCACGTCGACAGATTTTTCACCTACTTGCCTCTGGGATTCAAACAACACTCTTAACCGCTAGGCTACCTGCCGCGTACTGTACTTACTACTGATTATGGAGCCAAGGACCAGGGATATGGGGCAATCAGACAGAAGGAACACTTTGACAAACAGAACACAGAGCCAGACAGAACACTTTGACAAACAGAACACAGAGCCAGACAGAACACTTTGACAAACCAAACACAGAGACAGACAGAACACTGAAATGATCAAAGAGCCAGATGGAATACTGAAACAAACAAGTAGAATGCAGAGAGACAGAACAGACTGTATTGACTGGGTTCATTTGGGTTCATCTTTTTATTTCATAGAAGTTTGTTGTAATCATTTATATATTTTATGGCATACCTGAATATACAGATATTTTCATGTAATACATTATAGATCACTAAGAAATAACTCAGTGGCACACAGCAGAAGAGCCTATGGTAGGAAAATGTGTAATACAATAGCATATGAAATATAAGTGTCAAAACTATAAAATGCAGTGTATAGTCTCTCTTGACATTTAGCAGACACTTTTATCCAGAGCGACACAGGTCATTGCATTCAAGGTCAGTAAGACAACCTGTAATGGAGACCAGCCTAGCGGTGGAGGTTTCAGTGTTGGCCGGGGTAGGCAATCATTGCCATATGAGTTCTGTTATACTCACAGACACCATTCAAACAGTTTTAGAAACTTTAGGGTGTTTTCTATCCAAAGCCAATAATTATATGCATATTCTAGTTACTGGGCAGGAGTAGTAACCAGATTAAATCGGGTACATTTTTTATCCGGCCGTGTAAATACTGCCCCCTAGCCCTAACAGGTTAATAAGGAATGTTTTCTCGGAAATCTGAATAATTAATGTTATCTGGGAGATCTGAATAAGGAATGTTATCTGGGAGAACTGAATAAGGAATTAACTAGTAGATCCATTGGAGGTCTCAAAGGAGGTGAAGTACTTGGAAAAGTGGAGTCAGAGTGACCAGGAGTGCAAAGACTTTGGCCATGTTGCAAATGTTTGTAGAAGGATGGTGTACACTAAAGATCGGTGTATAGTGTGTTGCAACTATCGTGGGGATCATGAATTCATGGAGTGCCCTATAAGTGTGAAAGAGGTGGAAGTGACAAAAGTCAGGGAGATACATCGGATATCTTATGAGGAGGAGATTAAATGAGCAATTGCCAATGGTAATGACGGCTATATTGGTCAGCTAATACAGTGCACTACTTTTTATTTGATGTTTCATTTTTTATGAATATTATTCTGTGATTTTTCAGGACCCCTACTTCTCGCGGCTATGCTGGCATTGGAAGATATCCAATCTGAGTACAGATTGGATTTTAGTTTTTAACCCAAAAAAATAGGATGTTATTTTTGTTGTTGGTAGTCTGTAGTCTTTTCCAACCCGCACATTGTTCCCTTTTTTGTGGGATCTTTTTGTTTTCACCTCGCACAAATTGTGGCGGCAATACACCTTTTGGGTGCAGTCTGCCAAAAAACCTTGAAGAGGAAGAAGAAGAAGAAGCTTGGATAGGTACATTCGGATGAGATGGAGTTACGTCGGGTTGCCACCAGAACGCAAGAAAAGTCAGAATGAGAGGAATATTAGGACAGGGACAAAGAAAGGTGAATTTCTGAGGAGGAATGAATTTGAGGAAGATGGCGATCAAAATGGAGATGGGGTGTCGAAGAAGATTGGTGTCAAGTGAAAACTGAGTGAGCCGTGTGCTAGACCGAGTTCTAGAAATGAAATGGAAGTGAATGAGGGCGAGTTAAGTGAGGTGGAAGGTGTGGTGAAGAGCTCGGAGCCTGAGCCTGGCATCGATGACATGATAAAGAACAATCTGATCCATTTTTGGTTTCACTGGGTGGATGGGGAAGGAGTTTCACTAGGTGGGTGGGAAAAGAGTTGGGTGAAGTTAAATCAGTGTAGGTAACCTGTAGTGGACTTATATTTGTTTGTATTTCTTCTGCATAGAGGGAGTGGGCATTCCGTGTCACACAACTTGGGTCAAGATCTGTTTCTTGTAGTGGAATAAGGTGGTGGGTTTTTAATGTGTAGGGTTAGTTGGAAGGGTTTTTATTATTATTTATTTTATGAAATAATTGGTATATAGGTGTAGGGTTAGTTGGTGGTGCATTTTTTACCTTTATTTTTGTTTTACAAAATCACGGCATCTTCCCTGAGACCTGGGGCCTATTCGAGACAGTTAAACATTTACAATGTTGCAGACAGCCTACTTCAGGTAAAAAATAAGACACAATTCACTTGCCATGTTCTGTGAGGAATATTGTCCTTTCTGAAGTGTATTAAGAGAAACGCTTCACCCCTCTGAATGCATGTGTGAAGTAAACTGTCTAACTCCAAACTAATAACTGGAGTACTGTACTGGTGAGAGTGCATGGTGTGCTATCCTGGGTGGTGGGGTTGGAAACACTATATTACACATCAACCAGCTCTCTCTTCCAGGTCATCCACCAGGTAACGGTCTGCTTCCCTCAGGACCTGGTAGGACTGCTCTTGGGCATGAGTTCCCTTCCGCACAACCATGTCCAGCAGGGCCTGGTTCTTCAGGGTCATTGTGGTTTTGCTGACCACTTCCTCCCTCTCCACTTCAATCAGAACCCCTCTGTCCTGGAGACGTAGGAGTATGGGCTACAACAGTCCCAACGCCATCTTGTGTTTCTTGATAAAGGCTTGACCAGTGGGGATAGAGAGGTTGGCTGGAGGGGATACTGAGAATGGGGCTGAAACTGGATGAGGAGAAAAGTCTTATCTCCTTGCATTTAATAGGGACCTACTGTATAATATTGGCTTAGTTAAACAATACAATCAGATTAAATCCTCCACAAATATATATATAAACACTTTAAATGTGTACTTACTATTAGTGTGCAGTTGTCTCATTTCAATGTCTTCATTTCGATGGATTGGCCCCTCATTTGTTCTGCACTGTGTTTGGGAAACGCCTCCATTTGTGTCCTGTCTCCCATTCATGTTCACTGGTTTTGAAATGGTACCATAGCCATCTTGCTTTTTCAACTTTTTCTATCTCTTTATTTCTCCCCTTCTTTCTCCTCTTCACCTCTTCCATCCAGTATTTTCTCTCCACGTTTGTTTCCTCATTTCTTTCTTTTTCTAGCAGAGGTTTCTGTTCGTCTTCTGGAGATTCTGGACAATCGGTTGGGGTCTAACCGTCTACTTTTGGCTCACTAAGAAGAGACTTTACTCTTGTTATTTCCTCATCCTTCTGTTTATTGATCACCTCGAGTTCTGTGATCTCCTGATAGGACTCCTTGGATTCGTCAATGATACATGTTGACTTCATGTTTTGAATTGTTGTCAAAATGTTTGCGTTCACCCATGTGAGATTATAACATCTCTTCGATGTTATAATCTCAGGATCGATGGCTTCTTGCTCCATATAGAAATTCTCACATGGGTTTAAAAAATCATTTTGACCCCTTTTTTGATCTTGTCTCATCGCTGCAACTCCCCAACGTGCTCGGGAGGCGAAGGTCGGGTCATGCGAAACATGACCCGCCAAACCGCGCATCTTAACACCTGCCCGCTTAACCCAGAAGCCTGCCACACCAATGTGTCGGAGGAAACACTGTTCACCTGACAACCGAGGTCAGTCTGCAGGCGCCCGGCCCGCCACAAGGAGTCGCTAATGCGCGATGAGCCAAGTAAAGCCCCACCCCCGGCCAAACCCTCACCCCCGGCCATGACCCTCCCCTATGGGATTCCCGATCACAGCCGGTTGCAATACAGCCCTTGATCGAACTCGGGTCTGTAGTGACGCCTCTAGCCCTGCGAAGCAGCGCCTTGGACCGCTGCGCCACTCGGGAGGCCCGTCCTCTAATGTCTTGATCAACTCCATGCTCTGCTGCTGGCGTGACTTGTTGTCATGGAGATGTCCACATTTCTCGATCAAGTCTTTAAAATCATTTTTGATAATCTCCTCACTGAGGCTAAATTTAGCGCTGTTTTCCCCTTTTGTGAATTATACTACAGTAGGATGTAATACTCTCGTGGTAAGCAGATATTCCAGTATGTTCTGTTCACTCTCGTTAAAGAAGACTTGTCAGATGTGATTTTGATAACCAAGAGAACAGCGTTGGGCCCATATTCACATGACTTTACAGATTCTTTAATCAGATGTTTTATCTTCATTTTACTCAATCTGAGTGTCCAGACTGACTCCAGTCTTCACACGTTTCTTACTTAATGTCCAGAGAGTGAATGTCTTGTCAAGGATTATGTTTGCTGCAGTACTCTTTCCAGCATCTTGACCACCAATGATCACAAAAGTCCAGACGATTAAACAGGACCTCTGGTGATGATTTAGCAGGGAAAAGACAAATAGAAAAATTTGAGGTTTTATTTTGTTAAGTAAGAGTAGTTGATAACAGATGTTATGATAACTATAAGTAAACAAATGTCATGATTCCTTCTCTAAATTTGCAAACAGCATACAGTATATACAGTGAGGTCTAAAAGTATTTGGACAGTCACAAATGTTTTGTTGTTTTGGATTTAAACTGATACAGTCAAATGATGCAGTCAAATGATGCAGTCAAATGATACAGTCAAATGATAGTAAAAAATTGAGTATTTGGTTGCATATTCCTAACACTCAATGGTTACATCATGACTATTACATTTTGTGACTACAAACTTGTTGAATGCATTACGGATAATCATGAATGTATCGTGAATTATGATGAGTGAGAAAGTTAGAGGCATATACAGTTAAATCAGAAGTTTACATACACCTTTGCAAAATACATTTGAACTCAGTTTTTCATGCTTCCTGACATTTAATCCTAGTCAAAATTCCCTGTTTTAAGTCAGTTAGGATCACTACTTTATTATAAGAATGTGAAATGTCAGAATAATAGTAGAGAGAATGATTTATTTCAGCTTTTATTTCTTTCATCACATTCCCAGTGGGTCAGAAGTTTACATACACTCAATTAGTATTTGGTAGCATTGCCCTTAAATTGTTTAACTTGGGTCAAACATTTCAGGTAGCCTTCCACAAGCTTCCCACAATAAGTTGGGTGAATTTTGTCCCATTCCTCCTGACAGAGCTGGTGTAACTGAGTCAGGTTTGTAGGCCTCCTTGCTTGCACACGCTGTTTAGGTTCTGCCCACAAATTTTCTATGGGATTGAGGTCAGGGCTTTCTGATGGCCACTCCAATACCTTGACTTTGTTGTCCTTAAAACCTGTTTGGGGGGCATGTCCAGCTAGCGGGACACCTACGACAACATCCGGTGAAATTGCAGAGCCCACAAATTGTCTATGGGATTGATGTCAGGGCTTTGTGATGGCCACTCCAATACCTTGACTTTGTTGTCCTTAAGCCATTTTGCCACAACTTTGGAAGTAATCTTGGGGTCATTGTTCATTTGGAAGACCCATTTGCGACCAAGCTTCAACTTCCTGACTGATGACTTGAGATGTGGCTTCAATATATCCACATAATTTTCCTCCTCATGATGGCATCTATTTTGTGAAGTGCACCAGTCCCTCCTGCAGCAAAGCACCCCCACAATATGATGCTGCCACCCCCGTGCTTCACGGTTGGGATGGTGTTCTTCGGCTTGCAAGCATCCCCCTTTTTCCTCCAAACATAGCGATGGTCATTATGGCCAAACAGTTCTATTTTTGTTTCATCATACCAGAGGACAGAGGCAAAAAGTGCGATCTTTGTCCCCATGTGCAGTTGAAAACCATAGTCTGGCTTTTTATATGGCAGTTTTGGAGCAGTGGCTTCTTCCTGGCTGAGGGGCCTTTCAGGTTATGTCGATAGAGGCCTTGTTTTACTGTGGATATAGATACTTTTGTACCTGTTTCCTCCAGCATCTTCACAAGGTCCTTTGCTGTTGTTCTGGGATTGATTTGCACTTTTCGCACCAAAGTACGTTCATCTCTAGGAGACAGAACGCGTCTCCTTCCTGAGCGGTATGACGGCTGCGTGGTCCCATGGGATTTATACTTGCGTACTATTGTTTGTACAGATGAACGTGGTACCTTCAGGTGCTTGGAAATTGCTCCCAAGGATGAACCAGACTTGTGGAGGTCTACAATTTTTCTGAGGTCTTGGCTGATTTCTTTTGATTTTCCCATGATGTCAAGCAAAGAGGCACTGAGTTTGAAGGTAGGCCTTGAAATACATCCACAGGTACACCTCCAATTGACTCAAATGACATCACTTAGCCTATCAGAAGCTTCTAAAGCCATGACATAATTTTCTGGAATTTTCCAAGCTGTTTAAAGGCACAGTCAACTTAGTGTATGTAAACTTCTGACCCACTGGAATTGTGATACAGTGAAATAATGTGAAATAATCTGACTGTAAACAATTGTTGGAAAAATGACTTGTGTCATGCACAAAGCAGATGTCCTAACCGACTTGCCAAAACTAAAGTTTGTTTTAACAAGAAATTTGTGGAGTGGTTGAAAAACGAGTTTTAATGACTCCAACCTAAGTGTATGTAAACTTCCAAATTAAACTGAATATGTTCTTTTTTTTTACCTTCCCTGTTATTGGTAATGGTGAGAGGTTAGCTTGTCGTGGGGGGGTATAATCTTTGTTCCTCTAACTTTCTCACTCATTATTCACAATTCATGTGTTCAGAAACATTGTATTCTTATTTATAATAAAAAGTTTCTCAAATGACACTTGTAGTGGAAATTTCAGTACTGAGAGACTTGGACAATTAGAGATCTTATATAGGCCCTAAATGTTCAGTCAGTCAATTCTACCCTTCCCATAAGCCACCTTGGTCCATCTCCTGGTGGCAGTATCTGCACAGGATGTTGTTTTGCTTCCAACCCGGCTTAGTTTCCCAGGTGCCGGAAGATGAGACAATGAGGCATTGTTCTAAACTCTTCCAGGCTATCTCTATCTCGGGTCACACACGCCACCTTTTATATTTTTATCAACAGGTCATTGACAACCGGGTTCTTTGTATCAGCCTATGGAGAGAGGACACATTGGGAGTTCAGTGAGGCAAGGAAAATGTCAACCTTTTGATATAGCCTGCATCGTTTGGAGACCGCCAGACTGCCACTTCCTGCAGCTTAATGTTATCAGTTGTAGAATTGGTTATATTACAAGCTTACATAAATAATGCTATTTGTAACTTCTTTAGCCTTTCTTACGTCTCTTACCTCACCTGGTCATTTATTGACTTAAAGGGGAAGTTCACTATTTTACAACCTTAATGTTAGATGGTTTCTCACCCTGAACTATGGGCCAGTAGAAACTCTAGTCCATGGTTAAGTTCTTCAGAAAAGCCACTACAAACTTCAGCTAACTTTAGCCATCGATAGCTAAAATAAGTCGTCTTGTGATATCAAATATCACATCAAACCAAATAGTTGAGTTCATGATTTTGAATGGTTTATACTCAAATGTCAGAATGTGAATTTAAAACATTTTTTTTAAAGCAATGTTAAACACTGAGTGTACAAAACATTAGGAACACCTGCTCTTTCCATGACAGACTGACCAGGTGAAATCTATAATCCCTTATTGATGTCACTTGTTAAACCCACTTCAATCAGTGTAGATGAAGGGGAGGAGATTTGTTAAAGAAGGATTTTTAAACCTTGAGACAATTGAGACACGGATTGTGTATGTGTGCCATTGAGAAGGTGAATGGGCAGGACAAAATATTTAAGTGCCTTTGAACGGGATATGGTAGTAGGTACCAGGCGCACTGGTTTGAGTGTGTCAAGAACTGCAACACTGCTGGGTTTTTCACACTCAATGGTTTCCCGTGTGTATCAAGAATGGTCCACCAGCCAAAGGACATCCCGCCAAGTTGACACAAATATGGGAAGCTTTGGAGTCAATATGGGCCAGCATCCCTGTGGAACGCTTTGAACACCTTGTAGTGTCCATCGACATCAAAACAATGAAATAACACACATGGAACCATGTAGTAACCAAAAAAGTGTTAAACAAATCAAAATATATTTTATATTTGAGAGTCTTCATAGCCACCCTTTGCCTTTATGACAGCTTTGCACACTCTTGGCATTCTCTCAACCAGGTCCACCTGGAATGCTTTTCCAATAGTCTTGAAGGAGTTCTGAAATATGCTGAACACTTGTTGGCTGCTTTTCCTACACTCTGCGGTCCAACTCATCCCAAACCAACTCAATTGGGTTGAGGTCGGGGGATTGTGGAGGCCAGCTCATCTGATGCAGCACTCCATCACTCTCCTTCATGGTCAAATAGCCCTTACACAGCTTGGAAGTGGGTTGGGTCATTGTCCAGTTGAAAAACAAGTGATAGTCCCACTAAGCCCAAACCAGATGGGATGGCGTATCGCTGCAGAATGCTGTGGTAGCCATGCTGGTTAAGTGTGCTTTGAATTCTAAGTAAATCACTGACAGAGTCAGCAGCAAAGCATCCCCACACCGCGTCTGACAAAGAGATTCTAGATTGTTTTATAACCAGTATTCCAATCTAGTCAGCTGTGTCAAAAGCCTTGTTTATACCTGGTGCTGTTATGCATCCTTGGTCCTGATGTTGTACATATTGTATTAAAGTGTCTCTTATCCTGCCCACTTTGTCTGCATTGTGACCAGATTTCCTTGTCCCTCCCTGCTTGCAAATTGTCTGACAGATATTATTTTTAAATAATTAGAGCATTCAAATGCTAGTTCAAAACCCCTAGGTGAAAAATATGTCGATCTGCTCTTGAGCAAGGCACTTAACCCTAATTGCTCCAGGGTTGCTGTTAGTAATGGTTGATACCTGGCCTTGACCGCACTCTCTGAGGGTGTCTCAGGGGGAGTGGGATATGAAAAAAATACACATTTCCATTTCACACCACACACTCGTACAGGTTACACACATGTGAAACAGGACAAATATAAGCACCCCCTATTTACACTTGTGAGATATCCAGACAGGATGCGTAACCATTGTGATCTGATCACAAATCAATGTTCATTTTGATTGTCTACACCGGTCTTCAAACGTGGGCACAATCAGGACAAAGGTCACATCTTAGCACCATGTATAAATGGGCCTTACATTTTTTCGCTAAACTGATGGAAGAGTGTGGTTGTGGTTGAACCTTTTGAAACTGTATTGTATCTGCGTGCACCTCTCTCTCTCTCCCTGCCTTTGTTCACTCCCCTTCACCGATCTGAGACAACATGTATGTAAACCGGTCGGTTTACATGCGTTCACACCTTTTTTTACACCTCCAGTCATATCAGATCTGTGAAGGGGAGTAAATGAGAGCAGACCAACCTGAATAGAAACAAAACTTCTGCTACTCTTCGTCCGCGTGAGGATACAATATTTTGCATTTCCCGGGGATGCCAGTCAGCTTGGTTGGTCCCACCCTAAGGGGGGTGAAACGCTCTGTCCACCACGTTAGAGACGAGCCAGCCAGGATCAGACTTGTGTTTGTGCGTGCGCGTGTATGTGTACACGTACGTGTGTGTCTGTGCAGGGAAATATATTTCTGGTCCTCATTCCAATCTTCTTATGACATCTAGTGGACTATTTGGGTATGGGACATACATGTGTGTTGTACTTATTACTGACCAGAGATATGGGACAATCAGACAGACAGACAAAACACTTTGACAAAACAGAACACACACCCAGACAGAACACTTTGACAAACTGAACACAGAGTTAGACAGAACACTTTGACAAACAGAACACAGAGCCAGATAGAACACTTTGACAAACAGAACACAGAGTCAAACAGAACACTTTGACAAACAGAACACAGAGTCAAACAGAACACTTTGACAAACAGAACACAGAGTCAAACAGAACACTTTGACAAACAGAACACAGAGTCAAACAGAACACTTTGACAAACAGAACACAGAGTCAGACAGAACACTTTGACAAACAGAACACAGAGTCAGACAGAACACTTTGACAAACTGAACACAGAGCCAGACAGAACACTTTGACAAACAGAACACAGAGTCAAACAGAACACTTTGACAAACAGAACACAGAGTCAGACAGAACACTTTGACAAACAGAACACAGAGTCAGACAGAACACTTTGACAAACAGAACACAGTCAGACAGAACACTTTGACAAACAGAACACAGAGCCAGACAGAACACTTTGACAAACAGAACACAGAGCCAGACAGAACACTTAGATGATCAAGAGCCAGATGGAACACTGAACCTAATAAGTAGAACACAGAGAGACAGAGCTGTATTCAGACTGGATTCATGGTCCATAATCCCTGTCATAAATGTACTATAATAATTTATACTTAACAAAATGTAGTCAACAACAACCAAAAAATAGCACATTTTTGAGGGATAATTTTTGCATACCTGAATTGATAGAGACTTTATTGATCACGAATAAGTAATTCAGTGTCACAGCAGAATAGGCTATGGTAGGAAAATACAGTGCTGTGAAAAATTATTTGCCGCCTTTCTAATTTGCTCTAGTTTTGCATATTTCTGATACTGAATGTTATCAGATCTTCAACCAAACCCTAACATTAGATAAAGGGAAACTGAGTGAACAGTTAACACAACAATTACATACTTATTTAATTTATTTCATAAAAAAAGTTATGAAACACCCAATGCCCCTGTGTGAAAAAGTAATTTCCCCCTTACACTCAAAAACTGGTTGTGCCACCTTTAGCTGCAATGACTCCAACCAAACACTTCCTGTAGTTGTTGATCAGTCTCTCACATCGCTGTGGAGGAATTCTGGTCCACTCTTCCATGCAGAACTGCTTTAACCCAGCGACATTCGTGGGTTTTCAAGCATGAACTGCTCATTTCAAGTCCTGCCACAACATCTCAATAGGGATTAGGTCTGGACATTGACTAGGCCATTCCAAAACTTGAAAAGTGTTGCTTTTTAGCCATTTTCATGTAGACTTGATTGTGTGTTTTGGATCATTGTCTTGCTTCATTACCCAGCTGCGCTTCAGCTTCAGCTTCAACTCACAAACGGATGGCCTGACATTCTCCTGTAGAATTCTCTGATACAGATCAGAATTCATGGTTCCTTCTATTAAGGCAGAATTTATGGTACCTTCTGTCACACTACCACCACCATGCTTGACCGTTGGTATGAGGTTCTTAATGTGGAATGCAGTGTTTGGTTTTCGCCAGGCATAATGGCACCCCTGCCGTCCAAAAAGTTATACCTTTAACTAATCTGTCCAGGTGCTTCCAGGTGCATTTGGCAAACGAGTCAACTTTTTGGACAAGATGGGTCTCATTATGTCTGGCGAAAACCAAACACTGCATTCCACAGTAAGAAGCTGGGTTTTCAATAACTTTTTAAAATAAATACATAAAATAAGTAGATGTTTTTTTTGTTTTTTATTTGTAAACTCAGGTTCCCTTTATCTAATATTAGGTTTTGGTTGAAGATCTGATAACATTCAGTATCACAAATATGCAAAAATAGAGAAAATCAGAAAGGGGGCAAAACCCATTTCTTATCACTGTACATGATACAACAAAATATAAAATGAATTGACAAAACTATAAAATACAGTGACAGACATTCATATTTATTTTCATTTAGGTCATTTAGCAGTCACTCTTATCCAGAGAGACATACAGTCAGTAATCAACTAAAATAGGTAAGATATCAGTCATTGCAAGTAAAAATGTTTAAAGCAGCTATCAGTGAAATCAGTGCTAGTACTGTAATAAAAGACAACTGTGAGTGTTAGTGCAAGAAAAATAAAGTTGAAACACACAGCTATTTGTCACATTGTATAAATGATTGGAGACAGGCAGATGAATTCGTAATAAGGGGGTTTAATACCACACCCAAAATATACAACATGCCATGAAAAGCCGAAGCCCAAAACAAACACGTATACAAAAACACAGGGATGTAACCCAAACAAAAGAGCGAGGTAAAACCTCTAATAAATACACAGGACAAGACCCGTAATAACAAGTGCCTAGAGGACGGTGACGAAGACCTCCGGAACTGGTGCAGGGAATGAGCAGCAGTACCAGGGGAATCCGTGACACTATTTTGAGATTTGGATTAAGGCTCAAAAGATTATACAGTGTAAAATTTTTCAGAGCAAAAAAAAAAACCATTTTTATTTCGTTTCTATTCTATTTTAAATTAGTTGTACCCAAAAGACTGTAAAAACACCAGGAAATCAGCTCCAGGTGATTTTAATTTAAGAAATCTGTTCCCAAATATTCTGAATCTAGTTGATGATCCCTGGTGTAAAGAGTAAGATTAAAAAAACAACATTGTCCACAATGTCCTTCCACCACAACACCAGGGGGTGTCAAGCTTCAACCACAAAGTTGTTCTGAGTTGGTTGTGTTCAGTTAGTACACCTGTGTAGTAGAGATTGTTATACATAAGCCTTTCACAGTCAAGTCCCCTTCCCTGAGACCTGGGGGCCTAACCAAGACAGTTAAACATTTACAATGCTGCAGACAGATCATGTACAGTAAAAGATAAAACATAATTCACTTGTCATGTTAAGTGAGGAATATTGTCCTTTCTGAAGAGTATATTTTGTCAAATGCTTCACCCCTCTGAATGCATGTCCGAAGTTAACCGTCTCAAGTTAACCCCTCTTCTTAGAAATTGACAGGCTCTTCGTCCGGTAGACAGCACAGATAACTTCAAACTTATAACTGCAGCATTGTACTGGTGAGAGTGCATGATGTCCTGTCCTAGGTGATGTTGGAACACGTTATTACACACCAACCAGCTCTGGCTCTTCCAGATCTTTCCACAGTCTGTTTCTCTCAGGTAGAGCTAATGAATGCAGGTACTACCTAGGGTTGCAAAGCTACCGGTAATTTCCTAAAGTAACCCGAATTTTCTTGATTTTTGGTAATTGACAATTAATCAATGGTAATCTATAGTAACTTCCGTAATTTATACTTGAGTAAAAAAAAATATTCATATATAGTTAACATTTTGGATATGTGTCTATATTGTCCATGAGTTTCTAGTCGATAGATTATATGGTTCAAGATAAAATAGCTGGTTGATGTTTATTGTCATGAATCTTGCCCTCGGGACATCATTTAGAGATTTCCGCTAGATGGGCCAGCTGCAAAGTCAAAATTGGCTATTGTAAAAATGTATGACAATTGTTTTATTTTTTAGCTTTTTGGTCTTAATTTAAAGTTATGGTTAAGCATTAGGGTTAGCAGTGTGGTTAAGGTTAGGTATAAATGTGATTTTATGACTTTGTGGCTGTGCCATCTAGTGACCACTCTGCAGACCTGTCTCCAGAACAAGATTCATGGCGAAAACGCTAACCTACGAGAAAATAGCATAATTAATTAAAAGTGCATCTAATCAACAATTGAATTATTTTTTACAAAATATTTTACAGCTTTGTCATTCTATTATTTTTTTTTAATAATCTTATTTTACCTATTTGATCCCACTTTAAATTACATTCAGCTGACAAATTTCTTCATAAAGCCTTCATAATGCATTCATAGGCACTACATAAATGTGTTACAAATTATGGATAACTGTTTGTCAAGCTCTATAAAGGGTTCATAAATGTGGAATAACTGTGTGATATTATCCCCAATGTCAAATGTGACATAACCCACTATGTCAAATTACATAAACCTGTTCATTTTATTTATTTATTGGCCCATCCACCCTCTTCGGAGGACAAAAATAATTTTAGTTTTACAGCTTTTTGTTTTTATTTTCATTTACATTCTGTACATTTGACATACATGCCACTTTTTTTACACAGTAGTTACATAGCAAAATAGTTAGTTGATATACATTACATCTGGATAGATAGCACTTAAACACATCAGGTATACATTATATATAAGTGTTTTAAATAAATCTGTTCTTTATAACGGGTGGCATAAGCACTGCTTAATAAATGCTTTATAAAACATTAAATTGAGGCTTCACAAAGCATTTATGTCATGCATCTTGGTAGAGCATCGCAACACCAGGATAGTAGGTTAGGTTATATTATCTACATTGCTCTAAGACCTTTCTAGGATGGCACAACATCTTTCCCTCTTGGGTGCACAGTCAATATTGGACCTGACCTCAACTTTCCCAAAATGCTGTGCTGCAGGATGACGCAGGCTCTAAAGTGCAGTCATACCCAGCAAAATACATTTGTAGGGCCCTTTAAAATCAGTTTAAATGTTTTGCCTAATTCAGTTTAAATTCAGTTTTCTCGGTTTTGTTTTTTCAGGTTTCAGATTTCCCCCAGTTTTCTTTCACACATTTTAATAAAAAAAAAACACATTATTTATTTTCGGTTTTCACAACAATGCTTAAACCACACCAGGGGACCACATTTGAGGTCTGGGAAAAGTATAAGAAACTTTGATTTTTGAGTGTACTTACCTTTAATTCAGTTTGCATGCACTGTTTGGTTAGAGGTGTATTGGTTGGTGGTGCCACTGGACAGTGGAAAATGAGTAAGTTAACCTTTATTTATTGTAATTTAAATGAGATTACAGTAGTTATATTGGTGTTGAGTTCGATTACATATCTACCTCAATCGTTATTTAAATTAATCTTGGTGACTTCACAGCAATTGCTAGCTATCTAACACCTGCTAACTTTCTTTGTTGTTACTTTTAAGGTTGGAACCAACATGTATTTGTATTGTTTTAAAAATGTAAAAATAACTGGAAAATGTATGGTTTAAACATGTCTTGAATGTTTGTTTATTTGTGATGCTTCTTTTAGAGTTAATACACTTGTGTTTACATCATTGTATTGACCAAAGGGGTCTGAAATTATATACAGCGTCATGCGATATAGACTCTTTATGGATGTGTTATGAATGACTGAAGGTGTCTCACTTCAAACTAAGCATTACAGGAAACTACATAAAGTGTCAATAAATAGGTTATAAACGTTCTGCTGATTTATGAAGGTTCTCTCATGACCCACGGGTTACTGTAAGGTGTGAGAGATATTTAAATGGATGGATGGGCCTGCAAAGCTTGTGCTTGTGTGTGTCAGAGCCAAGATGATTTGGAGTAGGCCTAGTCCTACCTGGAGGGCTTGATAACAACCTGTTACAATGGTGCCAACATTTTGTGACTGATCTTTCAGTGGGGGAGAGGGTGAATGTGTCAAAGACCTGACTTGGCCCAGCACCACACGGTATGGCTCGTTATATTTGTGTGTGTGTGTGTTTCTGTACTGAGGAAGCTTTAACTTGGTTCCAGAAGAAAGCCACTTTCAATTTCCTGATTGAAGGGGACTTTCATCAAGGTCAGTGTTTCTTGGGTGTAATGTAATCCTGCAGCACACCATGTCACCCTTTATAAAGCACATGTTTATGTCACATTCGACATAGTGTGCAATGTCACATTTGACATTGGTGATTATGACACACAGTTAAGCCACATTTGTGAACCCTTTATAAAGCATGACATACGGTTATAGATGCATTGTAACACATGTATTTAGCGCTTATGAAGGCATTATAAAGGCTTTTTGAAGCATTTATAAGCTGAACATCATTTAAAGTGGGATACATTATTTTATATATTTTACATGAGGCCACAGAGAGGGCCAGAGATAATTACAGACAATCACAGACACCGGTAATAATCTGAAGTGCTCAAGAAGGCCACTAGATGTCATCTGATAAAATGAAAGTTACCAACATTCTGGTAGTTTACTGGTAAACTTTGAAAGTTACCAGTAATATACCCTCCCTTTGCAACCTTAGTAATACCATACATTAAGTCAAATGAAATTGATGAGAGAGCAAGATAAATGTGTGTCCGCATGTTGTGTGCAGACGTTGTTTGGTACACATTAGGCCTTGCTCAGTCACGTTACCTTGCCTGAGACCTGGGGGTCTATTTACGACAGTTACACAGGTCCTCCACCAACAAAAGGTCTGATTCTCTCAGGACTAGGTAGAAGTACTCTTGGGCGCGAGCTCCTTTCCGCACAACCATGTTGAGCAAGGTTCGATTCTGTTGGGACTTGGTGGATTACTTTCCACATCCTCAAACTCCTCTTGACTCAGAACTCCTCGAACATGGAGAGGCATAAATATGGGCAGCAAGAGTCCCAGTCGGTTCACCAACTCCATGTGTTTAGTGATAAAGGCTTGACCAGTGAGGGTAGAAGGGTTGGCTGAAAAGGTTACAGGGGTGAAATCAAGAAGAGGGGCAACAACATAAAATGTTTTTTTTCTTCTATTTTTATTGTTGAATAAAATATATGTGGAGGCTTGTTCTGCCTCTACCAGAATAATAGAGAATTTAATTAATTTTTGCATACTTACCAATACAGGACCGTTGAGTCATTTCATATGGCCTATCTATCTTGATATTCTTCTTACTTATTTCTTCCATACAATAAGAGGTAAGAGACTTCCTGTTCAACTCTTTATATCGTTTAAAAAAAATCAGTTCTTAACGTTCCAATGGTTTTCTTTGACTCTTCAGCTGTCTTCTCTTTTTCCAACTCTGCTTTAGTTCTCCTCAACTCTTCTTCAGTTCTCCTCCACTTTCCTTCAGTGCTCTTTAACTCTTCTTTAGCTGTCCTCAACTCTTTTTCCAACTCTGCTTTAGTTCTACTCAACTCTTTGATCAGGTTGTCCTTATTGATTGCTTTGTCTCGCAGGTGTTGTGGATCGTTGTCCTCGTCTGTCTGTGTCTGATTATCTGTTTTGACTTTGGGACTTTTCAATACAAGCCTTTACTTCTTGCATTTCTTTATTCTTCTGCTTAATGGTCTTCTGCAGTTTTTCTATCTCCCTCTCACAGGATTCCAAGTCACTGTTAATCTTTAAACTACTCAGCTTTTCCTCAAGTCATGCAATCTTTTTTTCATGGTTTGTTATTAGATTTGTCATCTTCTCCACTATCCTCTCCATCATGTCCATGAAATTCTCATGTCTGTTTCCAGATATAATTTCCTCTAATTGCTTGATCAACTTTGAATTCTGAACCTTACGTGATTTTTTGTCAGAAAGAACACAATACCTTCCTTCACATTTCTCTATCAACCATTCAAGACTATAGTCAGTAATGTATCTCTCAATAGTGTGGGAGTTAATGTAAAGAAGCTAGATGCAGCTGCTATGCTGAAGGAACATGATTGAATAGCAGGAAGTAGCAAGGACAATGAGTACAATGACCGGATAGAGAGCTAGGGGGCTACTAGGGGTAGCTGATATGCTGAGCCACTAATGTAAACAATGAGTACAATGGCCGGATCGAGAGGGGGGGAATGCAGTGCAAATGCCGTCTCTGAGTAGGATGTCATGACAGAGATTGCATTAGCTGAGAACATAATAAGATTTCCACCTTCTAACATACTATTGTCAGGAGGAGACAGGAGAAGAGTGGTGGCAAATTGACTGACATGTGAACAATATTCAATACATTTATTTTTGTTGTGTAAGCTAGGGGGTTCTGCCACCATTGTAATCCAAACCGGAACAGATGTGTGCGTCATCAGGCGATAACAAGCAAGAACTGATATGGAGAGATAATGGTGAAGAACGGTCTAGGGAAGCTATTATCATATAGAGGGAGGGGACTCTATACGTTATGCAAAGACAGAATCCTATAAAGATAGGACTCTGTAATATGAGAATTTAGTCTTTTCCATGGAGGGGCTCGGCTCTGTTGCGTGTGGTAGGGTCCTTCCATGGAAGGGCTCGGCTTTGCTACTTTGTATTAAAGCCTATATTGAATTCACAAGTTCTTGTAAGAGTGTTATATTTTTGAAGCAATATTCCACGACAATAGTTAGATGCAATTTGTCCAATTCTTCCTCATTTGTGAACAGAACCACTGTATTATTCAATGCTCTTTCGATAAATGTATCTTTACATGTGCTCCTCTCTCCTTCCTCATTCATGAAAATAGATAGAGTCGGTTTTAGAGAGTCTTTACAACCGATTCTAATAACCAAGAGGATAGCGTTAGGTCCATCTGTAAATGAGGACCGGACAGACTCTATAATCTGCTGTTTTGTCTCCTCCTTACATGAACTCCCAGATCAACCTGCAGTGCGGATCAAAGTAATTTTACGACTGCCTAGCTTAGTCTCTTTCTTCACAGGCTGTTTTCTCCATGATGTCCAGTAATTGAATTCCTTTTTGTTCAGGATGATGTTTCCTGGTATATTCTTTCTAGCCCCATGGCAACCAATAAGCACAAAATCTAGTTCTTCAAAAGTGACAACTGTTGGTGACAGGGTAAAGCCATACCAAAAATAGTGTTAGATTTATTTTAGAAAGTTTTTTCTAAAGAAATTAAAGAATATTATGATTAAGTCAATATAAGTTAAAATAACATACCATCTTCTGACTCATCCTCTACAACCAATGGATTGTTTTCAGAGGCTATGGAGAGAACAGAGTAGGATTACTTAGCATATATGTCACGAATCCCACCGAAGGTGGCTCCCCTGCCTGCTCGGGCGGCGCTCGGCGGTCGTCGTCACCGACCTACTAGCCGCCGCTGATCCCTTTTTCCTTTTCGTTTGGTATGTCTTATTGTTTGCACCTGTTCCTCATTTGGTCTTTTGATTTTGGTTATTTAAGCCTGGTTAGCCCGCCCAGTGTTGTGCGGGATTATTTTAGCGTCAGGTTGTATTTTTGTAGTTGGATGTGCTGGCGATTAGTTACTTAATATTATATGCAGGCTGTGCACCTGTTTTGGGCACTTGGCATTTTTCCCACGCCGTTTGTGTTGGCGTTGATCGTGTTGTGTTTTTTGTTCAAATAAACACAAAGTTCCGTACCTCTGCTCTCTGCGCCTGACTCCTACCACCATTCCTAGCAACCGTCTGACAGAATCCCGCACCAGCTATGGAGTCAGCAGGAGCAGCCTCCCCTCCTCTTCCATCGATGGAGGAACGGGTCCTTCACCATACCACCATCTTCCACCGAATCGGCTCAGCGATGGAGCAGATGATGGAAAGGATGGACCGATGGGAGAGGAGTGGCCTCCCTACCGCATCCCCAGCACCAAATCCCCCTCCACCATCTACCCCTCCACCGACGTCCGGACCCGGAGCCCTACGCCTGGCTCTCCCCAGGGAGTACGATGGAGCGGCGGCTGGGTGCCAGGGGTTCCGGCTACAGTTGGATTTGTACCTGGCTACTGTTCATCCAGCTCCCTCGGGAGAGGAGAGCGTAAGCGTCCTCGTCTCCTGCTTAACGGGACGTGCCCTGGAGTGGGCCAACGCAGTGTGGTATGGCCCAGACTCGGCAAGGGATCACTACCCCGAGTTCACCCTCCGTTTCCGGGCCGTGTTCGACCACCCAGCAGAAGGCTGGGCGGCGGGTGAACGGCTGTTCCACCTGCGTCAGGAGACGAGGAGCGCACAGGACTTTGCTCTGGAGTTCCGGACCTTGGCTGCTGGAGCGGGGTGGAACGACAGGGCCCTGATGGACCACTATCGGTGTAGCCTCCGGGAGGACGTCCGCCGTGAGCTAGCCTGTCAGGACACTACCCTGTCACTAGATGAACTGATCGACATGTCCATTCGTCTCGACAATCTGCTGGCTGCGCGCGGGCGTCCAGACGGGGCCCTGTTGGTTCCACTTCCAGGTCCTCCAGCTCCCATACCTATGGAGCTAGGGGGGGCCGCGTCCAGGGGAACCGGAGGAGGAGGCTCCCCTTGTCATCAGTGTGGTCGGAGAGGACACACTACCGACCGGTGCTGGGGAGCTCCTCTGGGAATCGGGATGGCAGGCGGAGCACTCCTCGTTCACCTCAGGTGAGTAAGCACCAACCTCACCCAGAGCTCCCTGTTGGTCACATGTTCGTTTTAGTAACTTTCCCCTTGTTTTCTCCCTCTTTCCAGCATAACATTTTACTTTTTTTTTTACATTTTAGTCATTTAGCAGACGCTCTTATCCAGAGCGACTTACAGTAGTGAATGCATACATTTCAAACAATTTCATACATTTTTTTTTTCATTTTTTTTTTTCTGTGCTGGCCCCCCGTGGGAATCGAACCCACAACCCTGGCATTGCAAACGCCATGCTCTACCAACTGAGCTACAGGGAAGGCTAGTCGATTCAGGCGCAGCTGGAAACTTTATGGATCGTGGGCTCGCATTAAGGCTAGGGATTCCCCTGGTGTCGTTGGACCAACCTTTCCCCGTGCACTCCTTAGATAGCCGACCATTAGGGTCAGGACTGGTCAGGGAGGCCACGGTGCCACTGGACATGGTAACGCAGGGGGATCATGGGGAACGGATCAGTCTCTTCCTCATTGATTCTCCTGCGTTTCCGGTGGTGCTGGGGATTCCCTGGCTGGCCAATCACAATCCCAATATTTCGTGGAGACAGGGGGCTCTCAGAGGGTGGTCAGAGGAGTGCTCAGGCAGGTGTAAGGGAGTTTCCATCGGTGCGACGACGGTGGAGAGTCCAGACCAGGTTTCCACGGTGCGCATTCCCTCAGAATATGCCGATTTGGCTATCGCCTTCTGTAAAAAGAGGGCAACCCGATTACCACCTCATCGACGAGGGGATTGCGTGATAAATCTCCAGGTAAACGCTGCACTTCCCAGGAGTCATGTGTACCCATTGTCACAGGAGGAGACGTTGGCTATGGAGACATATGTCACGGAATCTCTGAGACAGGGGTATATACGGCCCTCCATGTCACCCGTCTCCTCGAGTTTCTTTTTCGTGAAGAAAAAGGATGGAGGGTTGCGCCCGTGCATTGATTATCGAGGTCTAAATTCCATCACAGTAGGGTTCAGTTACCCACTACCTCTCATCGCTACGGCGGTGGAATCATTTCACGGCGCGCGTTTTTTCACGAAACTGGACCTCAGGAGCGCTTACAATCTGGTGCGTATCCGGGGAGGAGACGAGTGGAAAACCGCATTCAGTACCACATCGGGCCACTATGAGTACCTCGTCATGCCGTACGGGTTAAAGAATGCTCCAGCCGTCTTTCAATCCTTTGTTGACGAGATTCTCAGGGACCTGCACGGGCAGGGGGTGGTGGTGTATATTGACGACATCCTGATTTATTCCGCCACCCGCGCCGCGCATGTCTCCCTGGTGCACAAGGTGCTTGGGCGACTGGTGGAGAATGACCTGTACGTCAAGGCTGAGAAATGTGAGTTTTTCAAACGAGCCGTTTCCTTCCTGGGGTATCGCATTTCCACCTCGGGGGTGGTGATGGAGGATGACCGCGTTAAAGCCGTGCGTAATTGGCCGACTCCGACCACGGTAAAGGAGGTGCAGCGCTTTTTAGGGTTTGCCAATTACTACCGGAGGTTTATCCGGGGCTTTGGTCAAGTCGCGGCTCCCATTACCTCACTGCTGAAGGGGGGTACGGCGCGCTTGCGCTGGTCAGCAGAGGCGAACAGAGCGTTCAGTCGCCTGAAGGAGCTGTTTACCGTCGCTCCAGTGCTGGCTCATCCGGATCCCTCTTTGGCATTCATAGTGGAGGTGGACGCGTCCGAGACTGGGGTGGGGGCCGTGCTATCACAGCGCTCGGGCACGCCACCCAAACTCCGCCCGTGCGCTTTCTTTTCTAGGAAGCTAGGGCCGGCGGAGCAGAACTATGACGTGGGGGACAGGGAGTTGTTAGCTGTGGTCAAGGCTCTGAAGGTGTGGAGACATTTGCTTGAGGGGGCTAAGCACCCTTTCCTCATCTGGACTGACCACCGTAATCTCGAGTACATCCGGGCAGCTAGGAGACTGAATCCGCGTCAGGCCAGGTGGGCCATGTTCTTTACCCGTTTCCGGTTCACGATCTCTTATCGGCCAGGTTCACAGAACACGAAGGCCGATGCACTGTCCCGCCTATATGACACCGAGGAGAGGGCCATCGATCCGGCTCCCATTCTTCCGGCGTCGTGTTTGGTAGCTCCGGTGGTATGGGAGCTGGACGCGGAGATCGAGCGGGCGTTACGGTCGGAACCTGCACCATCTCAGTGTCCGGCAGGTGTTCAGTACGTACCGCTTGGTCTCCGTGATCGATTGATTCGATGGACCCATAATCTCCCCTCTTCGGGTCACCCTGGGATCGAGAGGACAGTGCGGAACCTGAGGGGGAAGTACTGGTGGCCCACCTTGGGTAAGGACGTGCGGTTCTATGTTTCCTCCTGCTCGGTGTGCGCTCAGAGCAAGGCTCCTCGACACCTGCCTAGAGGGAAATTACACCCCCTCCCCGTTCCACAGCGGCCGTGGTCACACTTGTCAGTGGATTTCCTCACTGACCTTCCCGTATCTCAGGGGAACACCACTATCCTGGTCGTTGTGGATCGGTTCTCGAAGTCCTGTCGTCTCATCCCGTTGCCCGGTCTCCCTACGGCTCTGCAGACTGCGGAGGCACTGTTTACCCATGTCTTCCGGCACTACGGGGTGCCCGAGGACATCGTTTCTGATCGGGGTCCCCAGTTCACGTCCAGAGTTTGGAGGGCGTTCATGGAACGTTTGGGGGTCTCGGTCAGCCTGACCTCGGGTTTCCACCCCGAGAGTAATGGGCAGGTGGAGAGGGTGAACCAAGAGGTGGGTAGGTTTCTAAGGACGTATTGCCAGGACCGGCCCAGAGAATGGGCGAGATACGTGCCATGGGCAGAAATAGCCCAAAATTCTCTACGGCACTCATCAACCAACATGTCACCGTTCCAGTGCGTGTTGGGCTACCAGCCGGTCCTGGCTCCATGGCACCAGAGCCAGACCGAGGCTCCTGCGGTGGAGGATTGGGTGCAGCGCTCGAAGGACACCTGGAGAGCCGTCCAAGACGCACTCACAAAGGCGAGTGGACGGCAGAAGAAGAGCACTGACCAGCACCGCAGTGAGACCCCTGTGTTTGCACCAGGGGATCGAGTCTGGCTCTCGGCTAGAAACCTGCCCCTCCGCTTGCCCTGCCGGAAGCTGGGCCTGCAGTGTGTAGGGCCGTTTAAAGTCCTGAGGAGGATAAACGAGGTGTGTTACCGGTTACAACTTCCATCTTACTACCGTATTAACCCCTCGTTTCATGTGTCTCTCCTCAGGCCGGTGGTGGCTGGTCCCATGCAGGAAGGTGAGGTGCCGGAGGTTCCTCCCCCCCCGCTGGACATTGGGGGGTCCCCGGCGTATAGGAGAGGTGCTGGGTACCCAGGAGGGACATTTTGGACCCCCCACTACTGAGGGAGTTCCACCGCCTTCATGGGGATCGCCCTGCGCCTCGTCCTCCGGGTCGCCCTCGAGGTCGGTGGCGTCAGGAGGGGGGTACTGTCACGAATCCCACCGAAGGTGGCTCCCCTGCCTGCTCGGGCGGCGCTCGGCGGTCGTCGTCACCGACCTACTAGCCGCCGCTGATCCCTTTTTCCTTTTCGTTTGGTATGTCTTATTGTTTGCACCTGTTCCTCATTTGGTCTTTTGATTTTGGTTATTTAAGCCTGGTTAGCCCGCCCAGTGTTGTGCGGGATTATTTTAGCGTCAGGTTGTATTTTTGTAGTTGGATGTGCTGGCGATTAGTTACTTAATATTATATGCAGGCTGTGCACCTGTTTTGGGCACTTGGCATTTTTCCCACGCCGTTTGTGTTGGCGTTGATCGTGTTGTGATTTTTGTTCAAATAAACACAAAGTTCCGTACCTCTGCTCTCTGCGCCTGACTCCTACCACCATTCCTAGTAACCGTCTGACAATATATAAATTAACAAACGACTGAACATGTTGGTGGCAACTAAGTAAAGAAACCTTCCACTTGATCCACATCCCATTTAAGCCACTGCAATGTAGGACTCCCAATGAATTCAAAACCACTGTGTTAATGTTTGTCTGCAGTTTCTACCGGTATTTGAATCGATGACAATGGTAACCTGGTTCTTCTCCATGTTATGTTAATCCTGGGAGATAATAGAAATAATTATTGACAGTTAGTCAAGAAAGCTTTAGAATTATAGTCAGTCATCTCCTCGGTGCCTTTATACGTGATACCGCACCAAACCAACCTTATGCTGAGATATTCCCCACAGCAGTTAAATGTTGTTGCATAATCATTAACCACGTTGACATGCACACAGTATTCTGGATAGTAGCTCATATCCTTCTTAAGGTCTTATTGGGGATAAGCTGTTTACATGCACCTTTGGTATCCCGCTCACGAGTACCCCTGTGTCCATGAATAAACAGAATATTCCTCATTTAAGTTCATATGGGTTAAATGGAATAGTAACTGAAATATGAACACTGACTATAGGCATATAACCTCTCACATGTAGCATAATATAATAATAACTCTTGCAGATGTATGCATTTCTTGCAGTTGTCACAGTTGCTGTTATTTTGAGTGTGTTTCCTTGGGTTGCTTCTGGAGGGCACCCTTGCCTGGTTTTCTAGTTTCCAGGTTACCCTGACTGTTCTCATTAGTTACACCTGTGTTTAATTACCATTTCTCTTCACCTGGCTATTTAGGTTCTTCAGTTGGCCTGCAGCGTTGCTCAGGTCTTATGTTTTGTTTAGTGCACGCTGGTGTGATGGGTTGTTGTCTGTTTAAGGCTTTAGTAAGGATCTGGATTTACCCTTACCTCTGCTTGCTGTGTTCCTCTGCGACTGGGTTTGAGTTCGTACAAGCCGGAGTGTAACAGCAGTAAAATTATACAATAAATCTTGATTTTGTCTTGGGAACAGGGGTGGAGAAATATGATTGATTTCTTTCAGCATCTCTTGATGCTTTGACTATGTTATGCCAGCAGACAGTACTGTGTTATCTTTGACTCTGTTAGGCCAGCAGACAGTACTGTGTTATCTTTGACTCTGTTAGGCCAGCAGACAGTACTGTGTTATCTTTGACTCTGTTAGGCCAGCAGACAGTACTGTGTTATCTTTGACTCTGTTATGCCAGCAGACAGTACTGTGTTATCTTTGACTCTGTTAGGCCAGCAGACAGTACTGTGTTATCTTTGACTCTGTTAGGCCAGCAGACAATACTGTGTTATCTTTGACTCTGTTAGGCCTGCAGGCAGTACTGTGTTATCTTTGACTCTGTTATGCCAGCAGACAGTACTGTGTTATCTTTGACTCTGTTATGCCAGCAGACAGTACTGTGTTATCTTTGACTCTGTTAGGCCTGCAGACAGTACTGTGTTATCTTTGACTCTGTTATGCCAGCAGACAGTATTTCAACCACATAAACTATGCACCCAAAATGAACAAAAGTCTTATCAGAAATGTTTAATTGTTTTTCTCAGCTTTTAATTACCTTAAATCTGGTCAAATTGATGATATTTGGACATTTTGCACAGGACCAATCTTTCCACTGTTTAGGAGTTATTGTGCTTTCTCCCCTGTCCCTAAACAAAACTGACAACTTTACCAGTGTTAACTAGATTACTAATGCATTCATTCTATCAATGTAATACCTTATTCTGGGGGGCACTACCTTATTTAGTCTTTTGGGGCAACAAGTTATTACATGTAGGCCTATTTATTGCAAGGGGAGTGAATGAAGTTAGAAAGAAGGGAACATCTTCCTGTAATGAAATACAGCCAACACCTGAATGGAAGACTGAGAAAATAATAATAATACATTACATACTTTGTTTGCATATTTTGGTAATGGTTGAAGTCAAACAAACTTTGAACAAAAGGGTGTTTGATGTTTAAGAGGACCATTTGTTTGCATAAAACTAAGGCCAAACAAAATTGATTCACTGTTTAACGGACCGTATAGCTTACTGGCTACATTCACCCCTAATTTAGACAACTTTCTGCTTATAATATCTGACATTTGGTAGGCCATATATTATAATTTTGGACATTTGGTAGGCCTTTTGTTTGTCAACTATAGTTACCTAGTGTTGCAATTCGGGCTGTTCCTGCCTGTGGGCATTCCTCAAGCATCCCATTGGTTCCTGCATGACCGCACCCCCCCTCTCGAGCATCCCATTGGTTCCTGCATGAATTCCCCCTCTCGAGTATCCTATTGGTTCCTGCATGAACACCCCCTCTAGAGCATCCTATTGGTTCCTGCATGAACGCCCTCTCTAGAGCATCCTATTGGTTCCTGCATGAACGCCCTCTCTCGAGCATCCTATTGGTTCCTGCATGAACACCCTCTCTCGATCGTCCTATTGGTTCCTGTATGAACACCCCTCCTTGAGCATCCTATTGGTTCCTGCATGAACACCCCTCCTTGAGCATCCTATTGGTTCCTGCATGAACATCCACTCTCAAGCATCCTATTGGTTCCTGCATGAACGCCCTCTCTCAAGCTTGCCATCTTCATGCTTGTGTGACACTTTTGATATTCTGTATTTCCCCGGATTGTCTACTATGTGATTCAAATGTGGGTCAAAAGGGAAATGGTTGGCGTCCAAAGTTATGGTTCTTTACTGCCGCCTACTGTACTGTAGCCCCCTGCATCCTGCATGTGTAACGGGTCCTGACTTAAAAATGGACCAATAGAAGTATAAAGAGGGGATGCAGGAATGCCCACATGCAGGAACGTCCCGATTTGCGGGCCGCAATTACACTCAGCTCATTTTATCAGGTAGGCTACTCAACAAATGGCTCTAAAGAGGAAGTTGTAATTTACTTTTAAATAAATAATCTTGTCATTGAGCATGGGACATAAAACAAACATCCATATCAAAGATTTGTTATCTTTGTCCACATTCATCAACACATTCATTTTTAATCATTGTTTTGATATTAGGCATGGTACCACAGATCAGTTGCTGTGTTTTTTGGTTCTCTGTGCTTCAGAGAAAAACAGGGACTGGAGTAGAGGGGCCTGTGTGGTCCAGTGTTTACACCCGAGGAATGTCTTTTCAGACCATGCTGTGTTAGTGCAAAGGTTAAAATGTTGTGGAATTACTGGTCATGCTCTAGATTGGTTTATAAATTACTTATCAAATCGTACACAATGTGTAATGGCGGATGGTTGCAAATCTGAGTCCATAAATAAGGGTTATTTGACTCGTAACGATGGCAGAACCCTTGTTGGTGCTCTACCTTTTTTAAAGGTTCTGTAAAGAGCCACGCTCATAAGGTTCTAAATGGAGCCTTTAAAAAAAAGTTCTATATAGCACTAAAAATATATAGATCCGTTTTTTAAAGATGATTTAAAGAACGGTTAGCCCTCTAGCAGAGACGTGAACCCCCCTGTTAGGAGGTGGCAGTTTTATGACTTTAACAACATAAATTCTGTGCAGACTCTTCTCTCCCTGACCATGCAGTATGGAGAGAGAGAGTTTCACAGTAAGACAAAGGGACTCTCCCGCCAAATTCTACTACCTCCCAGAATTTGAGAATTGAAAAATGTTCCTATTTTGGAGAATGTGTGAATGGTCAGGGGGGCAGCTACGATCCGTCCACTTTGTTTCACCTCAAAAGACAGCACAGCCACAATAACCTAACTCTGTTTATACAAGGTCCTTAATTATGAGGCTTGCATCTAAAGGTTGGATAACATGTTTGACTAAGTGTAATAATACGTTTGAAAAGATTATAATGTGATTTAATTCTTCTAAAATGAAAATTGTTTGTTTTAATGGTAACTCCAGTCAGTGGCCACACCCAAGTGAACAGACATTGGTAGGAAATTATGAACCAACCCCTTTTCTACATTTCTATAAAAGCTCCATGACCCAAAGTCATGTCAGTTCCAAATACCATGAGGACTTGTCCTCACGTTTAAAAGGGCTAATTCTAATTTCAACTCTACAGGCCAGAAAACGTGAGAGCTTGCTCCACACGTGAGATGGTATGAACTCTGAACTATTGATCACTCAAGAAGAAGTGAGTCCTAGATTACAGCCTAACAGACTGCAGCTGGAAAGGTAGCAAATCTAGTAAGAACATTGATCGACGCAGAAGACCAGAAGTGAGATGAACATCTCACTCCACGACAATGTTCAGATTGATTTGTTTTACTGTCACATAATGTGACTTGCAGGCCTGATGTGGCCTGTAAACCAGGAGATTCCTAACACCACTGTGTTAGGGTATAACTAGGCACTCAAATAAAGGCCTTATGATATATGTAATGTATTGTCATAAATTATTACATTTTAAAGGCTAATAAGGTTGATAGAACCATTCATAGAGGGTTCTAGGAAGAACAATTTATAGATGGTTCTAGGTAGAATGATATACAGGTGTGAGGACAGACGCTGGGAGATGAGAAGTAAGTACAGGGAGTGAACATTTAATAAATGACAGACAGGAAACAAAACACAAACAGCGTCTGGACTGGGGAAACAAAACAACATTAATGCAGACACGTGAAATGAATCAGAGGGAGTGACAGATATAGGTGAGGTAATAAACAGGTGATAGTGTCCAGGTGAGTCCAATGAAGCGCTGATGCACGTAACGATGGTGACAGGTGTGCATAAACGATGGTGGCAGGTGTGCATAATGAGGGCAGCCTGGCGCCCTCGAGCGACAGGGAGGGGGAGCAGGAGCAGGCGTGACAACAGGGGGTTATTTGAAGAACCAAACCAAAGAACCCTGTATGGTTCTACTTAGCACCTTTTTTCTAAGAGTGCAGTTACAGCCTAGTTATAGCCCTGTTACAGCCCTGTTACAGCCCAGCTAGCAACACTTTAGAGATTAGAGTTGTTGTTACACTGATCATGTACCTTCACAAAATAGGCAATATTGTCTAACTATGCAACATTTTGTGTAGTTCAATGTAATGTTTTTTTTGTTTAACGACAATATGCAACATTTATTAAATTTGATTACATTTTAAATGTCCATGTTTGTTTTCTCTTTTGACTTCTATGTCAAAAAAATACTTACATCTCCCAAATCAAATCAATAACATAAGACACAAATATAATTTAATGTGTCTAATGTGTATAATAGCAATCGAGGATAATAACTTTATAGCATAAGAATATCACAAAAAAATATTGCCAAAACAAATTTGAGATTGGTGCGTTCGTGCGTGCAGAAGGTTTAGGGGAGTTTGCAAGTCAGAAGTGCATGGGTCAGACTCGAACACATGTCGACTTTGGTAGCCTCTGTACATTTTTTATTTTTTTTATTTATTTTACCTTTATTTATACAGGTTTATTCTAATCGAGATAAATATCTCTTTTCCAAGAGAGACCTGGTCCAATAGCAGCAAGGGGAACAACGTTTCAGACAAACCAAATTACATACACTCACACAACATTAAACAAAACTATAAACACACATACAGTACAACAAAAACATATTACATTTTAAAAATACAAACATCTTGACTAAAAACAGCTGGCCTAAAAACTATTACACTCTTCTATAATGTATACATGGATCAAGTGTTTGAACTCCACCAACGAAACTAGATCATCACATTTTAAAATGTTCAAAAGAGAATTCCAGGACCACGGTGCTAAGTAACTAAAACTATTTCTACCATGACCTGTTCTAATTTTTGGTACTGTTTGAAGCAAATCAGAATGGGACCGTAATTGATACTTATTTACTGACCTAACTAAAAAAGAACAGAGATAAAATGGCCTTTTACCCAATATGGCCTTATAAATCAGTGTATACCCGTGTTTAAGGCTCTGGAACAACGAACCGCCCTTGCTGTCTCTGCCTGGCCGGTTCCCCTCTCTCCACTGGGATTCTCTGCCTCTAACCCTATTACAGGGGCTGAGTCACTGGCTTATTGGTGTTCTTCCATGCCGTCCCTAGGAGGGGTAGCGTCACTTGAGTGGGTTGAGTCACTGACATGGTCTTCCTGTCTGGGTTGGCGCCCCCCCTTGGGTTGTGCCATGGCGGAGATCTTTGTGGGCTATACTCGGCCTTGTCTCAGGATGGTAAGTTGGTGGTTGAAGATATCCCTCTAGTGGTGTGGGGGCTGTGCTCTGGCAAAGTGGGTGGGGTTATATCCTTCCTGTTTGGCCCTGTCCGGGGGTATCGTCGGATGGGGCCACAGTGTCTCCTGACCCCTCCTGTCTCAGCCTCCAGTATTTATGCTGCAGTAGTTTATGTGTCTGGGGGCTAGGGTCAGTCTGTTATATCTGGAGTATTTCTCCTGTCTTATCCGGTGTCCTGTATGAATTTAAGTATGCTCTCTCTAATTCTCTCTTTCTCTCTCTCGGAGGACCTAAGCCCTAGGACCATGCCTCAGGACTACCTGACATGATGACTCCTTGCTGTCCCCAGTCCACCTGGCCGTGCTGCTGCTCCATTTTCAACTGTTCTGCCTGCGGCTATGGAACCCTGACCTGTTCACCGGACGTGCTACCTGTCCCAGACCTGCTGTTTTCAACTCTCTAGAGACAGCAGGAGCGGTAGAGATACTCTCAATGATCGGCTATGAAAAGCCAACTGACATGTACTCTTGAGGTGCTGACTTGTTACACCCTCGACAACTGTGAATATTATTATTTGACCATGCTGGTCATTTATGAACATTTGAACATCTTGTCCATGTGCTGTTATAATCTCCACCCGGCACAGCCAGAAGAGGACTGGCCACCCCTCATAGCCTGGTTCGTCTCTAGGTGTCTTCCTAGGTTTTGGCCTTTCTAGGGAGTTTTTCCTAGCCACCGTGCTTCTACACCTGCATTGCTTGCTGTTTGGGGTTTTAGGCTGGGTTTCTGTACAGCACTTTGAGATATCAGCTGATGTAAGAAGGGCTATATAAATAAATTTGATTTGATTTAAGTCTACGCAAGGTCAATGACGACCAGCCAACAGCGCTGTAGAGATCACAATGATGTGTTAGACGTTTCTGATTTGTAATGAACCTGAGGGCTGCATGATACACTGAGTCAAGTGCTCTCAGGGTAGTGGCTGAGGCCTGCATATATATAACATCACTAAAATCTAAAACGGACAGTTCTGGGGGGGAGGGGGGGGCAGTGCCCCTGTGACAACAATTTTGGACCCCCTTGTGGCCCCCTAAATGTGGAGTATGAAATCATTTTTACAGAACAAATTTTTGCTATGGTTCTTTTTTTTCATCCGTAATTAGACAGTGGCAACACGGAACACTAATGATTATGAACATGGTCTTTTGCCTGCTAATGCCTGCAATGCAGTGAAGAAAACCATATGACAGCAATAACGTCTAATGTAACTGGCCCCTCTAACAGTACAACTGACCCCATCTTAGCCCCCCAGTTGAAATGGTCTAGAACCACCACTGTTCAGGTTATGTCGATATAGGACTTGTTTTACTGTGGATAAAGATACTTTCGTACCCGTTTCCTCCAGCATCTTCACAAGGTCTTTTGCTGTTGTTTTGGGATTAATTTGCACTTTTCGCACCAAAGTACGTTCATCTCTAGGAGACAGAACACTTCTCCTTCCTGAGCGGTATGACAGCTGAGTGGTCCCATGGTGTTTTACTTGTGTGCTATTGTTTGTACAGATGAATGTGGTATCTTCAGGCGTTTGGAAATTGCTCCCAAGGATGAACCAGACTTGTGGAGGTCAACAAATTTTCTTGGCTGATTTCTTTTGATTTTCCTATGATGTCAAGCAGAGGTACTGAGTTTGAAGGTTGGCCTTGAAATACATCCACAGGTACACCTCCAATTGACTCAAATGATGTCAATTAGCCTATCAGAAGCTTCTAAAGTCATGACATCATTTTATGGATTGTCCAAGCTGTTTAAAGGCACAGTCAACTTAGTGTATGTAAACTTCTGACCCACTGGATTTGTGATACAGTGAATTATAAGTGAAATAATCTGTCTGTAAACAATTGTTGGAAAAATGACTTGTGTCATGCACAAAGTAGATGTCCTAACCGACTTGCCAAAACTATAGTTTGTTAACAAGAAATTTGTGGAGCAGTTGAAAAACGAGTTTTAATGACTCCAACCTAAGTATGTAAACTTCCGACTTCAACTGTATATACAAAAAAATCCCCCCTTGGTCTGTTATCTCTGTATTCTTGCAGGAATAGACTTTGACGGGAGTGGAGCCTTTCGCTTTGCTTCTTCCTCCTCTCTGCTTCAATAAAGAATGACCCCAACCCTTGTATTCAATCTGGGTTCATGACCCATAATCCCTGACCAAAGTTTACACCCCAAAAGTAATGATAGCAATATTTGCATTCCTGAATGGTTCATTAAGTAAATATATTATGATTTCTTGATTAAAAAAATGTTATTTAGTGTCACACAGCAGAATAGGCTACAGAAGAAAATACATAATACAACAAAATATAAAAGAAAGTGACAAAACTGACTAACATTTACTGTATTTGATTAAATAAATGTCATACCTAAATGGTTAAATATATACAGTATAATGGTTTATTGATCACTAAGATATAATTCAGTGCCACACAGCAGAATATGATATGGTAAGAAAATACATGATACAACAAAATACAAAATGAAGTGTCAACTATAAAATGCAGTCAGTGTGATATTTGGATTGAGGCTCATAAGATGATACATTGTAAAGTATAACATCAAAACCCAACACTGTCCACAATTTCCATCCTCCACTATGACACCAGGGGTGTCAAGCTACAACCACAGAGTTTTCCTGATCAGCTTATTAACTTTTACCTGAGCTTGTTGTGTGCAGTTAGGACACCTGTGTAGTAGAGGTTGTTAAATGTTAACCTCGCACGGTCATATCATCTTGCCTAAGACCTGAGGGCCTATTTAAGACAGTTAAAAGATAGCCTTCTCTATGTAAAAGATAAGAGATAATTAGCATGTCATATGTGAGGAATATTGTCTTTTCTGAACAGTATATTTTGAAAAATGCTTTACCCCTCTGAGTGCATGTCTACAGTCAACTGTCTCTGAAGTAAATCCCAGTGATTAGAAATGGACAGGTTCCTAATGTGGTAGGCAGCACAGATAATGTCAAACATAACTGGAGTACTAGGGAGAGTGCTGTCCTATTCTGGTTGAGGTCGGAATCCTTAATTACACACCAGCCTTCTCTGGTCAGCATGTCTTCTCTTCCAGGTCCTTTACCAGGAAAGGGTCTGCTTCTCTCAGTACCTGGTAGAACTGCTCTTGAGCGTGATCTCCCTTCCGCACAACCATGTCCAGCAGGGTTTGGTTCTGTTTGGTCTTGCTCTTGGTGAGTCCTCATCATTCAGAACCTTTTGATGGTGGAGATACATGAGTATGGGCTGCAAAAGTCCCAGGCGGGTCTCCAAAGCCATCCTGTGTTTGGTGATGAAGCCTTGACCAGTGGGGATAAAGGTGTAGGCAGGAGGGGATACAGGGGAAGGGGGAAAAGTGTATTTTATCTCTTGCATTTAGAAGGAACCTAAATGAATGGCTTAGTTATGCATTTAAAATCTAAATGTATTTTAAACTCATTAATATTCTATGTTGTGTTAGAAATGAAGCAATATGTTCAGTAAATGTTTCTCTGTTACCATACTCACCACAAGAAGAAAGACGTTTCATTTCAATGCAACAAGGGGTCTTATTTTGATGATTCCTGCCCGCTTCTGCTGTTAAGAACGGTTGTCGCCTATGGTCTTCCAATTCAGGTGTGTATTTTTCACTGACATCATCAGTTATGTTCTTTAGAGTGCTCAGTTCTGCTCGATATCTGTTATTTTCTTCCTCTAGATGTTGTATCTGTTGGTCCTTTTGTTGACAGGCTGGACATTCTGTCTGACTGTTTGTCTGGCCTACACCTGCCACAAGACTCTCTAACAAGATGTCTTTATTTCTGATGATCTCTCGCAGTCTCTTTATTTCATCATTTTTCATTTTGATTGTGCTCTCGTAAGACTTCAGCTTAGCTTGACTTTTCGTTAGCTCCATTTGTCTTGTCAAGGTATTTGTGTATTTCTCCAGGAAATCAACTTTGCTATAAAGCTTTTCTAGAATAATTATTTTCGCATCTTGTGAACCTTGAGGATCCATGTTTTTGTCCTGCGTCATGAAATAGATGTCTTCTTTCTCAGCTACCATCTCCTCCACTGTCTTGATAAGCTCTATGCTTTGATTTTTAACCTTCTTTGTACTATAGAGAACGAAAGGCTCCTTTCTACATCGCTTTACCAGCTCAGTGAGGCCGTGACCACTGATGTAATCCTGAATGGTGTGGCCAGATTGCAGCTTTTCCCCTCTAGTAAACACCACAAGGGTGTGTTTCCACACGTCCTGAGTAAAAAGTGTGTTCATTTCCTTTCCTGTTGTTGTAATGAGTTTAGAATCCTCAGGACTTAAAGGTAGTTGAATAACTAGGATGGCATGAGGTCCAGGGCTGAATAAGGACTGCACACAATGTATAGTATCTGTTTTAATCGGGTTGCTACTACTATCCAAATGACTAAATGAGCCTGGTGTTCGAACCAAGGTGATGTGTCGGTTTTGTATTTGATTCTCCTTTTTTATATGTGTTTTCTTCAAGCGTGTGTTAAACCATGAGAAATGATTTTGTCCCATGATGGTATTTCCAGCGTCATTCTTCCCCATATCTCCAATCAGAACGAGTTGTAAGTTTTCTAAAATGACACCTGACAGAGGAAGAACATTTATATAGACAAAAATATAACTTTTAATTTTTACTTTTAAATTCTGCTGACATTTAGAGAAGACGACACCTCTGGTAAATAAAGTATGTTTAAACTCTCCACTAATGCCAATAAGAGCCTACAATTGAAAAATCAGTCCAAAGAAACTTACCCTCATCCGTGTCATCTAGCTACGGGGCTCTCTCACTGTCTGTTCAAAAGGTAACAAAGCAATTAATCATTAAATGTATTAACTCATAACTAAGTGATGTCTATTTTATCTGATTACATTAAATATCAAAATAGGGATTTGTTCAGCAAATAATTATTTTTCAGCATTATTTCAATTAATGAGAGGTTATGAGTTTTAGAGTCCAGTCTCTTCAGTGTCAATACTATTACAATTAAGAGGAGCTATATGAGAAATGCTTTGACTCACCATTTTGAGTACTTTTTGTATTTCCCATTTGTGACTACTGTAATAATGTGGAATATTCCAGTTCCAACTTTGGTTAGCAGATCCTCTTTACTATCTTCATTTGAACAGAATACAGAAGCAACCAGAATTTTTCATATGGGCCATCTAAATGGAAAGGAAATGGTTGTTAGTGTTAGAATCTGAGAAGCTGCTAAAACAAACATTTAAAATAGAATATAAACGTGTGTGTGTGTGTGTGTATGTATATATACACACACACACACACACACACACCCACACACACACACACACACACACACACACACACACACACACACACACATACATACATACATACATACATACATACATACATACATACATACATACATACATACATACATACATACATACACAGTACCAGTCAAAAGTTTGTACACACGTACTAATTCATGGGTTTTTCTTTATTTTTACTATTTTCTACATTGTAGAATAATAGTGAAGTCATCAAAACTATGAAATAATCATGTAATAACCCACAAAGTGTTAAACAAATCAAAATATCTTTTAGATTTCAAAGTAGCCACCCTTTGCCTTTATGACAGCTTTGCACACTCTTGGAATTCTCTCAACCAGCTTCACCTAGAATGCTTTTCCAACAGTCTTGAAGGAGTTCCCACATTTGCTGAGCACTTGTTGGCTGCTTTTTCTTCACTCTGCGTTCCAACTCATCCCAAAACATCTCAATTGAGTTGCGGTCAGGTGATTGTGGAGGCCAGGTCATCTGATGGAGCACTCCATCACTCTCCTTCTTGGTCAAATAGCCCTTCAAAAATTCTTAGAGGATCCATTAAAATGGGTTCTTTGAAGAAGCCTTTTAAAGGGCTCTTTGAGTAACTTATAGGGGTTCCCCCACAGTTTCAATTTGAAGCTCCCCTAAAGGATACTCCAGGAACCTTTTTCGTTGTATAGTGTAGTAGAATGGCTCATACTGAAGAGCTACGTGGCACTGTCATAGGATGCCACCTTTCCAACAAGTCAGTTCCTCAAAATTCTGCCCTGTTATAGCTGCCCCGGTCAACTGTAAGTGCTGTTATTGTGAAATGGAAATGTCTAGAAGCAACAAAAGCACAGCCGCGAAGTGGTAGACCACCCAAACTCACAGAACAGGACCGCCGAGTGCTGAAGCGCGTAAAAATTGTCTGTCCTCGGTTGCAACACTCACTACTGAGTTCCAAACTGCCTCTGGAAGCAACGTCAGCACAATAACTGTTCGTCGGGAGCTTCATTAAATGGGTTTCCATAGCCAAGCAGCCGCACACAAGCCTAAGATCACCATGCGCAATGCCAAGCGTCGGGTGGAGGGGTGTAATGCTCGCTGCCATTGGACTCTGGAGCAGTTGAAACGCGTTCTTTGGAGTGATGAATCACGCCTCACCATCTGGCACTCCGACGGACGCCGGGAGAACGCTGCCCGCCCCAATGCATAGTGCCAACTGTAAAGTTTGGTGAAGGAGGAATAATGGTCTGGTCATGGTTTTGAAATCTTAACGCTACAGCATCAATGACATTCTAGACGATTCTGTGCTTCCAACTTTGTGACAAGCGTTTGGGGAAAGCCCTTTCATATTTCAGCATGACAATGCCCCCTTGAACTAAGCAAGGTCCATACAGAAATATTTTGTTGAGATCGGTGTGGAAGAACTTGACTGGCCTGCACAGAGCCCTGACCTCAACCCCATCAAACACCTTTGGGATGAATTAGAAAGCTGACTGCGAGCCAGGCCTAATCGCCCAACATCAGTGCCGACCTCACTTATGCTCTTTTGGCTGAATGGAAGCAAGTCCCCGGAGCAATGTTCTAACATCGATTGGAAAGCCTTCCCAGAAGAATGGAGGCTGTTATAGCAGCAAAGGGGGGACCAACTCCATATTAATACTGATGATTTTGGAATGAGATGTTTGACAAGCAGGTGTCCACATACTTTTGGTAATGTAATGTATATCATAAGGCCTTTCTTTGAGGGTCTTGTTACACCCTAACACAGTGGTGTCAGGAATCTCATGGTTTACAGGCCACATCAGGCCTGCAAGTCACATTTAGCTGGTTTGCAAAGTGATATGTATTTCCTACTGGAATCCAGCAAGAGATAGGATATCCAAGAAGTGGAATTATTAATCGCCTGCAGTCTGTATTCAGAATGAGGGAAGATTGAATACGGGGACTACTTCAAACCTCTCAACTGGAACAACCATCTTAGTAAAGGGTGCAATAAATCCAATTACTAACAGATTGGGTTAGTTTAGAAAACTATATTTATTTATATTTTGTGTTGCATAAAATGAATCAATCAATCAATATTCATGCAAAAACACATTACAATAGAGCATGCTGGGAAATATTATATATGGTTCTATGTAGAACCCTTCTTGCCTTCCAAAGAATCCGTATTGAATCCGCAAATGTAATGTACCGTAGGCCTAATATGCAGATTGTAGCTCACTGTGGAATATCCATCATAAAAATCAAATTCAGTTTTACGTTCACGTTCTGTCATTTGAGGAGAGGATACTGACTTCTAGACTATGGAGTCCTTGACTAGAGGAACTAGGTTTAGATGGTTATCACCTGCGTTTTTTTTAGAAGTCTGGGATGGACTACAAATATTTAAATTTTCAGCAGGCTGAAAAATAAGCTTTTTAGGTGAGCTCTGATGCCGCATTATGATAAGTAGTTCCCACTTTGTCAAAAGCAGGGACACAAAATAATGATCTTGTCCATTCCCAGCGCCTCTCCAGGGTGCTGTTAGAGAGACACATCTCTGCAGCGCTCCACCAACTTTCCGTCGAAAAAGAATTCTAACATAAATCATGTAGCAGATAGAGGATATGGTAGAAAGAGTATGTGGTATTTCTGTATCCTACAGGCTGGAGATTAAAAATGTATGATAATGTAATGAGAAACTTTTTACATCATGCAGGTTTCAGATTAAATAGGCTAACCTAAATGGCGCCCAATCAAATAAAAAATGTGCTGACATGTTAACAAACAACATATCCTAAAAACAGGACAGGTCAAAGTAAAATGGACAATATGGAATTGACAATCAGGCTACTCACAACTGCTGTGTACGAGTTTCATCTCGTGGGCTAAATTGTCATGATCAGTGGTTTCAAGTTTGTATCTGTACATTTTTTTATAAAATTATTTTTGATCATAGTGAAAAATAAAATACTTCTGCATTTCCCACTGTGTAAACACATTGCAAATAGGCTCCTCCTGATAAAGTTGGGTAGCTGATATTTAGAGCTTAAATAACCAAATTGATTAGTCACAGGAATCAGGACTAATAAAGCCAACGCAACAGCCTGTTTTCCAAACGGTGGGCCTATCACATGGATGGGAATTCATAAAGTTCCATTGCAGGGGACATGGTAGGCTACACCCCAGTAAGCACGGACCGACGCTGAGGTCTTTTGTTTGTGTCCAGACCTGCCATATTTTGGGGGGGTGTTTTACAAATGGTAGGCCTACTACAGATGGGATTCCTAAAATTACATTTCAGGCGACACTGTCCTCTGGGGCCTGATTGGTGTCACACTAACACATCTGAAACCAATAATCAACTAATCATGATCTTCAGTTGAGAATGCAATTAATTTAATCAGCTGTGTTGATTAGGGACGGGAAAAAGTGTGACACCACTCCGGCCCCCGAGGACTGTAGTGGCTCATCCTTGCTGTATACCTCAGTAATCATGGACCGACGCTGACGTCTTGTGGACGTCTTTTTTCTGCCCTGTCCGGACTTGTTTTTTGCTGCAATATTTGTGTCTGGCCAGGACCGGCCCTAGTTAGCAAACACACATACAATGCAGATAAATTCTTCAAAGTCATTGTTTTACACAAACTCTTATCATAGTACAGGCAAACCATGGATGACACACATGGCTGACCTTGGGACTAAAATAAGATGGTTGTTTTAAATTCTAGGGTTCCACATAAAACCACCACCCTTACCAAAGAAACATTGAAGAACATTATTTTCTAAGAGTGTACAGTCAGAACAAGAAAGACAGTGGCTGTGTACGAGAGGATCAAAACCGCAATGAATCATTCGTAAATTTTGACTACAAATAATAATAATGAGTCGTTTATGACTCAAGGAGATTTGTAGATCCGTCAATCAGCTGCAGACGTGTGATGCTCTCGAAGACGTTACACAGCTGATGGCTGTGCATTATTGCAGGAAGATATTCCATTCACTCTGCTTTTGTTCACTATCAAACCTCATCTAAGATTTTACTTTTAAACAAAGTTGACTTTGATCATATTGCTGTATGACATTTACAGGGATAGATAGAGAGAATGAGAGAGAGGGATATGTAAGGCTGGTGTTGTTTCTTACAAACACAGAGATTTTGGTACATTTTACATTTTAGTCATTTAGCAGATACTCTTATCCAGAGCAACTTACAGTAGTGAATGCATACATTTTTTTCCATACTGGTCCCCCGTGGGAATCAACCCTGGTGTTGCAAACACCATGCTCTACCAACTGAGCCACATGGGTACAACAGGCTAAACCACATTTTTAGACACAGCTGAACAGATTGTGTTCATGTTCTGTCATTTGAGCATATTTGTCATCATGAGAAGATGGCTTCATTTTCTGTTGAGTGCCTGTTGATTTTGTTGACCAGATAATTAAATAGAACATATTTTACACAACATTATGGGGCAGAGCTTTAATTAAATCAGGACTAGGCTAATTCTGCTACTATTCAGATGATTGACTTCTAGACTATGGAGTCCTTGACTAGAGGAATTAGGTGCAGATGGTTATTACCTGAGGTTGTTTCAGAAGCCTGGGATGGACTACAATGTAATGTATGTACAGTATGAGCATGGATTTCAAGCAATCAAAATCAAACAATACAGAAAGTAAAACATACAAATTCTGCAGAAGAAATCCAAGAATAAGAGATTGGACTACCGTTTGCAATAAATTAAATGTCTTAATTCTGGATTCATTTTTTTGGAAAGGAACACTCCAAACTGTCAGGGAAAGCAGGTAACCTTCATTGCCATTCTTGCAGTGCATTAATCTGAAGTTTACCCAGTGGCGGCCGCTGATTGGCTGAAGACCCGGGGCGGCAGGGGGCGACATATTGTTGTCATATTGTCAACAAAGTAAAATGAAAGAATTATTATGCCAAGTTTTCAAATTACCGGATGTTTCTTTGGGAAGATGTATGAAGTGATCTGTGCATTAAATACACTAATTGTTCACCTAATACCTTTTTTGCACTATTGGTTAAGGGCTTGTAAGTAAGCAGTTCACTGTAAGGTCTACACCTGTTGTATTCAGCGCACGTGACAAATAAACTTTGATTTGATAATTTGACTTTTGCATGTAGAATCAACACTGTGCTGCACATGCTGTGACTTTTTGATTAGGAAAGTTTGTTATATTTTTAGAACAAGCAGCCTACAGCCAGCTCACTGGTGTATTGGTGCTACAAGCAGAAGGAAATGCAAGAACCACAAATGCGACAAGTGAAAACAAATGATCTAACTGGGGATAGCTAGCCAGCATAATAATAATAATAATAATAAACCATGCATGATGAGTTCACCATAACTTTAGTTAGACTTGAAATTGGCACGAGCTTGCCGTAAACTAGTGTCCGCTATCTAACGTTAGCATCTAGTCCTCACCTGACAGGGGAAACAAAAAACGACATGTTGTTTTTCTCCTACCAGATCTACGAGAAGGTTTCTAGTGTAGCCCGCTGTCCTTCGACTGTTGATGGATGTGGATAAAGATAAAACATACTTGATATGGATGCCCGGTTTATGTCCCAGGCTCAATGACGGTCATGATTATTTATTTAAAAGTCAATTACAACTTACTCTTTAGCGCCATTTGTTTAGCAGCCTACCTGATAGAGCGAGAATTGTGTAATTGCGACCCGCAGATCGAGGCATTTCCTGCATTTAGGCGTTCCTCCGTCTCCTCTTGAAAATACTATTGGTCCATTTTTAAGCCATGACCCTGTGTGGCAGGAGACAGGGTGCTACAGTACATTAGGTGGCGGTAAAGATCCATAACGTTGGAAACCAACCACCGATAAACCCCACTGGTGTGACAACGGTAGCTAACTAGCCAGGGCACAGGTAGACAGTGTACTTTGCCGCTGCCTGTCGGACACTGCTTTCCTGTTAACAACGGCGAGGGCAGGTGTTTGGTAGGCGTAAGCGAAGGACACTGTCTACAGTCATGGCCAAAAGTTTTGAGAATGACACAAATATTAATTTCCACAAAGTTTGTTGCTTCAGTGTCTTTAGATATTTTTGTCAGATGTTACTATGGAATACTGAACAGGGGCGAAAATCTGATATCAACTTTGGAGGCGACAATTACATGACATTTTCTCAAGAGCAATTCCTGAGGGGGACACCAAAAGTAGTGCTGTAACACATAGCCTACATTGTAATATGGTAAATGTATATTGAGGAACCAAAGAAATAAGGTGTTTGCCGTACTCCTAACTACTGGTACCCAAAACTACACAACTAATCACAACAGCAATACCATTGCCTTTAACAAATCTTAGTTCAGTCACCAGTTTAAGTTGAGAGTGGGGGTATCCATGGCATTTTCCAATTATGTTCCTATTTTACAAGTCAAAAAAATTAAGAACCTTTCATAATGTTGCCAAAGACTCAACAAACTTACCTGAGACTCCCTGTCTCTGCCAGTCTGTCCCTGCATATCTGTCCCCAACTCTGCTGTCTGTGTGCCATCTGTTGCCTGCTCTGCCTAATGACATCTTGTGAAACATTTCCATTAGAATTTCATTTCTTTCTTATGAACATTTTATCAACTAGTCTTTGAGATATTAGGCTACTAGGGTTCTTACTTTGCGTTTTGGTGTACTGAAAAATACTCTGATGTCCATCTTTTATTTTTCTGCCATTTTTCTACCTGGCTGGCTGGCTGGCTACACACACACACAGTGTGTAGGTTATTTACAGTAAGAGATGGGCTTCTATCATCTTATCTTTTATCATTCTATTTGGGCTTCGATCTAAAAGGTAGCTAGCAAATGTGAAACCGATTAAAATGACAAGAGTTGCAGCTGTATGAGTTCACCATTTACACAACATATGCTGCAACCTTTTGTAATTTTAATAGTTTGTTTTATATTGGCTGGCTTCCAACAATAGCTGAATTTGCAAAGCTAGCGAGCACCAATTCCGTTTCAGTGGTGTTTGCTATAATCTTTGCTACCCGGGTTAAATAAAGGTGAAATAAAATAAATAAATAAAAGTTCCCTTGCGACAATTTTTTGCTTTTGTAACGAGACCATTAAATATATTTAAGACAATGGTAGAAGAGAGTGTAGTTCAGTTTGGACTTCAGTTTATCGCTAACCTTATCACAGGAACTTTGAAGCACTAATTTACATAATCTGCATGCTGATCTTGGAATAAATTGACGATAGCAAAGATTCCATCTTTGACGAGGCCACATAAATGGAATAGGTACTAGCTAGCTTAATAGTTAATATTTGCGCGCTAGCTCTGCATATTCAGCTAGTGTGTGTGCGCGATTGACTGGATTAACCTCACGTCAGTTACGTTCATTGAGTGCCTTTCAAACAGTAGATACGACCCCTCTGTTACCTTGCCAACTAAGGAACTGGCAGTGGATCAAACCATTGTGAGGCAAAGGGTGGGGGGGTCGCAATCTTTTGAAACTTAAAAGCGCGCTATTAAGTGTCTATAATCAGCGCAATTGCTTTCATTGCGTATTATTAATGTTATTTAAATTACATAGTTATGTTTCAGTGGTATATTGGGGGGGACAAATCATATTTTCCCCAGGATGGGGGGTCGTGTCCCCCCCGGGATTTCCGCCCCTGATACTGTAATTATACTTCAATCATTTCATACATTTCAAAGGCTTTTATTGACAATTACATGAAGTGATGCAAAGAGTCAATATTTGCAGTGTTGACCCTTCTTTTTCAAGACCTCTGAAATCCGCCCTGGCATGCTGTCAATTAACTTCTGGGCCACATCCTGACTGATGGCAGCCCCTTCTTGCATAATGAATGCTTGGAGTTTGTCAGTATTTGTGGGGTTTTGTTTGTCCACCCGCCTCTTGAGGATTGACCACAAGTTCTCAATGGGATTAAGGTCTGGGGAGTTCCTGGCTATGGACCCAGAATGTTGATGTTTTGTTCCCCGAGCCACTTAGTTATCACTTTTGCCTTATGGCAAGGTGCTCCATCGTGCTAGAAAAGGCATTGCTCGTCACCAAACTGTTCCTGGATGGTTGGGAGAAGTTGCTCTCGGAGGATGTGTTGGTACCATTCTATATTCATGGCTGTGTTCTTAGGCAAAATTGTGAGTGAGCCCACTCCCTTGGCTGAGAAGCAACCCCACACATGAATGGTCTCAGGATGCTTTACTGTTGGCATGACACAGGACTGATGGTAGCGCTCACCTTGTCTTCTCCGGACAAGCTTTTTTCCGGATGTCCCAAACAATCGGAAAGTGGATTCAGAATATCAGTCTGTCACGGATGTTTTTCCTGGAGAGAAGTGGCTTCTTTGCTGCCCTTCTTGACATTTTGCTGCCCTTCCAAGAAATCATCAAATAACACTTTCTTCCAAAAACGGTTCTTAGGATGTTAAAGGATCTAGGTAGAACCCTTTGAATAACAAAGAACCCTTGTTTTTCAAAATGGGTACATACAATGCTTAAATATTTGTAGTCCATCCCAAGCTTCTGAAACAACCTCAGGTCATAACAATCTGCACCTAGTTCCTCTAGTCAAGGACTCCATAGTCTAAAAGTCAGTAATCTGAATAGTAGCAGAATTAGCCTAGTCCTGATTTAATTAAAGCTCTGTCTGGGAAACCGCCCCATAATGTTGTGTAAAATATGTTCTATTTAATTATCTGGTCAACAAAATCAACAGGCACTCACCAGAAAATGAAGCCATCTTCTCATGAAGACAAGTATCCTCTACTCAAATGACAGACCGTCAACTTCAAACTACATAAACATTTTTCAAGCAGTGTTTTATCAAGGATATTCCACACGCATCTGCACAATATGTTTAATGACGTGTAAAGGTTTTCTGCTATGAGGATCGAAGGGCATGGTCCGGCTATACGTGGTATTCCATGAAGATGTTCCTTTCTCGTTGCCTTCGTTCACTCCGCTTTACAGATTTGAGACAACTGGTAAGGTTTAAGCAATATCTCCATTTTAGAGGGGCCTGTGTGGTCCAGTGGTTGAAGCCACGTGATGTACAGAGGCTACCAGATCGGCATGGGTTCAAGTCTGACCCATGCACTTCTGACTTGCTCTTCACTTCTAAATCTTCTGCACACATTTTGACAATATTTTTAATTGACATATTTATCTCTAGATAACTATTGTCCTAGATAACTATTATACACATTAGACACAAGTAAATATATTAATGTCTTATTTTATTGATTTGGTGATAACACCCACCCGTAGCACGCGCTTCAGCAGGTATATTTCACTGGTCATCCCCAAAGCCAACACCTCTTTGGCCGCCTTTCCTTACAGTTCTCTGCTGCCAATGACTGGAACGAATTATACTTGTGTGCTATTGTTTGTACAGATGAATGTGGTACCTTCAGGCGTTTGGAAATTGCTCCCAAGGATGAACCAGACTTGTGGAGGTCAACAAATTTTCTTGGCTGATTTCTTTTGATTTTCCTATGATGTCAAGCAAAGAGGTACTGAGTTTGAAGGTTAGCCTTGAAATACATCCACAGGTACACCTCCAATTGACTAAAATGATGTCAATTAGCCTATCAGAAGCTTCTAAAGCCATGACATCATTTTATGGAATTGTCCAAGCTGTTTAAAGGCACAGTCAACTTAGTGTATGTAAACTTCTGACCCACTGGATTTGTGATACAGTGAATTATAAGTGAAATAATCTGTCTGTAAACAATTGTTGGAAAAATGACTTGTGTCATGCACAAAGTAGATGTCCTAACCGACTTGCCAAAACTATAGTTTGTTAACAAGAAATTTGTGGAGCGGTTGAAAAACGAGTTTTAATGACTCCAACCTAAGTATGTAAACTTCCGACTTCAACTGTATATACAAAAAATCCGCCCTTGGTCTGTTTATCTCTGTATTCTTGCAGGAATAGACTTTGACGGGAGTGGAGCCTTTCGCTTTGCTTCTTCCTCCTCTCTGCTTCAATAAAGAATGACCCCAACCCTTGTTTCAATCTGGGTTCATGACCCATAATCCCTGACCAAAGTTTACACCCCAAAAGTAATGATAGCAATATTTGCATTCCTGAATGGTTCATTAAGTAAATATATTATGATTTCTTGATTAAAAAAAATGCAGAATAGGCTGCGGAAGAAAATACATAATACAACAAAATATAAAAGAAAGTGACAAAACTGACTAACATTTACTGTATTTGATTAAATAAATGTCATACCTAAATGGTTAAATATATACAGTATAATGGTTTATTGATCACTAAGATATAATTCAGTGCCACACAGCAGAATATGATATGGTAGGAAAATACATGATACAACAAAATACAAAATGAAGTGTCAACTATAAAATGCAGTCAGTGTGAGATTTGGATTGAGGCTCATAAGATGATACAATGTAAAGTATAACATCAAAACCCAACACTGTCCACAATTTCCATCCTCCACTATGACACCAGGGGTGTCAAGCTACAACCAGATAATTTTCCTGGTCAGCTTATTAACTTTTACCTGAGCTTGTTGTGTGCAGTTAGAACACCTGTGTAGTAAAGGTTGTTAAATGTTAGCCTCACATGGTCACATCATCTTGCCTAAGACCTGAGGGCCTATTTAAGACAGTTAAAAGGTACATTTTACATGGAGAAGGCTATGACATCATTAACTTGTATGTTATGTTAGGAATATTGTCTTTTCTGAACAGTATATTTTGAAAAACGCTTTACCCCTCTGAATGCATGTAAATCCCAGTAAATCCCAGTGATTAGAAATGGACAGGTTCTTCATCCAGAAGGCAGCACAGATAATGTCAAACATAACTGGAGTACTAGGGAGAGTGCTGTCCTGTTCTGGTTGTGTTTGGAATCCTTAATTACACACCAGCCTGCTCTTGTCAGCATGTCTTCTCTTCCAGGTCCTTTACCAGGAAAGGGTCTGCTTCTCTCAGTACCTGGTAGAACTGCTCTTGGGCACAAGCTCCCTTCAACAAAACCATTTCCGTGAGGGCCTCATTCTTCAGTGTCTTGTTTTTTTTGCTGTCCACCTCCACCTTCTCGTCGTCATTCAGAACCCCTCGCTCCTGGAGAAGCAGGAGTATGGGCCGCAACAGTCCTATACGTTTCACCAAATCCACCTTGTGTTTCTTGATGAATTTACCATTTGTGTCCTGTCTCCTATTCATGTTCAATGGTTCTGCAATGGTACCATAGCTGGCTTGCTTTCCCAACTCTGTCTTTAACTGTTCTATCTCTCTATCCCTCTCCTTCACCTCTTTCATCCAGTATTTTCTCTCAACGTTTGTGTCATCATTGCTATCTTCTACCATCAAGGGATGTTTCTGTTGGTTTTCTTTGGGGGGTCCTGGACAGTCTGTCTGTGTCTGTCTGTCTATATTTGACAGACTGAGAGAGTCTGTCTGTGTCTGCTTATTAAGACAAGACTGTAGTCTTGTTATATCCTCATCCTTCTGTTTAAGGATTTCTTTCAGTTTTTTTATTTCATTCTGAAGGGACTCGTTGGATCTGCCATTTTCAATTGATAGACGTGAATAAAGTTTTTTAATTTTGTTCAAAATGTTTCCTTTCAGAGCGATCTTCTTCATCAACCTCTTGGTTGATATCGTTACAGAATCGATGGCATCTTGCTCCACGTAGAAATTCTCATATTCGTTTTTAAGAGACATGTCCTCTAATGTCTTGATAACCTCCCTGTTCTGCTCCTTGCATGGCTTGTTGTCATAGAGAACATGACACCGGTTTCCACATTTTCTTATCAAATGTTGAAATGTGTCTTTGAGATTCTGCTCAGTGAGGTCACGTTGAGCCAGTTTTTCCCCTTTTGTGAACAACACCACAGTATGATCCCATACTTTCTTGGTAAGCAGATACTCCAGTATATTCTGCTCACACTCATTAAAACTAGACTCTTCAGAGGTGGAGTCAATGACCAAGAGGACAGCATTAGGTCCGTCTTTAAATGACTTAACAGAGTTTTTAATCTGCTGCTTTATCGTCTTTTCACTATTATAGAGTCCAGACTTACTCCAGCCTGGAGTGCGGATCACAGTTATTTTCTGATGTCTTTTCTTCACACGTTGTTTATTACTGAATATCCAGAAAGAGAACTTCTTGTCAAGGATTATGTTTCCTACAGTACTTTTTCCAGCATGCCGACGTCCAATAAGCACAAAATCCAAACGATTAAACAGGACCTCTGGTGGTGGTTTAGTAGAGAAAAGACAAACAGAAAAACAGTGAGGTTTTATTTTGTAAAGTAATATGATAACAGACGGTATGATAGCTAATGGCATTATTTTTTCCTCCAAATCTGCAAACAGGAAACAGTATATGCAGTACATGCACAGCATTAGTTTATTCCTAGATTATAATGAAACGATTTAACATCTGCTGATTTAGATATAGTAGAAAGTATGCATGATTTAGGCCCCAATTCAATCACATAAAGACAAACCACTCTGCAGGTTCAATCAAAATTGTATTTGTGTCAAAATCGACGGATATGTCGGATATTGTCAATACGTTGGCTATTGACTCAACAACACACCTGTCTGTAAAATACAACATTAATATTCTAAGTGAATACGCAGTGTGTTATTACTTGTCTGTAATTGATTGAATTGGGGCCACAGGCATGATCATTTCTTAAAGGAGTAACATACCCTCTTCATCTAACTCTTCATTTGTAATTAAAGGATCCTCGTCAGTGGCTGGGGAGAGGACACAGACATGCATGGTTATTTATTATTTCATATGAATTCAACAATTATTTTGATTCAAAGTTTTGAATTTATGGTTGCAAGTAATGATAGAAATCTAGTACTGTCTGAAACATACATGTTTTACTTTGTCTGCCTCCCATACTGCATGTTATGTATGATTTTTGTCTAAAATCCACTGGATCCACAGGAAACACCACACATTCCAACTGATTGATGACAATGGCAACCGGGATCTTTATATCAAACTATGGAGAGAGGACACATTGGGAGTTAGTCATAAACTAAATGTAAAGAAAATGTCAACTTTTAGGTTTTTCACCCCAGTGCTTCACAAGGACTACAGAACCTGTGTTGTTTGGAGACCGCCAATCTGGCGCTTGTTGCAGTTTAATATTTCATATTTATTTTCAATAATAGAATAGGTTGTTATCAGTGCACAAATTGGACTGAATCAGTGTCAGGACAGTAAGAACAAGAAAAAACAAGGCTGTGACCTCAGCCATTTCCATTCGAAATAAACGCTCTGTAATGGAAATGGTAAAATAAATTGTTAACAGCATCAAGAGTAATGACTCCTAGATATTTTTTAGATGGTAACAATAGTAATCAAATGTTTATAATAATAATACTACTACTACTTATTAAACTAATTATAATGGCAGTATAATAATCAACTTTAGAAAATACATAGCAAACACATTATGTGAACGGGGCGGCAGGTTGCTGTTCACCTAGTGGTCTCGGGGAGTCGAACCAATCTGCTGATGTGCCCTTGAGCAAGGCACTTAACTATAATTGCTTCTGTAAATCGCTCTGGATAAGATTGCCAAAATGTAAAATGTACTGCATGTAGATCGTTCATGTTGAACTACACAAAATTATCTGTCCATTGTGTCACAATTCAAATGGGGTTCAGTTGGTAGAGCATGGTGTGTGCAAAGCCAGGGTTGTGGGTTCGATTCCCACGTGGGGCCAGTACAAAAAAATGCATGAAATTAAATGTATGAAATGTATGCATTCGCTACTGTAAGTTGCTCTGGATAAGAGTGTCTGCTAAATGACTAAAATGTAATGTAAATGTAATAGGTTCATTCTACTCAAGACAACAGTCTATTCAAATCTACACAGATTACACACCCAATTCTACAGAGAGTACACACGCTATTATTTCAGCCCTTTATTTGATATGTAGAATCAGCTGAAATGCATTCAGCTGTGTGTATAGAATATACTTAAGCTATATGGCCAATATACCACGGCTAAGGGCTGAACTGATGCACACGCAACGTGCATTGCCTGGATACATCACTTAGCCTTGGTATATTGGCCATATACTGTACCACAAACCCCCGAGGGGCGTTACTAACATAATTACAACATTAAACATAAATGTTTTGTCATACCAGTAGTATACAGCATTCAGACAATTTATATATCACTTTTAAAGGACCCAAAGTCACTTCACATTAGTTTAAAAGAAACACAAGAAGAAGAAAAAACTGTCCTCAAACCACCCAGTTTATAAATGTACATATAGCACTGTACACAATTTTCTGTACATTGTCTTGCAGAAAAATGGGGTCCATTCTACTCAGGAGCACCAATAGTCTCCAGAACCTACAGGTACTTGTCACGTCCTGACCAGTAAAAGGCGTTGTTTGTTATTGTAGTTTGGTCAGGGCATGGCAGGGGGTGTTTGTTTAGTGTGTTTCGGGGGGTTTTGGGCAATGTTCTATGTTAGTCTATTTCTATGTCTGTGTCTATTCATTCTATGTCTATGCTTAGTTTATTGGGTTGACCTTCAATTGGAGGCAGCTGTTCCTCGTTGCCTCTAATTGAAGGTCCTATTTAATAGGGGTATTTGTCCATTGGGATTTGTGGGTAGTTGTTTCTCCGTATAGTAATTTTGTCCTTACGGGACTGTTTTTCCGTCGTTGTTTTGTTTCAGTGTTTCTGTATCACGTGACTTCTAAATAAAGAAGAAGATGAGCACTCACATTCCCGCTGCGGTTTGGTCCGCTTTGTACGACGAACGTGACAGAACTACCCACCAACAACGGACCAAGCAGCGGAGGAAGGAGCAGCAGAGGAGCTCTTTGGATTCATGGACATGGGAGGAAATATTGGACGGAAAGGGATCCTACACATGGGAGGAGATCCAGGCTGGAAGGGATCGCCTCCCATGGGAACAGGTGGAGGCAGCCAGGAGAGCGGAGGCAGCAGGAGATTGGAGAGAACACTATGCTGGGACACTGCTGGCAAGGAAACCCGAGAGGCACCCCCAATAATTTGTTTGGGGGGGGGCACACGGGTAGGTTGGCTAGGCCAGGACTGGGACGTGAGCCAACTTCCCGTGCTTATTACGGGGAGCGATTGATCAAGAGAGCACCGTGCTATGCGGAAGTGCGCACGGTCTCGCCCATCCGCACGCCCAGTCCAGTACGTCCTGTTCCTGCTCCTCGCACTAGCCTTGAGGTGCGTGTCTCCAGTCTGGTACCTCCAGTACCAGCCCCACGCACCAGGCACCCAGTGCGCCTGCCCAGTCCAGTACGTCCTGTTCCTGCTCCTTGCACTAGCCTTGATGTGCGTGTCCCTAGTCTGGCGCCTCCAAAGCCAGCACCACGCACCAGGCCTCCAGTGCGTCAGCCCAGTCCAGTACGTCCTGTTCCTGCTCCTCGCACTAGCCCTGTGGTGCGCGTTACCAGTCTGGCGCCTCCAAAGCCAGCACCACGCACCAGGCCTCCAGTGCGTCAGCCCAGTCCAGTACGTCCTGTTCCTGCTCCTCGCACTAGCCTTAGGGTGCGTGTCTCCAGTCTGGTACCTCCAGTTCAAGCCTCACGCACCAGGCTTCCAGTGGATCAGCCAAGTCCAGTTCGTCCTGCTCCTGCCCCTCGCACTAGCCCTGTGGTGCGTGTAAATAGTCTGGCGCCTCCAAAGCCAGCCCCACGCATCAGGCCTTCAGTGCCCAATCCCCGTCCAGAGCTTCCGACGACAGTACCCCATCCAGAGCTTCCGACGATCATTCCCCGTCTACAGCTTCCGGCGACAGTTCCCGTCCAGAGCTTCCGGAGACAGTTCCCCATCCAGAGCTTCCAGCGACAGTTCCCCGTCCAGAGCTTCTGGCGACAGTGCCCCGTCCAGTACTTCCGGCGATGTTCTACAGTCCGGAGCCTGCAGAGACGGCCCACAGTACGGAGCCTGTAGAGACGGTCTACAGTCCGGAGCCTGCAGAGATGGCCTACAGTCCGGAGCCTGCAGAGTCGCCCTACAGTCCAGAACCGGCGCAGCCAGAGTCGCCCTACAGTCCGGAGCCGGCGCAGCCAGAGTCGCCCTACAGTCCGGAGCCGGCGCAGCCAGAGTCACCCTACAGTCCGGAACCGGCGCAGCCAGAGTCGCCCTACAGTCCGGAACCGGCGCAGCCAGAGTCGCCCTACAGTCCGGAGCTCCCAGAGTCGCCCTCCAGTCCGGAGCTCCCAGAGCCGCCCTCCAGTCCGGAGCTCCCGGAGTCGCCCTCCAGTCCGGAGCTCCCGGAGTCGCCCTCCAGTCCGGAGCTCCCGGAGCCGCCCTCCAGTCCGGAGCTCCCAGAGTCGCCCTCCAGTTCGGAGCTCCCAGAGTCGCCCTCCAGTCCTGAGCTCCCAGAGTCGCCCTCCAGTCCTGAGCTCCCAGAGTCGCCCTCCAGTCCTGAGCTCCCAGAGTCGCCCTCCAGTCCTGAGCTCCCAGAGTCGCCCTCCAGTCCGGAGCTCCCAGAGTCGCCCTCCAGTCTGAGGTCTCCAGCGACGCGCCTTAGCCCTGAGCCTTCAGCGGGGGTGGACAGGTTAGGTTGGGGACTAGGGCCGGAGCCTGAGCCACCTCCATAGTAGGAGGATTTGGGGGGGGGGTGTAGCACAAGAACCGTCGGTGACGGTGGCCACCCTCCCTTCCCTCCCTTTAGTTTGGGATTATTTTGGTTTTGGGGTTTATTTTTGTTTTTGTTTGAGGTGCATCCGGGGTCTGCACCTTTTGGGGGGGGGGGTACTGTCACGTCCTGACCAGTAAAAGGGGTTGTTTGTTATTGTAGTTTGGTCAGGGCGTGGCAGGGGTTGTTTTTTTTTGTGTGTTTCGGGTTTTTTTGGGCAATGTTCTATGTTAGTCTATTTCTATGTCTGTGTCTAATCATTCTATGTATATGCTTAGTTTATTGGGTTGACCTTCAATTGGAGGCAGCTGTTCCTCGTTGCCTCTAATTGAAGGTCCTATTTAATAGGAGTATTTGTTCATTGGGATTTGTGGGTAGTTGTTTCTCCGTGTAGTCACTTTGTCCTTGCGGGACTGTTTTTCCGTCGTTGTTTTGTTTCAGTGTTTCTGTATCACGTAACTTCTAAATAAAGAAGAAGATGAGCACTCACATTCCCGCTGCGGTTTGGTCCACTTTGTACGACGAACGTGACAGTACTGTGACGTAGGATTCTTGCTATAGTCATGAGAACCTTAAAGGTACAATTTAAAATTATTCATGTGATTTACCTTTTTTGTCTTTAAAATCTATAATAAATAGCAGAAACTATTGTACACTCACTCCTTCGCTCTACCACTACAGGCCACCTTGTCATTTCAAGAATCAAGCTCCGGAGCGTCGACAACAGCGCCTTCTCCAGGGTTGTACCCAGACTCTGAAACTCCCTCCATCGCTCTATTTCAGTCCCATCTCAAGACCCATCTCTTCACCATGGCCTACCCATAACCCCCTGTCGAACACGGCCACTGTCTTTCTTGCTCTGCCTGTACACACTTAGAAAATAATGTTCTTCAATGTTTCTTTGGTAAAGGTGATGGTTTTATGTGGAACCCTAGAATTTACTAAACCATCTTATTATAGTCCCAAGGTCAGCCATGTTTGTCATCCATGGTTTGCCTGTACTATGATAAGAGTTTTTGTAAAACAATGAATGGCCAGACACAAATATTGTCTCCCCTACAAGTATAGTCAGAGTAATCAAAATGACGTTGAAAATACGTCTATAATATGTATTTTCCCAGATATTGAAGGTATTCAATTTAGGTTCAGAGTGAAAGGTGAAGGGATGTAATCTCTGGATGTTAAAATCAGGTTTATTTTCAGTTCTGAATGAAAGTTGAAAAGATGCTATGATTGGTTCAGATTTGGTCTGAACTGGATCAAAAAACAACATCTGCGGACGTGTAAATCAAGGCCGGTTGGGACTGCACCAAAAAACAAGTCCGGACAGGACAGAAAAAAGACGTCCACAAGGCGTTAGCGTCGGTCCATTAATACTGAGGTATACAGCAAGGATGAGCAACTACAGTCCTCGGGGGCCGGAGTGGTGTCACACTTTTTCCCGTCCCTAATCAACACAGCTGATTAAACTAATTGCATTCTAAACTGAAGATCATGATTAGTTGGTTTCAGATGTGTTAGTGTGACACCAATCAGGCCCCAGAGGACAGTGTTGCCTGAAATGCAATTTTAGGAATCCCATCTGTGGTAGGCCTACCATTTGTAAAACACCCCCAAAAAATATGGCCGGTCTGGACACAAACAAAAGACCTCAGCCCGTGCTTTAATTTTTATAGGCAAGTCAGCTAGGAACAAATTCTTATATTCAATGACAGCCTGGGAACAGCAGGTTAACTGCCTGTTCAGAACAACACAGCTCGGGGATTTGAACTTGCAACCTTTCGGTTAATAGTCCAACGCTCTAACCACTAGGCTACCCTGCCGCCCCTGCTGCATACTGGGGTGTAGCCTACCATGTCCCCTGCAATGGAACTTTATGAATTCCCATCCATGTGTTACGCCCACCATTTGTAAAACAGGCTGTTGCGTTGGCTTTATTAGTCCTGATTCCTGTGACTAATCAATTTGGTTATTTAAGCTCTAAATATCAGTTACCCAACTTTATCAGGAGGAGCCTATTTGCAATGTGTTTACACAGCGGGAAAGGCAGAAGTATTTTATTTTTCACTATGATCAGCTTGTAAAAAATGTACAGATACAAACTTGAAACCACTGATCATGACAATTTAGCCCACGAGATGAAACTCGTACACAGCAGTTGTGAGTAGCCTGATTGTCCATTCCATATTGTCCATTTTACTTTGACCTGTCCTGTTATTAGGATATGTTTAACATGTCAGCACATTTTGTATTTGATTGGGCGCCATTTAGGTTAGCCTATGAAACCTGCATGATGTAAAAAGTTTGTCTCTTTACATTATCATACATTTTTATCTCCAGCCTGTAGGATACAGAAAAGGCCACATACTCTTTCTACCATATCCTCTATCTGCTACATGATTTATGTTAGAATTCTTTTTCGACGGAATGTAAGTCATTCATACAGAGTGACTTATAGGAGCTAGTAGTGTTAAGTTACTTCCTCAAGGGAACATCTGTTTTTCACCTAGTCAGCTCGGGGATTCTAACCAGCGACCTTTTGGTTACTTGCCCAACACTTTTAAGCCACCTGCTGCCTCTACATTGTAATTATCACACACATTGCATGTTCTTACACACAATAATGTTCTACTGTATAAAGTACCAAATAACGGTTCTTTGGCTTGGAGTCATAGTGGATCCCTTTAAAAATAGAACTAACTATACAGTAGTGAGTCTACATGCAAAAGTGAAATTGGTGTATTTATGCTGTTTTTCAAATGCACAGATCACTTTATACATCTTCCCAAAGAAAGAACCGGTAGTTTGAAAACTTTGCATAATAATTCTCTCATGTTGATTTGTTGACAATATAACACCAAAATAACACCCTCTGTCTGGGAAAACGCCAAATAATGTTATATAAAATATGTTCTATTTAATTATCTGTTCAACACAATCAACAGGCACTCACCAGATAATGAAGCCATCTTCTCATGAAGCCAAGTATCCTCTACTATAACAGAACATTAACGCAAAACTTTATACCGTTTTTTAAAGCAATGTTTTATGACGGATATTCCACATGCATCTGCACAATCTGTTCAGCTGTGTCTAAACGTGTTCTGCTATGATGAAGGAATGGCGCGTAGACACCTGTATGTTAAAATCTCTCTCTCCTCCACCACCCATCTCGGGTCTCTCTCTTGTCTTTTGGCTGCACGTTTCATTCCAAGGACATGTTCCCTTCACTTTGCCTTCGTTCACTCCACTTCACAGATCTGAGATTACTGGTAAGGTGTAAGCAATAGCTCCATCTAGTTTCCGACACATTGCTTTCACATATCCAGTCCTATCAGATCTGTGAAGGGAGTAAACTAGAGTAGACGGGAGGGAACATCTTTCTGGCATGAAGCACAGCTATTTTTACCCCAGTTCTCTCTGTAGTTCCCTGTAGTCACGTGACTTCTCATATCCCCACAGACATGTTGTGGTTTGTCACATCATGAAAACAGAAACAAATGCTACACTCTGATCATAAAACTGCGCTTAGAGCACAAATACAAATTACTTTGTTACTTATTTGCATGTGTAGATAATGGTTTCAGAAATAGAAGTATAGGATTCTAAGTATTGGATAATTATTTTGGATAAGCCTTGGATATTTAAAGATACAATAGTGTAATCTGATTAAGTTGTTGTTTTGGCACATTTTTAATCCTTGTTTTGATACAGTTAGGCATGGTACCACAGATCAGTTGTTTTTATTCATTTGATGCCCTGTGCTTCAGAGAAAAACAGGGACTTTTCATAAAGCAGTTAACTGGAATAGAGGGGCCTGTGTGGTCCGGTGTTTACATCTGTTGAATGTACAGAGGCTACCAAAGTCCACATGGGTTTGAGTCTGACCCTTGCACTTCTGACTAGCATACTCCCATAAACCTGGGGTAGGCCATCATTGTAAGTAAGAATTTGTTCTTAACTGACTTGCCTAGTTATATAAAGGTTAAATAAAAAAATAAAACAATTTAAACCTGCACATATGCACTCAGGAACGCACAGATCTCAAATTTTGGGGTTTGGCAATATTTTTTACTGATACAGTATACTTATCCTAGATAACTATTATCCTGGATAACTATTATACTCAGAAGACACACGCAATTATATTAATGTCTTCTTTTTAACATTTGATTTCAGGGATGTAAGTATTTTTCTTTTTAGTGCCATAAAGGTTCCATTTAGAACCTTATGAGCATGGCTCTTTACAGAACCTTTAAAAAAGATATAACACCAACAAGGGTTCTGCCATCGTTACGAGTCAAATAACCCTTATTTGGCGCTACATAGAACCATTTGTTTAAGACTAGTTCCTCAGAAATATTTGACCAGAGTTGGTTTAGAATGGCTTTCTACCATCTTCTAATAGTGACTTCTCATACAGAAACGTCTGCAAAGGTCTGCAAAGCATCTTTGTGCAGGTGCAAGGATACACATCGACCAACAGTCTCACCACATTGTAGGGTATGTTTCATGAAGACGAAGACAGTGCTGTGCTACTTGTGTAACAAACTGTACTTTCACTTTGAGCCACTTAATTTCATCATGCTTCCTTTTCAAGATATAAAATAAACTCACTCCGAGGGGAAAAGCAGATACTGTTAGAGTAGGTTATGTTTAGAACAAGGGTTAAGGTACGGGTTAGATTTAGAATAAGGGTTAGGTTTAGAATAAGGGTTAGGTTTAGAATAAGGGTTAGGTTTAGAATAAGGGTTAGGCTTAGAATAAGGGTTAGGTTTAGAATAAGGGTTAGGTTTAGAATAAGAGTTAGGTTTAGTATAAGGGTTAGGTTTAGGGCCTTTGATGGGCTCTCCAAGGGGAAAAGAGGATACTGTTAGCCTGGCTGAAACGCAGACCAAATGCCACAGAGAGAGGAGCGAGTCTGGAGGACTTTGAGTTTGGTACCTGCCAGGCTACTTTTAGCGAGACTGTCTCACCACAAGGCTTGCAAAGAGGGCAGATGGGAAACTAGCACTGACCTGCACAACTAAGAACTGTAGAGAAGTATCATTTTGACAGCATGCATCAATCCATTTTACTGAATAGAAATCAATGTTGGCATACAAGATAACGCAAGAAAAGATTATTTGATTTTGAAAGATCTTATACTGTATATTGTGATAAAAACACAGTAATTGATAACATACAATGATATTTATGTTATTCTTTTTAATTTGTTTTATAGAAGTATTTTTCTGGCATAGAAGTCAAAAGAGAAAACAAAACAAGGACTTTTAACATTTCATCAACTTCAATAAAAGTTGCATATTGTGGTTAAAAATGTAAATATCTTGTCATGCAACATGATCATATATTGAACCATGTATTGATATTCATGCCCATTCTATAAACTGTTGTTTAGATTGAACTACACTGATAGTTAGAAAATGTTGCCTCTTTTGTGAAACTACATGATCCATGTGTAATAACAAAAATGACAAAACAAGTCCAATCTCTAAACTGTTGCTGGGCTGTAACTAGGCTGTAATTGGGCTGTAATTGGACCGTCTCCTATGTTGCTCAGGGCTTGACAGTAAGCTGGGCCTGTCCAAACACCTGTCTGAAGCCCCGTTTATACCTGCCACTAATGTAGCGGACATGAGTCGGTCATGGTCACATGATGAGGTAGCCCCGGCTGCGAACTTCAAAAACAATGTCTGGTTAAGACATATTGATGTCATAAGTGTTAAAGGAATTTATATCTTTGATGATAATAATCAATAATCAATTCGCCTTGACTAATGCCCAAGGTTTGTAAGACAATGGGTTAAAATAATTAGGCAAGGACTCAGCTTTCTGCAAAAGGTTTCTGTAGCTTTATTCATGAGAACGTTCTGAGGTCAGGATAACAAAACAGTCATTATATAGTTCTTGCTTTCTTACGCACATGCATTTACACACAAACTGTTGGTGACCTGCATCCCCCATAGACTTCTCACACTGTTTATCACTATCCCGAGCTCAGCCTGTTCTTTTCCCTCAAGGTTAGAAATGCTTTGAAGCTTTCCCTCCCTGGACCATCTGTCTCCTGGTGCCCCTCCTAATTGCATACACACATTTCTTTCCCTATCCCGTGGTTCCTGGACTTTACAGAACTAATCAAACTAATCGATCCCTACATTGATCATTACATTGATTATTCATTAACCATGCTGTATGACTAATGATTCATCATGGTCTGTTGATTCATTTACCTTTAATAGATAATTCTCTTATCAATAAGTCAGTGGTGCCACCTGTTAATGATTTTAGAAGGCGGGTAATTATGATTTAAATGGTTTCACAGTCCAAATCAGTCTACACTTGAGAGATATCCAGACACAATGCGTGCCTGATTACCTCCAGAGTTGGAAAGGAAGATCTGATCACAAATGGTGTTTTAATCGTCTACACCTGTATAAAAATGGGCACAATCAGAATGTGGAAAACTAAATAAAGCTGTCCCAACAGCAGAGTCCCAACAGCAGTCCCAACACCTTACCACTGCTACACATGGCTATCAGCGGAGCCTTGTCTGGCAGCGAAACAGTTCATTCAGCCCCATTTACTGCCTTTTAAAAAAACATAGCTGATATGGCTCTTGCTTAAACAAATGTGGTTTCTACTGACAATTGAGATGTACAAACTATGGCATAAGGGAACGACGAGGCAATCCGTTATTTTGATTAAGATATTAATGAGCGAGCTACAGTAAGACCAATGTTGTCAATATAACTATTTGTTCAGCACTTTTGAAATGTATAGTGACAGAATTCAGAACATGGGCTGTTCTTACAGTATTCTCCCTGTACACCAAGTCAGAACCGTAGGATATATAACTGGGGCATATAAGCAGACAATGAAATCTCTTACAATATTGGATGATAACATTTCTCTAAAACAGGCTATAGGCTACATGTGCACCACCAAGTCAGAACTGTAGGCGAAATTAAGAAGGGAAAAAATTCCAAGTTATTAGGATGAGGCACATGGGCTACTAACAGCTTACTACACAACATACACTTAGTATTTCTTTTTTAGCTACAGTATACATATCTCCCTGGCATATTACATAATTTATGCAGCAGCATACAATACATTTTTGGACTCACCTTGTTGTGCTTTACTCACTTCCTTCCAAACCACTCATTGTTGAATTTGAGATTTCCAAAGTTTTGTGTAATGTTTATGTCCAGTGGCCGATGAGCACCGATATGTTTTAGCTATAATTTCTCTTCATTATTACAGATTTGTGTGTGTATGTGTCTGTATGCAGGGAAACACCTTTTCCTCTCAGATGGTCCTGGTGAAATTTGATCATCATTCCAATCTTCTTCTGACATCTAGTGGCTTGTTTGGGTATTGAATTTACATGCGTACTGAAATTACTACTGCTTGTGGAGCAAAGGACCAGAGATATGGAGAAATCAGACAGAAGGAACACTTTGACAAACAGAACGCAGAGCCAGACAGAACACTTTGATAAACAGAACACAGAGCCAGACAGAACACTTTGACAAACAGAACACCGAGCCAGACATAACACTTTGACCAACAGAACACAGAGCCAGACAGAACACTTTGACAAACAGAACACAGAGTCAGACAGAACACTTTGACAAACAGAACACCGAGCCAGACATAACACTTTGACAAACTGAACACAGAGCCAGACAGAACACTTTGACAAACAGAACACAGAGCCAGACAGAACACTTTGACAAACAGAACACAGAGTCAAACAGAACACTTTGACAAACAGAACACAGAGTCAGGCAGAACACTTTGACAAACAGAACACAGAGTCAGGCAGAACACTTTGACAAACAGAACACAGAGCCAGACAGAACACTTTGACAAACAGAACACAGAGCCAGAGAGAACACTTAGATGATCAAAGAGCCAGATGGAACACTGAACCTAATAAGTAGAACACAGAGAGACAGAGCTGTATTCAGACTGGGTTCATGGTCCATAATCCCTGTCATAAACATACTATAATAATTTATACTTAACAAAATGTAGTCAACAACAACCAAAAAAATTCACATTTTTGAGGGATAATTTTTGCATACCTGAATTGATAGATACTTTATTGATCACGAATAAGAAATTCAGTGTCACAGCAGAATAGGCTATGGTAGGAAAATACAGTGCTGTGAAAAATTATTTGCCGCCTTTCTAATTTGCTCTAGTTTTGCATATTTTTGATACTGAATGTTATCAGATCTTCAACCAAACCCTAACATTAGATAAAGGGAAACTGAGTGAACAGTTAACACAACAATAACATACTTATTTAATTTATTTAATAAAAAAAGTTATGCAACACCCAATGCCCATGTGTGAAAAAGTAATTTCCCCCTTACACTCAAAAACTGGTTGTGCCACCTTTAGCGGCAATGACTCCAACCAAATTCTTCCTGTAGTTGTTGATCAGTCTCTCACATCGCTGTGGAGGAATTCTGGTCCACTCTTCCATGCAGAACTGCTTTAACTTCGCGACATGTGGGTTTTCAAGCATGAACTGCTCATTTCAAGTCCTGCCACAACATCTCAATAGGGATTAGGTCTGTACTTTTTAGCTATTTACATGTAGACTTGATTGTGTGTTTTGGATCATTGTCTTGCTGCATGACCCAGCTGCGCTTCAGCTTCAGCTTCAGCTTCAGCTCACAGACGGATGGCCTGACATTCTCCTGTAGAATTCTCTGATACAGAGCAGAATTCATGCTTCCTTCTATTAAGGCAGCAAAGCATCCCCAAACCAGCACACTACCACCACCATGCTTGACCGTTGGTATGAGGTTCTTACTGTGGAATGCAGTGTTTGGTTTTCGCCAGACATAATGGCACCCCTGCCGTCCAAAAAGTTGTACCTTTAACTCATCTGTCCATCCAGGTGCTGCCTTGGTCTCTTTTGGACACAAAAAAATGTAAAAACACCAGGAAATCAGCTCCAAGTGATTTTAATTTAAGAAATCTGTTCCCAAATATTCCCATGCATAATAGAGAAAATCATGATCGTAAACAAATGTAAGCTAGGTTTGAAATTACTATGTTTTAGTCAAACATTATATCTGTTTGGGTTTCTTGCAGTCAATTTGCAGTCTACAATTATTTGTGATTATGTTCCGGCCACCTGGACCATCCACTCAACAAGAAAATTGTCTCGCTGCTGAATCTAGTTGATGATTCCTGGTGTAAAGAGTAAGATTAAAAAAACAACATTGTCCACAATGTCCTTCCACCACAACACCAGGGGGTGTCAAGCTTCAACCACAAAGTTGTTCTGATCAGGTTATTTACCTACCCTGAGCTGGTTGTGTTCAGTTAGTACACCTGTGTAGTAGAGATTGTTATACATAAGCTTTTCACAGTCAAGTCCCCTTCCCTGAGACCTGGGGGCCTAACCAAGACAGTTAAACATTTACAATGCTGCAGACAGATCATGTACAGTAAAAGATAAAACATAATTAACTTGTCATGTTAAGTGAGGAATATTGTCCTTTCTGAAGAGTATATTTTGTCAAATGCTTCACCCCTCTGAATGCATGTCCGAAGTTAACCGTCTCAAGTTAACCCCTCTTCTTAGAAATTGACAGGTTCTTCATCCGGTAGACAGCACAGATAACTTCAAACTTATAACTGCAGCATTTCACTGGTGAGAGTGCATGATGTCCTGTCCTAGGTGATGTTGGAACACATTATTACACACCAACCAGCTCTGGCTCTTCCAGATCTTTCCACAGTCTGTTTCTCTCAGGTAGAGCTAATAAATGCAGGTACTACCTAGGGTTGCAAAGCTACCAGTAATTTCCTAAAGTAACCCGAATTTTCTTGATTTTTGGTAATTGACAATTAATCAATGGTAATCTATAGTAACTTCCGTAATTTATACTTGAGTAAAAAAAAAAAATCATATATAGTTAACATTTTGTATATGTGTCTATATTGTCCATGAGTTTCTAGTCGATAGATTATATGGTTCAAGATAAAATAGCAGGTTGATGTTTATTGTCATGAATCTTGCCCTCGGGACATAATTTAGACATTTCCGCTAGATGGGCCAGCTGCAAAGTCAAAATTGGCTATTGTAAAAATGTATGACAATTGTTTTATTTTTTAGCTTTTTGGTCTTAATTTAAAGTTATGGTTAAGCATTAGGGTTAGCAGTGTGGTTAAGGTTAGGTTTAAAATGTGATTTTATGACTTTGTGGCTGTGCCAGCTAGTGACCACTCTGCAGACCTGCCTCCAGAACAAGATTCATGGCGAAAAACGCTAACCTACGAGAAAATAGCATAAGTAATTAAAAATGCATCTAATCAACAATGGAATAATTTTTTATAAAATATTTTACAGCTTTGTCATTCTATTTTTTATTTGTAAATAATCTTATTTGTGCTTATGAAGGCATTATAAAGGCTTTTTGAAGCTTTTATAAGCTGAACATCATTTAAAGCGGGATAAATCATTTTATATATTTTAGATTTGATGAGGCCGCAGATAGGGCCAGATATAATTACAGACAATCACAGACACCTGTAATAATCTGAAGTGCTCAAGAAGGCCACTTGATGTCATCTGATAAAATGAAAGTTACCAACATTCCGGTACTTTACTGGTAAACTTTGAAAGTTACCAGTAATATACCCTCCCTTTGCAACCTTAGTAATACCATACATTAAGTCAAATGAAATTGATGAGAGAGCAAGATAAATGTGTGTCCGCGTGTTGTGTGCAGACGTTGTTTGGTACACATTAGGCCTTGCTCAGTCACGTCACCTTGCCTGAGACCTGGGGGCCTATTTACGAGTTACACAGGTCCTCCACCAACAAAAGGTCTGATTCTCTCAGAGCTAGGTAGAAGTACTCTTGGGCCCGAGCTCCCTTCCGCACAACCATGTTGAGCAAGGCTTGATTCTGTTGGGACTTGGTGGGTTTAATTTCCACAATCTCAATCTCCTCTTGACTCAGAACTCCTCGAACATGGAGACGCGTAAGTATGGGCGGCAAGAGTCCCAGTCGGTTCACCAACTCCATCCTGTGTTTAGTGATAAAGGCTTGACCATTGGGGGTAGAAGGGTTGGCTGAAGAGGCTACAGGGGTGAAATCAAGAAGAGGGGCAACAACATAAAATGTTTTTTTTCTTCTATTTTTATTGTTGAATAAAAAATATGTGGAGGCTTGTTCTGCCTCTACCAGAATAACTGAGATTTAAAATAATTTTTGCAAACTTACCAATACAGGACCGTTGAGTCATTTCATATGGCCTATCTATCCTGATATTCTTCTTAATTATTTCTTCTGTACAATAAGACTTCCTGTTCAACTCTTTATATAGTTTTAGTAAATTTTCAGTTCTTAACGTTCCAATGGTTTTCTTTGACTCTTCAGCTTTCTTCGCTTTTTCCAACTCTTCTTTAGTTCTCCTCAACTCTTCTTCAGTTCTCCTCAGCTGTTCTTCCAACTCTGCTTTAGTTCTCCTCAACTCTTCTTCAGTTCTCCGCCACTTTCCTTCAGTGCTCTTTAACTCTTCTTCAGCTGTCCTCAACTCTTTTTCCAACTGTGCTTTAGTTCCACTCAACTCTTCGATCAGGTTGTCCTTATTGATTGCTTCGTATAGCAGGCGTTGTGGATCGTTGTCCTCGTCTGTCTGTGTCTGATTATCTGTTTTGACTTTGGGACTTAACTTTTCAATATAAGCCTTTACTTCTTGCAGTTCTTTATTCTTCTGTTTAATGGTCTTCTGCAGTTTTTCTATCTCCCTCTCACAGGATTCCAAGTCTCTCTTAATCTTACAACTACTCATCTTTTCCTCAAGTCTTGCAATCTTTTTTTCAAGGTTTGTTATTAGATTTGTTTTCTTCTCCACTATCTTCTCCAACGTGCCCATGAACCTCTCTTCCACCTGAAAATTTTCATGTCTGTTTTCAGATATCATTTCCTCTAATTGCTTGAACAGCTTTGAATTCTGAACCTTATGTGACTTTTTGTCGGATAGAACACAATACCTTCCTTCACATTTCTCTATTAACCCTTCAAGGTTATAGTCAGTAATGTATCTCTCAATAGTTAGATGCAATTTGTCCAATTCTTCCTCATTTGTGAACAGCACCACTGTACTATTCAATGCTCTTTCGATAAATGTATCTTCATATGTGCTCCTCTCTCCTTCCTCATTCATGAAAATAGATAGAGTCGGTTTTAGAGAGTCTTTACAACCGATTCTAATAACCAAGAGGATAGCGTTAGGTCCATCTGCAAATGAGGACCGGACAGATTCTATAATTTGCTGTTTTATCTCATCCTTACTTGAACGTCCAGACCAACCTGCAGTGCGGATCAAAGTAATTTTACGACTGCCTAGCATAGTCTCTTTCTTCACAGGCTGTTTTCTCCATGATGTCCAGTAATTGAATTCCTTTTTGTTCAGGATGATGTTTCCTGCTGTATTCTTTCCAGCCCCATGGCAACCAATAAGCACAAAATCTAGTTCTTTAAAAATGACAACTGTTGGTGACAGGGTAAAGGGTAAAAATTGTGTTAGTTTTTTCTAAAGAAATTAAAGAATATTATGATTATGTCAGTAATAAGTCAGTAATAAGTCAGTAATAAGACAGTAATAAGACAGTAATAAGTTAAAATAACATACCGTCTTCTGACTCATCCTCTAAAACCAATGGATTGTTTTCACAGGCTATGGAGAGGACAGAGTAGGATTACTTATCATATATGAATTAACAAACAACTGAACATGTTGGTGGCAACTAAGTAAAGAAACCTACCACTTGATCCACATCCCATTTAAGCCACTGCAATGTAGGACTCCCAATGAATTCAAAACCACTGTGTTAATGTTTGGCTGCAGTTTATACCGGTATTTGACTCGATGACAATGGTAACCTGGTTTTTCTCCATGTTATGTTAATCCTGGGAGAGAATATAAATAATTGTTGACAGTTAGTCAAGAAAGCTTTAGAATTATAGTCAGTCATCTCCTCGGTGCCTTTATACGTGATACAGCACCAAACCAACCTTATGCTGAGATATTCCCCACAGCAGTTAAATGTTGTTGCATAATCATTAACCACGTTGACATGCACACAGTATTCTGGATAGTAGCTCATATCCTGCTTAAGGTCTTATTGGGGATAAGCTGTTTACATGCACCTTTGGTATCCCACTCATGTGTATCCCTGTAAACATGAATAAACAGAATATTCCTAATTTAAGTTCATATGGGTTAAATGGAATAGTAACTTACATCTGGACACTGACTGTAGGCCTATAACCTCTCACATGTAGCATAATATAATATTAACTCCTGCAGAATGATGCATTTCTTGCAGTGAAATTATACAATAAATGTTAATTTTGTCTTGGGAACAGGAGTGGAGAAATATGATTGATTTCTTTCAACATCTCTTGATGCTTTGACTCTGTTATGCCAGCAGACAGTATTTCAACCACATAAACTATGCTCCCAAGATAAACAAAAGTCTTATCATAAGTGTGTTTTATTGTTTTTCTCAGCTTTTAATTTCCTTAAAACCAGTCAAACTGATGACAATTGGACATTTTGCACAGGACCAATCTTACCACTGTTTTAGAGTTATTGAGTTTTCTCCCTGGTCCCTCAACGAAACAGACAACTTTACCAGTGTTAACTAGATTACTAATGTATTCATTCTATCAATGTAAGACTTTGAGGAGGAGCACCACTTAATTTAGTATTTTGGGGCAACAAGTTATGATATGTAGGTCTATCTAACTATACTTGACAAACAAATGGCCTACCAAATGTCTGAAATGATAATACGGTCTACCAAATGTCTGAAATTATAAGCAGAAAGTTGTCTAAATTAGGGGTGAATGTAGCCAGTAGGCTATACGGTCCAGTACGGAGTATCAGCAAAATAAATTATGAAATAATGGGGGATCGAACTGCGCAGGTAACCTACATTTGTTTGACAATTTGTATGTGATTTGTTTGACAATCAGATGAAAACAAGATTACACACACCCATGATATGTGAAACTGAACCTGCGCAGATCACGAAAAACAACAGTAAACAGGATAAGATGTTTACATGCAACAGTATCCAGTCTAAGGTCAGCATACCGTATGCCAGGCATCTTATCCGGGTTTCTCATAACGGGGATACAATCTTTTTCGGGTCATTGTAAACGGGATACAATGTTTAAATGTGTCAACACAAAAACAGAATTCTTGAGTATCCCGAATAATAACAGGATATTGGTTTGCATGTTAACACGGTCACTGTCAATTACAGTACCTTGTCTGGTACGGGCAGGGCCTAACCAGACCAGACCAAGTCCAAGGCCATAGTTTGGGTTTATATTTCAGTTGATAAGAAACTGCGTCATGACAATGTCAACAAACACAAACATACATGTACAACTGAGGATATAGAATTTTCTGTGTTTTCGTTTTGCGCCAATAAACCTGGGAGGAGATTGTTTTATGTTCCGATTGTCACGTCCTGACCAGCAGAGGGAGTAAGTGTATAAGTTTTGGTCAGGGCATGGCAGAGGGAGTTGTGTTTTATATGTGTATCTATGTCCTGTCTAGGTTGGGTTGTTCTATGTATAGTTAATTGGGGGGACTTCCAATTGAAGGCAGGTGTGTTGTGTTGCCTTTGATTGGGAGTCCTATATTAGTAGGGTGTGTTTGTGGGTAATTGTTTGTGAGCACTGCGTGTTTAGCCTGCCACACTGTTCGTGTCGTGAGTATCGTTTATTGTTTGTTTTTTCTGTGGATGCTTTGAGTATTTTCATTAAAGGAATGAGTATCCACATACCCGCTGCACCTTGGTCTTCTCTCCACTACGACATTTTTTGTGTGACAGAATTATCCACCAAACCAGGACCAAGTAGCAGAAGAATTCTGGCGAGGACTGGGGAACACGACTGGTAAGGGAGCCCGAGAGGCAGCCCCAATAAAAAATTTTGGGGGGGCACAAGGGCTGTTTGATGGGGCGAGACTGAAGACCCAGGCCAGCTCCCCGTACCCTTTTTAGAGGTAAACAGACTGGACAGGTCCCGTGCTTTGGGGTAGGTGCTATGGTAAGGCCTGGTATTTTCAGGCCAGTATGCTCAGTACCAGCACCCCGCATGTGCCAGGGGAAAGTGGGCATCGAGCCAGCAGGGGTGATGCCAACCCTGCGCTCGTGACCGCCAGTGCGCCTCTACAGTCCAGTGTTTCCCGTTACACGCAGTAGCCTTGAGGTGCGTGTCTCCGGGCTGGCACGTCCAGTACCAGCCCCACGCACAAGGCTTCTAGTGCGTCAGTCCAGCCCCGCCAGTCAGGAGTCGCCCGAGCTGCCCGTCAGTCAGGAGTCACCCGAGCTGCCCGTCAGTCAGGAGTCGCCCGAGCTGCCCGTCAGTCCGGAGCCGCCAGAGCTGCCCGACAGCCCGGAGCCGCCAGAGCTGCCCGACAGCCCGGAGCCGCCAGAGCGGCCCGACTGCCCGGAGCCGCCAGAGCGGCCCGACTGCCCGGATCAGCCAGAGCGGCCCGACTGCCTGGATCAGCCAGAGCGGCCCGACTGCCCGGATCAGCCAGAGCGGCCCGACTGCCCGGATCAGCCAGAGAGGCCCGACTGCCCGGATCAGCCAGAGTGGCCCGACTGCCCGGATCAGCCAGAGTGGCCCGACTGCCCGGATCAGCCAGAGTGGCCCGACTGCCCGGATCAGCCGGAGTGGCCCGACTGCCCGGATCAGCCGGAGTGGCCCGACTGCCCGGATCAGCCAGAGTGGCCCGACTGCCCGGATCAGCCGAGGGGCCCGACTGCCCGGATCAGCCAGAGTGGCCCGACTGCCCGGATCAGCCAGAGTGGCCCGCCAGCCGGCCGCAGTCAGAGACGCCCGCCAGCCGGCCGCAGTCAGAGACACCCGCCAGCCGGTTACGGCAAGATTCGCCCGCCAGTCGGGCGAAGTCAGGTGCGCCTACTAGTCTTCCGGAGGGGGCGCTACCGAAGTGGGTGACGATGAGGGTGGAGCGGGGTCCACGTCCCGCACCTGAGCCGCCTCCAACATAGGTGGGTTGGGGGGGTGTGTAGCACAGTGCCGTCGTTGACGGCAGCCACCCTCCCTTCCCTCCCTGTAGTTAGGGGGATTTTTCGGTTTGTTTTGGGTTTTCTGTGTTTTTCTTTTGAAGGTGCATTCAGGGTCTGCACCTTTAGGGGGGGGGGGGGGGTAATGTTACGTCCTGACCAGCAGAGGGAGTAAGTGTATAAGTTTTGGTCAGGGCGTGGCAGAGGGAGTTGTGTTTTGTATGTGTGTCTGTTCTGTCTAGGTTGGGTTGTTCTATGTAGAGTTAATTGGGGTGGACTCCCAATTGAAGGCAGGTGTGTTGTGTTGCCTTTGATTGGGAGTCCTATATTAGTAGGGTGTGTTTGTTTGTGGGTAATTGTTTGTGAGCACTGCTGTTTTAGCCTGACACACTGTTTGGTCGTGAGTATCGTTTGTTTGTTTTTCCTGTGGATGCTTTTTTGATTTTTTTCATTAAAAGAATGAGTATCCACACACCCGCTGCATTTTGGTCTTCTCTCCACTACGACAATCGTGACACCGATTCCATGGCACAAGGTTGTACAGTATGGGCTAATACTGTATAAAAACAATGCAAGATTCAACACTTTGTGCTTTTGGTCTTAAATTAATGTACATTCTTGCCACAAACCATTTATTTTTGTGGGTTGTTTGAGCTGAAGTGAGATCTTAAAGAAACTGGACACCTGCCTATTGGGCTGCATCACTTCCTCTTCCCCTTTTTGTTTTCTTGGTTTGGTTTGTATGTTTGTCTGATTTTCTCTAGCGTGGGTTAGAGACAATTACATTTATGGAAACAAAGCAATTGAACATAACCAGAATGTGTTGAAACTTAATAATGAAAAACCATGTAAATGTTTCAATTAAAGTATATTGTTGTTTGCCTCTGCTTCAGATCTGGCTGTCCAACCAGACCTAGAACCTGTCACTTTCCTCACTTTGACACTTTAAAATTTGTAGTCCATCCCAGACTTCTAAAACAACCTCGGGTAATAACCATCTGTAACTACTTCCTCTAGTTAAGGACTCTGTAGTCTAGAAGTCAAGAACCTGAATAGTAGCAGAATTAGCCTAGTCCTGATTTAATTAAAGCTCTGTCTGGGAACCTCCCCATAATGTTATATAAAATATGTTCTATTTAATTATCTGGTCAACAAAATCAACAGGCACTCACCAGAAAATGAAGCCATCTTCTTATGAAAACAAATATGCTCAAATGACAGAACATGAACATAAGACTTCATGACGTTCCACAGTCATCTGTACAATCTGTTCGGCTGTGTCTAAAGGTTGTCAGGTATGAGGACTGAAGGGCGTGGTTAATGTGGTTTAGCCTGTTGTACCAACATCTCTGTGCATTCGTGAGCAACAACCTTGCATATCTCTCTCTCTCTCTCCCTATCCCCATAAACTTCATACATCAATATGATCAAAGTCAACTTTGTTTAAAAGTAAACTCTTAGGTGAAGTTTGGTAGTGAAGGAAAGCAAAGGGAATGGAATATCTTCCTGCAATAATGTACAGCCATCGACTCTACAAATCTCCTTGCGTCATAAAAAACGACTCATTATTATTTGTATTCAAAATTTACGAATGATTCATTGCGGTTTTGATCCTCTCGAACACAGCCGCTGTCTTTCTTGTCCTACCTGTACACACTTAGAAAATAATTGTTAGGCCCTAACCATAGAGAGCCCTCTGGGTTCTCTATGGTGTATAGGTCAGAGCGTGACTAGGGGGGGTTCTAGCGTTTGTATTTCTATGTTGGTGGTTTGTATGATTCCCAATTAGAGGCAGCTGGTAATCGTTGCCTCTAATTGGGGATCATATTTAGGTAGCCCTTTTTCCCACCTGTGTTTGTGGGATATTGTTTTGTGTGAGTGCATTCAGCACCACGTAGTTCACGGTCGTTGTATGTTTATTGTTTTTTTGTTTAAGTTTTCACTGCAAATAAATATGTGGAACCCAACTCACGCTGCGCCTTGGTCCATCCATTATCATGACTGTGACAATAATGTTCTTCAATGTTTCTTCAGTAAGGGTGATGGTTTTATGTGGAACCTTAGAATTTACATAAACCATCTTATTATAGTCCCAAGGTTGTCGTAAGGAGTGGACCAAAACGCAGCGGGAAAATGTATACTCATCTTCTTTTTTATTTGAAGAAGGAAAAACAAAATAAACACGTATACAAAAACAAACGACTCCAAACAGTCCCGTCAGGTGCAACAAACACTAAACCAGGAAATAACTACCCACAAACCCCCATAGAACAAACACCCCTATAAATAGGACCTTCAATCAGAGGCAACGAGAAGCAGCTGCCTCCAATTGAAGGTCAACCCAATAAACACCACGTAGAAATAGACCAACTAGAAATAACATAGAAATACACTAACATAGAACATAACCCAAAAAACCCCCGAACCACACTAAACAAACACCCCCTGCCACGCCCTGACCAAACCACAATAACAAACAGCTCCTTTACTGGTCAGGACGTGACAAAGGTCAGCTATGTGTGTCATCCATGGTTTGCCTGTACCATGATAAGAGTTCGTGCAAAACAATGAATGTGAAGAATTTATCTGCATTGTATGTGTGTTTGCTAACTAGGGCCAGTCCTGGCCAGACACAAATATTGCCTCCCCTACAAGAATAGTCAGAGTAATCAAAATTACTTTGAAAAGATGTCTATAATATGTATTTTCCCAGATATTGAAGGTATTCAATGTAGGTTCAGAGTGAAAGGTGAAGAGATGTATTCTCTGGACGTTGAAATCAGGTTTATTTGCGGTTCTGAATGAAAGTTGAAAAGATGCAATTTATAGACGTCTATGATTGGTTCAGATTTGGTCTGAACTGGACCAAAAAACAACATCTGTGGACGTGTAAATCAAGGCTGGTCGGGACTGCAGCAAAAAAACAAGTCCGGACAGGGCAGAAAAAAGACGTCCACAAGGCGTTAGCGTCGGTCCATTAATACTGAGGTATACAGCAAGGATGAGCAACTACAATCCTCGGGGGCCGGAGTGGTGTCACACTTTTTCCCCATCCCTAATCAACAGGCCTACCATTTGTAAAACACCCCCCAAAAATATGACCGGTCTGGACACAAACAAAACACGTCAGAGTCGGTACGTAATTACTGGGGTGTAGCCTACCATGTCCCCTGCAATGGATCTTTATGAATTCCCATCCATGTGATAGGCCCACCGTTTGTTAAACAGGCTGTTGCGTTGGCTTTATTTGTCCTGATTCCTGTGACTAATCAATTTGGTTATTTAAGCTCTAAATATCAGCTACCCAACTTTATCAGGGGGAGCCTATTTGCAATGTGTTTACACAGCGGGAAATGCAGAAGTATTTTATTTTTCACTATGATCAGCTTGTAAAAAATGTACAGATACAAACTTGAAACCACTGATCATGACAATTTAGCCCACGAGATGAAACTCGTACACAGCAGTTGTGAGTAGCCTGATTGTCCATTCCATATTGTCCATTTTACTTTGACCTGTCCTGTTTTTAGGATATATTGATAACATGCCAGCACATTTATTTGATTGGGCGCCATTTAGGTTAGCCTATTTAATTGGAAACCTGCATGATGTAAAAAGTTTCTGTCTCATTATATTGTCATACATTTTTAATCTCCAGCCTGTAGGATACAGAAATACCACATACTCTTTCTAGCATATCCTCTATCTGCTACATGATTTATGTTAGAATTATTTTTCGACGGAACGTTGGTGGAGCGCTGCAGAGATGTGTCTCTCTAACAGCACACTGGAGAGGCGCTGGGAATGGACAAGATCATTATTTTGTGTCCCTGCCTTTGACAAAGTGGGAACTACTTATCATAGGGCAGCATCAGAGCTCACCTAAAAAGCTTATTTTTCAGCCTGCTGAAAATTAAATTTTTGTAGTCCATCCCAGACTTCTAAAAAAACGCAGGTAATAACCATCTAAACCTAGTTCCTCTAGTCAAGGACTCCATAGTCTAGAAGTCAGTATCCTCTCCTCAAATGACAGAACGTGAACGTAAAACTGAATTTGATTTTTATGATGGATATTCCACAGTGAGCAAGAATCTGTTCAGCTGTGTCTAAAGGTTGCCGGTTATGAGGTAGGATTGCCGTGGCTTTTGAAAATGTAATGTGTCTGCATGTTCCAAAATTAAATCTCTCATATATATATATATATATATATATATATATATATATATATATATGGGATGGTCCTCGTAGACATCATACATCCTTTCCATTAGAGTTTGAACTCAACTAGTACCGAAGTATGTAAACAAAGTATGTTTAGATTGTCAGTGTTCCATGCAGGTGTTGGCTGTGTTTCATTCCAGGAAAATCTTCACTTCACTATGCCCTCGTTCTTCACTCCACATCACAGATTAGAGACAACCTGCCACATTGAGAGCATGAGGGAGGGAACATCTTCCTGGAATGAAATACAGCCATTGTCTCTTGTTCTCTCTGTAGAACCCCTTAATTACATAACTTGTCATACAGTACCACTGACCTTGGTTATATGACAGCCATAAAACCAAACAGAATGGTTAGAGTTGTGTGATAAAATGTAGTTAATAGCTGTTGAGATTAAATAACCTTGAGATTAAATGCTGGAAGATGTTGCTGTCACGTCCTGACCAGCAGATGGAGCTGTGGTAGTAGTTTGGGGGTCAGGACGTGGCAGTCTTGTGTGTGTCTTGTGACTCCTAATCAGGAACAGCTGGGAATCGTTGTTCCTGATTGGGAGTCATATATGTAGGAGTTGTTTGTCACTGGGGTTTGTGGGTGGTTGTTTTTGCACTGCGTTTTGTATGCATGTAAGACTGTCACTGTGGTGTTTATTGTTTTTTCAGTGGATGCTCTACTCCTTTTTTGAAAATTAAAATATGAGTATCCACACAGCCGCTGCGCCTTGGTCCTCCTTACAACAACACGAAGTATTTTGTGACAGAACCACCCACCTACACAGGACCAAGCAGCGGAAGAAGGCTGGCGAGGACTGGGAGACACGACGGGTAAGGGAGACCGAGAGGCACCCCCAAGAAATTTTTAGGGGGGGGGCACAAGGGCTGTGTGACGGGGCAGGAGCTGCCCGCCAGTCAACCATCACTAGAGCTGCCCGCCAGTCAACAGTCGTCAGAGCTGCCCGCCAGTCAACAGTCGTCGGAGCTGCCCGCCAGTCAACAGTCGTCGGAGCTGCCCGCCAGTCAACAGTCGTCGGAGCTGCCCGCCAGTCAACAGTCGTCGGAGCTGCCCGCCAGTCAACAGTCGTCGGAGCTGCCCGCCAGTCAACAGTCGTCGGAGCTGCCCGCCAGTCAACAGTCGTCGGAGCTGCCCAGACTGCGCTGAACTGCCGGAGTGGCCAGACTGCGCTGAACTGCCGGAGTGGCCAGACTGCGCTGAACTGCCGGAGTGGCCAGACTGCGCTGAACTGCCGGAGTGGCCAGACTGCCCTGAACTGCCGGAGTGGCCAGACTGCCCTGAACTGCCGGAGTGGCCAGACTGCCCTGAACTGCCGGAGTGGCCAGACTGCCCTGAACTGCCCCGAGCGGCCAGACTGCCCTGAACTGCCCCGAGCGGCCAGACTGCCCTGAACTGCCCCGAGCGGCCAGACTGCCCTGAACTGCCCCGAGCGGCCAGACTGCCCTGAACTGCCCCGAGCGGCCAGATTGCCCTGAACTGCCCCGAGCGGCCAGACTGCCCTGAACTGCCCCGAGCGGCCAGACTGCCCTGAACTGCCCCGAGCGGCCAGACTGCCCTGAACTGCCCCGAGCGGCCAGACTGCCCAGACTGCCCCGAGCTGCCAGACTGCCCCGACAGCCAGGAACGGCCTGCACCTGAGCCACCTCCAGGATAGGTGGGTTGGGGAGGGAGGGTGTAGCTCGGTGACGGCAGCCACCCTCCCTTCCCTCCCTTATTGTTTAGGGTTAGTGTTTATGGGTTTTGTTGGGGATTTTGTTTGTTGGTGGGTTTTTTTGTGGTTAGGTGCATTCCGGGGTCTGCACCTTGAGGGGGGGGGGGGGTACTGTCACGTCCTGACCAGCAGATGGAGCTGTGGTAGTAGTTTGGGGGTCAGGACGTGGCAGTCTTGTGTGTCTTGTGACTCCTAATCAGGAACAGCTGGGAATCGTTGTTCCTGATTGGGAGTCATATATGCAGGAGTTGTTTGTCACTGGGGTTTGTGGGTGGTTGTTTTTACACTGCGTTTTGTATGCCTGTAAGACTGTCACTGTGGTGTTTATTGTTTTTTCAGTGGATGCTCTACTCCTTTTTTGAAAATTAAAATATGAGTATCCACACATCCGCTGCGCCTTGGTCCTCCTTACAACAGCACAAAGTATTTTGTGACAGTTGCATAGAACATTTTCAAAATATCTACAGTACATTAAACATGTGTTAACCTACTGAGTTAAATGTTTGTAAAGAGTAAACACTAGGAAAATCTATTTTCATCCATATCAAAGTTTTTTTGTCTGTCTACATTCAACATCAGTCGAAGGACAGAGGGAATACACTAGAACTTTCTTGCAGATCTGGTAGGACAAAAAAAAAAAACATGTCTCTGTGCCCAATTCATTCCCCTCCCCCCGCCGTGTGAGGGCTAGATGCTAACGTTTGCTAGTGGACACTAGCATTTGTTTTCACTTGTCGCATCTGTGCTTCTTGCGTTTTCCCTATGCTTATGGCACCAATAGACCCGTGAGCTGGCTGTGTGTTGCTTGTTCTAAAAATAACAGTACAGTGGTGATTCTACATGCAAAAGTGAAATTGGTGTGTTTATAATGTTTTTCAAATGCACAGATCACTTTATACATCTTCCCAAAGAAAGAACTGGTCATTTTAAAATGTGAAAAATCTTTCTGCAATGAAACATTTTGACCCTAGTTCTCTTTGTCGTTCCATGTACTCAAGTGACTTCAAGTGACATTTAGTGGTTTGCCTGAACACAGGAACAGTTGCTACAGTCTGTACAGTGTCTTTGCTTTCACTCTGATCATAAAACTGCACTTAGAGCACAAATATGAATTACTTTTTTACTTAATATAAGATAATTGTTTTACAAATAGAAGTATTGGATTATACGTATTGGATAATTTGTTTGTATAAACCTTCGATATAAAAAAACTGGAATAGTGTAATCTGATTAAGTTTATTTCATTAGTTGTTCATTATTGCTTTAATACATTTATGCATGGTACCACAGATCAGTTGCTGTATATTTTATGGTTCTCTGTGATCAGAAAAAAACAGGGACTTTTCATAAAGCAGTTAAAACATCATCAGGGGACTAGAGGGGCCTGTGTGGTCCAGTGGTTAAAGCCGTGAGATGTACAGAGGCTACCAGAGTTGACATGGGTTTGAGTCTGACCCATGAACTTCTGACTCGCAAACTCCTCTAAACCTTCCGTACACAATCTTTTTTGCAGACATACTTATTCCTAGATAACTATTTTACACATTAAACACACCCAATTATATTAATGTATTATTTTAATGATTTGATATAATTTTGGTGATATAAGTATTTTTTTTGCTTTAATGTCAAGAGACAACAAAAAATGACATGTAACTAATTTAATAAATGATGCATATTGTGGTTAATGTTCTTATTTTACAGGTAAAAAAGGTGAAAACAAAACAATTACATTAAACAACAATAAAAGTTTCATAGTTAGAAAATAGTGCCTATTTTGTGAAGCTACAATACATGATCCATTTACAAAAGTTAACAAAAAGAACCCCGATCTCTAAAACGTTGCTTGCTGGCCTGTCTCCTGTGTTGCTCAGGGCTTGAAGGTGACCTGGGCCGACACACAAAGACGTACTTGTTTTTGTTTACATTTAAGCAGACACTCTTATACAGAATGACTTACAGGAGCTACTAGTGTTAAGTTACTTCCTCAAGGGAACATCTGTTTTTCACCTAGTCAGCTCGGGGATTCTAACCAACAACCTTTCGGTTACTGGCCCAATGCTCTTAAAACCTCTTGCATCTAGACGTTCCGCTAGCGGAACGCCTCGCCAAATATCCAATGGAAGAACGTGGCGCGAAATACAAATACCTCAAAAATGCAATAATTTCAATTTTTCAACCATACGACTATTTTACACCATTTGAAAGATAAGACTCTCGCTAATCCAACCACATTGTCCGATTTCAAAAAGGCTTTACAGCGAAAGCAAAACATTAGATTATGTTAGAAGAGTACCCAGCCAAAAATAATGTTATACATTATGTTATACAATACATGCATGTTTTGTTCAATCAAGTTCATATTTATATCAAAAACCAGCTTTTTACATTAGCATGTGATGTTCAGAACTAGCATACCCACCACAAACTTCCGGTGAATTTACTAAATTACTCATCATAAACGTTGACAAAATACATAACCATTATTTTAGGAATTCTAGATACAGAACTCCTTTATGCAATCGCTATGTCAGATTTTAAAATAGCTTTTCGGCGAAAGCACATTTTGCAATATTCTGAGTACATAGCTCAGCCATCACAGGCTAGCTATTCAGACACCCGCCAACTTTGGTACTCACTAAACTCAGAATTACTATTAGAAAAATGGTATTACCTTTGCTGTTCTTCGTCAGAATGCACTCCCAGGACTGCTACTTCCACAACAAATGTTGTTTTTGTTACAAATAATCTATAGTTATGTCCAAATAGCGGCGTTTTGTTCGTGCATTCAGGTCACTATCCAAAGGGTAATGCGCTCGCATTACCAGACAAAAAAAATCAAAATGTTCCATTACCGTACTTAGAAGCATGTCAAACGCTGTTTAAAATCAATTTTTATGCTATTTTTCTCGTAAAATAGCGATAATATTCCAACCGGATAATGCTGTATTCATTCAAAAAGGAAGAGAAAAAATGGCGAGGTCTCGTGAATGCGCATCTCCAATCTCTCTGTCACCAGGCAGTCCACTGACAAACTGAGTTGCTATTATCTGCCCAGAGACAGGAGACGCCTCAATCCGGTTTCTGAAGGCTTTAGAGAGCCAATGGAAGCCTTAGAAAGTGTCATGTAACAGATCAGATACTGTAGTTTCGATAGAGAAGCAACAGAATGACTACAAATTCGCAGACAGGCCACTTCCTGCTTGGAATCTTCTCAGGTTTTTGCCTGCCATATGAGTTCTGTTATACTCACAGACACCATTTAAACAGTTTTAGAAACTTTAGAGTGTTTTCTATCCAAATCTACTAATAATATGCATATTCTCGTTTCTGGGCAAGAGTAGTAACCAGTTTAAATCGGGTACGTTTTTTATCCGGCCGTGAAAATACTGCCCCCTATCCCAGACAGGTTAAGCCACCTGCTGCCTCTAAATTGTAATTATCACACACATTGCATCTTACACACAATAATGCTCTACTGTATATAGTACCAAATAATGGTTATTTGGCTTGTAGCCATAGTGGATCCCTTTAAAAATAGAACTAACTATACAGTAGTGAATCTACATGCAAAAGTGAAATTGGTGTATTTATGCTGTTTTTCAAATGCACAGATTACTTTATACATCTTCCCAAAGAAACAACCAGTAATTTGAAAACTAGGCATAATAATTCTCTCATGTTGCTTTGTTGACAGTATAACAACACAATAACACCCTCTGTCTGGGAAAACGCCCCATAATGTTACATAAGATATGTTCTATTCAATTATCTGTTCAACACAATCAACAGGCACTCACCAGACAATGAAGCCATCTTCTCATGAAGACACGTATCCTCTACTTTAACCGAACATTAACTAAAAAATGACGTTTTTTAAAGCAATGTTTTATGACGGATATTCCACACGCATCTGCACAATATGTTCAGCTGTGTCTATATGTTAAAATCTCTCTCTCTCTCTTCCTCATAGTTCCCCGTAGTCACATGACTTCTCATATCCCCACTGCACAGACAGGTTTTGATTTGTCTCATCATGAACACAGAAACAGTTGCTACATTGATCATAAATCTGCACTTAGAGCACAAATATAAATTACTTTGTTACTTATTTGCATGTGTAGATAATGGTTTTACAAATAGAAGTATAGGATTCGAAGTATTGGATAATTATTTTGGATATGCATTGGATATTTAAAGATACAATAGTGTAATCAAATTAAATTGTTTTTTGGCTCATTTTTAATCCTTGTTTTGATACAGTTAGGCATGGTACCACAGATCAGTTGTTATATTTATTTGGTGCCCTGTGCTTCAGAGAAAAACAGGGACTTTTCATAAAGCAGTTAAAAACTGGAATAGAGGGGCCTGTGTGGTCCAGTGTTTACATCTGTTGAATGTACAGAGGCTATCAAAGTCCACATGGGTTTGAGTCTGACCCATGCACTTCTGACTTGCTTACTCCCATAAACCCTGTGTAGGCAGTCATTGTAAAAAATAATTTGTTCTTAACTGACTTACCTAGTTAAATAAAAAATTATTTAATTTGTATTTTATTTTTAAACCTGCACGTATGCACGCACGAACGCACAGATCTAAAATTTTGGGGTTTGGCAATATTTTTAACTGATATACTTATCCTAGATAACTATTCTGCCCTACCAAGCAAAAAGGCAGTAATTGCTCATTTGGTCAAAAATGAGTTACTGTCATTTTTGCTACATTAAATAGATGCTTAATCATGTGGACAAGCATCCTGCCTCTATTGTATTGTGTTTTGGAGAAAATGGGGGTCATGTTAGCAGTAAGTGGATAAAGTTAGTGTGAAACCAAGGTAAATAAAAGCAATTTTTCTCAGTTACTGCCTTTTTGCTTGGTAGGGCAGTATTATCCTAGATAACTATTATCCTTGATAACTATTATACTAAGAAGAGACAGGCAAATACATTAATGTCTTCTTTTTTTAATTTGATTTTGGGGATTTAAGTATTTTTCTGGCGTAGAAGTCAAAATAGACATTTAAACGTAATTACATTTGTAGAAAATGTATTTTACTTGTATAAAAGTGAAAACAAAACAATTACATTGAACTACACTAAATGCTGCATAGTTAGAAAATATTCTCTCTTTTGTGAAGGTACATGATCCATGTGTCACAACTTCGGAAGTCGGATCCTCTCCTTGTTCGGGCGGAGCTCGTTTTCTCTGGTGCGTGACGGGTTTTGTACCCATTTGTTTGTGGTTCTGGTTTTTATTTATTTATTTATTCATTCATTTCACCTTTATTTAACCAGTTAGGCAAGTTGAGAACAAGTTCTCATTTACAACTGAGACCTGGTTACCGGTGGTTTTATGAATAAACCTGCTCCGTTGATTACCAAGTTTTGCTCTCCTGCGCCTGAATTCCCTGCCGCCAGTTACGCACTCCCTTACACCATGTACTAAAGTCAACAACAACAACAAACCCAATCTCTAAACTGTTGCTAGCTGAGCTGTAAACAGGGCTATAACTAGGCAGAAACTACACTCAGAAAAAAGAGTGCTAAGTAGAACCATACAGGGTTCTTCGGGTTTGTCCCTATAGGGGAATCCTTTTTGGTGCTGAGTAGAACCCTTTGCAGAGGGTTATATCTACAACCCTTAATGTAGGGTTCTTCCTAGAACCCCCTGTATATCGTTCTACCTAGAATCATCTGTAAAGGGTTCTTCCTAGGACCCTCTATGAATAGTTCCATCACCCTTATTAGCCTTTAAAATGTAATTATTTATGACAATACATTACATATATCATAAGACCTTTATTTGAGTGCCTAGTTATACCCTAACACAGTGGTGTTAGGAATCTCCTGGTTTACAGGCCACATCAGGCCTTCAAGTCACATTATGTAACAGTAAAACAAACCATTCTGAAAATCTCCCTGCAATAGAACATGCTAGGAAATGTTATATATAGTTGTTTGTAGAATCCTTTTTGCCTTCCAAAGAATCATCAAATAACCCTTTCTTCCAAAAACAGTTCTTAGGATGTTAACGGTTCTAGGTAGAACCCTTTGCCTTAGAAAAAAGGGTTCTGAAATGGTTCTAAGAGCTCAGGCTGTAACTGGGCTGTGTAGCTGTGCTGTCCCCTGTGTTGCTCAGGGCTTGACAGTGAGCTGGGCCTGTCCAAACACCTGTCTGAAGCCCCGTTTATACCTGCCGCTAATGTAGCGGACATGAGTCGGTCATGGACACGTGATGAGGTATCCCCGGCTGCGAACTTCAAAACCAGTGTCTGGTTAAGATATGTTGATGCCATAAGTCAGTGGTGCCACCTGTCAATGATTTTAGAAGGCGGGTAATTATGATTTAAATGGTTTCACTGTCCAAATCAGTCTACACTTGAGAGATATCCAGACACAATGTGTGCCTGATTACATCCGGAGGTGGAAAGAAAGATCTGATCACAAATGGTGTTTTAATCGTCTACACCTGTATAAAAATGGGCACAATCAGAATGTGGAAAAAGTGTGCAAAATAAATAAAATTCCTGAAATGTATGCACTCACTACTGTACATCGCTGTGGATAAGAACGTCTGCTACATGACTAAAATGAAAATGTTACATCAGGACAACAGACTCATGTTTGCACCAGGTATAAATGGGGCTTGAGGGCAGCACAGTCCAGACTGGCTATCAGCTGAAACACTCTGTCCACGTCAGCCTGCCGTGATCAGACTGGAACACACAAGTGGTGAATTTAGTAAGAAAATCTTTGTGGGCCAAAAAATATATATACTTATGCATGCCAGCAAAGCCACAACACAACACTAAACAATACATTAATTGCACTTTAACAGTGACAAACGGTGCCCACAAACTGTTAGGGCCTACATAAAGCTGTCTCAACAGCAGAGTCCCAACAGCAGTCTGAACACCTTACCACTGCTACACATGGCTATCAGCGGAGCCTTGTCTGGCAGCGAAACAGTTCATTCAGCCTCATTTACTGCCTTTTAAAAAAAACATAGGTTTCTACTGACAATTGAGATGTACATACTAGTGCATAAGGGAACGACGAGCGGATAAGAGGCAATCCGTTATTTCGATTAAGACATTAATGAGCGAGCTACAGTAGGACCGACGTTGTCAATATAACTATTTGTTTAGCACTTTTGAAATGTATAGCGACAGAATTCAGAACATGGGCCGTTCTTACAGTATACTTCCTGTACACCAAGTCAGAACCGTAGGATAAATAACAGGGGCATATAAGCAGACAATGAAAGCTCTTACAATATTCGATGATTACATTTCTCTAAAACAGGCTATAGGCTACATGTGCACCACCAAGTCAGAACAGTAGGCGAAATTAAGAAGGAAAAATATACCAAATTATTAGGGTGAGGCACATGGGCTACTAACAGCTTACTACACCACATACACTTAGGATTACTTTCTTAGCTACAGTATACATATCTCCCTGGCATATTACATAATTTATGCAGTAGCATGCAAGACATTTTTGGACTCACCTTGTTGTGCTTTACTCACTTCCTTCCAAACCACTCATTGTTGAATTAGCGATTTCCAAATTGTTGTGTAATGTTTATGTCCAATGGCCGATGAGCACCGATATGTTTTAGGTATTATTTCTCTTCATTTTATTTATCTTCATATGACAAAGATTGAAAAGGATTTTCCAGTAGATGGTCGACTTGATTCATGATGATGACTGCTAGCTAAGGTTTTTTGAAAATATGATATTGACATGATCAGTCCAATCAGTGTTGCTTCCTAAGTGGACAGTTTGATTTCACAGAAGTGTGATTGACTTGGGGATCTTATCCCGGTATTGGGATTCATTGTCATGTGACCATGGCGGGGAATTCAAAACTGCAAGAGTCTAATCATTTCAAATACTCAAATAATCAACTATTTTCCTCCATTTGAAAGATACACATCTCCTAAATCTAACCACGTTGTCCGATTTTCAAAGAGGCTTTACAGAGAATGCATAAAGTTAGGTTATGTTAGGAGAGTACATTGACAATAGCTGTGTGTAATGTTTAGCCAATTCAAAGAAGGGCATCAACAGAGACAGAAAACCAGCTAGAATTATGCACTTACCTTTGACAATCTGCATCAGATGACACTCATAGGCGGAGGTAGCGGTCCTGCTGCTGGGTTGTTGCCCTCCTACGGCCTCCTCCACGTCTCCTGATGTACTGGCCTGTCTCCTGGTAGCGCCTCCATGCTCTGGACACTACGCTGACAGACACAGCAAACCTTCTTGCCACAGCTCGCATTGATGTGCCATCCTGGATGAGCTGCACTACCTGAGCCACTTGTGTGGGTTGTAGACTCCGTCTCATGCTACCACTAGAGTGAAAGCACCGCCAGCATTCAAAAGTGACCAAAACATCAGCCAGGAAGCATAGGAACTGAGAAGTGGTCTGTGGTTATCACCTGCAGAACCACTCCTTTATTGGGGTGTCTTGCTAATTGCCTATAATTTCCACCTGTTGTCTATTCCATTTGCACAACAGCATGTGAAATTTATTGTCAATCAGTGTTGCTTCCTAAGTGGACAGTTTGATTTCACAGAAGTGTGATTGACTTGGAGTTACATTGTGTTGTTTAAGTTTCCGTTTATTTTTTTGAGCAGTGTATAACTCCCCAGTGCTTTCATAAGTGATGCAGGACCTGCATGGTTTGGAGACAGCCAATCTGCCCCTTCTTGCAGTTTAATATTTGATATGTTATCAGTTCTAGAACTGCTTATATTTCAAGCTTATATACATCATGTTATTTGTAACTTCTTTAGCCCTTCTTACGTTTCTTACCTCACCTGGTCATTTATTGACTTAAAGGGGAAGTTCACTATTTTACAACCTTAATGTTAGATGGTTTCTCACCCTGAACTATGGCCCAGGAGAAACTCTAGTCCTTGATTCAGTTCTGTAGAAAAGCCACTACAAACTTCAGCTAAGTTCAGCCACTGCTATCTAAAATAAATAAATGGGAGTGATAGGTGAATACTAATCGCCGCGTGAAATCAAATATCACATCTAACCACATCATTTACACTATCGGTCAAAAGTTTTAGAACACCTACTCATTCAAGGGTTTTTCTTTTTTTTTACTATTTTCTACATTGTAGAATAATAGTGAAGACATCAAAACTATGAAATAACACATATGGAATCATGTAGTAACCTAAAAAGCGTTAAACAAATCAAAATATATTTGAGATTTTTCAAAAAGCCACCTTTTGCCTTGATGACAGCTTTGCACACTCTTGGCATTCTCTCAACCAGCTTCATGAGGTAGTCACATGGAATGCATTTCAATTAACAGGTGTGCCTTCTTAAAAGTTAATTTGTGGAATGTATTTCCTTCTTAATGCATTTGAGCCAATCACTTGTGTTGTGACAAGGTAGGGGGGTATACAGAAGATAGCCCTATTTGGTAAAAGACCATGTCCATATTATCGCAAGAACAGCTCAAATAAGCAAAGAGAAACAACAGTCCATCCTTACTTTGACATAAAGGTCAGACAATATGAAAAATGTCAAGAAATCTGAAAGTTTCTTCAAGTACAGTCGCAAAAACCATCAAGTGCTATGATGAAACTGGCTCTCATGATTACCGCCACAGGAATGGAAGATCCAGAGTTACCTCTGCTGCAGAGGATAAGTTCATTAGAGTTACCAGCCTCAGAAATTGCAGCCCAAATAAATGCTTCACAGAGTTCAAGTAACAGACACATCTCAACATCAACTGTTCAGAGGAGACGTGAATCAGGCCTTCATGGTCGAATTGCTGCAAAGAAACCACTACTAAAGGACACCAATAATAAGAAGAGACTTGCTTGGGCCAAGAAACACGAGCAATGGACATTAGACCGCTGGAAATCTGAGTCCAAATTGGAGATTTTTGGTTCCACCCACTGTGTCTTTGTGAGACGCGGTGTGGGTGAACGGATGATCTCTGCATGTGTATTTCCCACCGTAAAGCATGGAGGATGAGGTGTGATGGTGTGGGGGTGCTTTGCTGGTGACACTGTCTGTGATTTATTTAGAATTCAATGCACTCAACCAGCATTCCTACCACAGCATTCTGCAGTGATACGGCATCCCATCTGGTTTTGGCTTAGTCCTACTATCATTTGTTTTTCAACAGGACAATGACCCAACAAACTTCCAGGCTGTGTAAGGGCTATTTTACCAAGAAGGAGAGTGATGGAGTGCTGCATCAGATGACCTGGCCTCCACAATCCCCCAACCTCAACCAAATTGAGATGGTTTGGGATGAGTCGGGCCACAGAGTGAAGGAAAAGTAGCCAACAAATGCTCAGCATATGTGGGAACTCTTTCAAGACTGTTGGAAAAGCATTCCAGGTGAAGCTGGTTGAGAGAATGCCAAGAGTGTGCAAAGCTGTCATCAAGGCAAAGGGTGTGTCACGACTCCTACCGAAGGTATCTCCCCCTCCTGTTCGGGTGGCGCTCGGCGGTCGTCGTCACCGGCCTACTAGCTGCCACTGATTCCTTTTTCCCCCTTTCCGTTTATTGTTTGCACCTGTTTTGGTTTGGGCTGATTAGCTGGTCTATTTTAGCCAGGAGGCCCGCCTGCTCTGTGTGCGGGATTATTTGATCTGTGTGTTGCTTGTTGTTGCACGCTCATGTGTTTTGAGATGCTAGTGCGTTGTTTACGCCGACCTTTTCTGTCCCCTGTGTTTGGGGCACTTTGGTTTTGTGTGCGCCCTGGATCGCTGTTGGGGCGGCTTGTGTTTTGCCATTGTGTTTTATTAAAGACACTACCCTGCATTCTCTGCTTCCTGCGACTGACTCCGCACCCACTACGCCCAAGCCTTACAGGGTGGCTATAAAATATATTTTGATTTGTTTTTTTATGGTTACTATGATTCCATATGTGTTATTTCATAGTTTTGATGTCTTCACTTTTGTTCTACAATGTAGAAAATAGTAAAAATAAAGAAAAACCCTTGAATGAGTAGGTGTTCTAAAACTTTTGACCGGTAGTGTAGTTGATATGAGTTGATTCTTTAGAAATGGTACACTCTGCCTTTTTAAGAACAAAGTTAGATGAACTTTCCAAATTGTTCCAATAATAGTTTAAACTAACTGAAAGTAGACTATGGTAAGCTTTAGTTTCAGTTCTATAATTATTTAAATAATTATGTTCACTAATTATATGTATGCATACTGTCTATGGGTAACATCCTTAAACACTTTTGGTTTGGTTCTTTTCTCTTAACATGATTTAGTTTTGTTATTAGCTAAGCTCTTTTCTCTTAACATTATTTCGTTTTGTTATCAACTAAGCTCTTTTCTCTTTATTTAGTTTTGTTATCAACTAAGCTTGTAAATGAACCAAGAAGAGTGAAAAGTCTTTCCTTTGTCATTACAGCATCTGTTCTCCAAAAGACAGTTATATATAATATGTTGTACTTAATTATGTGGTGTTCAACACAATCAACAGGCACTCACCAGACAATGAAGCTATCTTCTCATGAAGACAAGTATTCTCTACTATAAACAGAACATGAACATAAAACTTTGAGGTTTTTTAAAGCAATGTTTTATAACCGGTCTTCTCCAGTATATTCAGCTGTGTCAAAAGCCTTGTTTTTACCTGGTGCTGTTATGCATCATTGGTCCTGATCTTGTAGACATTAGACCACATTTTCAGATCTGTGTCTACACACACCCACTGTGTCTGCATTGTGACCAGATATCCTTGTTGTCCCTCCCTGTATGCAAATGATGACAGATATTCTTTTAAAATCATTTTAAGACACATATTGATGTCATAAGCCAATGTGCCTTCTGTCAATGTTTTTATAATGGCGGGATAATGATGATTTAAATGGTTTCACTGTCCAGATCTGTCTACTGGCAGGAAGCCTACCGGTTAGAGCGTATGAATGCAAGTTTGAATCCTGAGCCGACTAGGTGAAAAATCTGTCAATCTGCGCTTGAGCAAGGCACTTAACCCTAATTGCTCCATGTCAGTAATGGCTCATCTCTGGCTGTGACCCCACTCTCTGAGGGTGTTTCAGGGGGAGTGGGTTATGCAAAAAACACATTTCCATTTCACACCACACACTCGTACATGTTACACAAATGTACATGTGTCAAACAGGATGTAACGGCTGTCGTGAGAGAGAGTAGACCAAGGTGCAGCGGAGTTAGTGTTCATCATTGAATTTTAATTTAAGAACGATCACGATACAACAAAATAAGAAAACCGACAGCCAAACAGTCCTGTCAGGTGCAAAACACTAAACAGAAACAATTACCCACAAAACCCCAACGGAAAAACAGGCACTTATGTGTGACTCCCAATCAGCAACAACACTCTACAGCTGTGCCTGATTCGAAGCCACACGGCCAAAATCAATTAAACAAACCAACATAGAAAAATGCACATAGAACGCCCACCCAATGTAACACCCTGACCTAACCAAAATAAAGAACAAAAACCCCTCTCTATGGCCAGGGCGTTACAGTACCCCCCCCCCCCCCAAGGTGCGGACTCCGACCGCAAAACCTGACTCTGAAGGGGTGGGTCCGGGTGGGCCTTCTTACGGCGGCGGCTCAGGTGCGGGACGTGGCCTCTGCTCCACCCTCGGCGTCGCCCTCTTAGATGGCGCACCTGGCCGAGCCGAAGGTCTGGTGGGCGACCCTGACTGCGCCCGGCTGGCGGGCGGTGATAGCTGCGCCCGGCTGGTGGGTGGTGATGGCTGCGCCCGGCTGGCGGGCGACCCTGGTTGCGCCCGGCTGGCAGGCGGTGATGTTGCGCCCGGCTGGCGGGCGACCCTGGTTGCGCCCGACTGGCGGGCAGCTCTGGCGGCTCCGGACTGGCGGGCAGCTCCGGCGGCTCCGGACTGGCGGGCAGCTCCGGCGGCTCCGGACTGGCGGGCAGCTCCGGCGGCTCCGGACTGGCGGGCAGCTCCGGCGGCTCCGGACTGGCGGGCAGCTCCGGCGGCTCCGGACTGGCGGGCAGCTCTGGCGGCTCCGGACTGGCGGGCAGCTCTGGCGGCTCCGGACAAGCGAGACCCACTGGAGGCCTAGTCCTAGGAGGCGGCACAGGACGGACCAGGCTGGAGAGATCCACTGGAGGCCTGGTCCGAGGAGGAGGCACAGGCTTAACCAGGATGGGGAGACCCACTGGAGGCCTAGTCCTAGGAGAAGGCACAGGACGGACCAGGCTGGAGAGATCCACTGGAGGCCTGGTCCGAGGAGGAGGCACAGGCTTAACCAGGATGGGGAGACCCATTGGAGGCCTGGTTCTGGGCGCAGGCACAGGATAGACCGGGTCCTGAAGACACACTGGAGGTCTAGAGCGCACGGCCTGCACAACCCGTCCTGGCTCGATGCCCAATCTCCCCCGGCAGATGTTAGGAGCTGGGATGTAACGCACCGGGCTCTTCACGCGTACTGGGGACACCGTGCCCTTTACTGCATAACACAGTGCCTGACCAGTACTACGTTGCCTCCTGTAAGCACGGGGAGCTGGCTCAGGTCTCCAACCTGACTCTGCCACACTCCCCGTGTGCCCCCCCCCAAAAGAATGTTTTGGGGCTGCCTCTCGGGCTCTACCTGCCTCTCAGGCAGGTTGTCACAGTGGTCCAGCAATTGCTCCCATGTCCAGTCAATCCTTGACGCCAACACCTCCAGCGACCAGGATGCCATCTCATCCCAAGCGCGCTGCTTCCTATAGTCCTCCTTGACTTCCATCTGCCCTCTTCTCCGCTGCTTGGTCTTTTTGTGGTGGGTAATTCTGTAACGATTGTCTGGAAGAGGGGACCAAGGTGCAGTGGAGTTAGTGTTCATCATTTAATTTTAATTTAAGAACAAACACGATGCAACAAAATAAGAAAACCGACAGCCTGTCAGGTGAGAGTCCTGTCAGGTGCAAAACACTAACAGAAACAATTACCCACAAAACCCCAACGGAAAAACAGGCACTTATGTGTGACTCCCAATCAGCAACAACACTCTACAGCTGTGCCTGATTGGAAGCCACACGGCCAAAATCAATTAAACAAACCAACATAGAAAAATGCACATAGAACGCCCACCCAATGTAACACCCTGGCCTAACCAAAATAAAGAACAAAAACCCCTCTCTATGGCCAGGGCGTTACACAGGACAAATATAAGTACCCCCTATTCACACTTGTGAGATATCCAGACAGGATGTGTGAAGTTCTGATCCTAATCAGCTCAAAATGTGCCTTTTTGATCATCTACACCGGTCTACAAATATGAGCACAATCAGGACAAAGTTCACATCTTAGCACCATGTATAAACAGAGCTCAAATGTTTTCTCTATGAGGAAGGAAGGGTGTGGTTGTTGTTGAACCTTTTGAAACTGTGTTGTCTGCATGTGCCTTTCTCTCCTGCTGCCTTTTTTCACTCCTCTTCACCGATCTGTGACAACTGGTAAGGTGTAAGCAATAGCTCCATCTAGTTTCTGCCACATTGTTTTTACATCTCCAGTCCTAACAGATTTGTGGAGGGGAGAAAAGGAGAGCAGAGGGGAGGGAACATCTTCTAGTAATAAAACACAGCCATCTTCTATATTGTCCTCTCTGTAGTTACCCATAATCACATGACTTCTCATATCCTCCCAGACACATATTGTGGTTTGTCTCATCATGAACTTAGAAACAGTTGCTAGAATCTGTAAAACATCTTTGATTTCACTTCCCTTCCCTTCATAAAATTGCACATTGCTCAAATATGAATTACTATTCCTTCATTTGCATGTGTAGATCATTGTTTTGCTAATAGAAGTATTTGATTATAAGTATTGGATTATTATTTTGGATAAGCCTTGGCTATTTAAAGATACAGGAATAGTGTAATATGATGAAGTTAATGTTTTGGGTAGTTTTTAATGATTGTTTTGAAACAGTTAAGTATGGCACCACAGATCAGTTGTTGCATTTTTTGGTGCCCTGCTACCAGAGTCGACATGGGTTCGAGTCCGACCCATACACTTCTGACTCGACTTTATCTCGGGCCTAACACCCATGCCAATATATCCTCCAAACACCGGCTTCTCTGGCGTTATCACTTATTGGGACCCTAGGACTAAACACCTCCCTCTGCAACTGGATCCCGGACTTCCTGACGGGCTACCCGCAGGTGGTAAGGGTAGGCAACAACACGTCTGCCACGCTGATCCTCAACACTGGGGCCCCTCAGGGGTGTGTACTTAGTCTCCTCCTGTACTCCCTGGTCACCCACGACTGCGTGGCCAAACACGACTCCAACACCATCATTAAGTTTGCTGACTACAACAGTGGTAGGTCTGATCACCGACAACATTGAGACAGCCGATAGGGAGGAGGTCAAAGACCTGGCCATGTGGTGCCAGGACAACAACCTCTCCCTCAATGTGAGCAAGACAAAGGAGCTGATCGTGGACTACAGGAAAAGGTGGGCCGAACAGGCTCCCATTAAAATCAATGGGGCTGAAGTGTAGTGGTTCGAGAGTTTCAAGTTCCTTGGTGTCCACATCACCAACAATCTATCATGGTCCAAACACACCAAGACAGTTGTGAAGAGGGCACGACGAAACCTTTTCCCCCTCAGGAGTCTGAAAAGATTTGGCATGGGTCCCCAGATCCTCAAAAAGTTATACAGCTGCACCATCGAGAGCATCTTGACCGGTTGCATCACCGCCTGGTATGGAAACTGCTCAGCATCTGACCGTAAGGCGCTACAGAGGGTAGTGCGTACAGCCCAGTACATCCCTGGGGCCAAGCTTCCTGCAATCACAATCAGACGTAGACTGTTTTCTCTTCTACCGCACGGCAAGCGGTCCTGGAGCGCCAAGTCTAGGACCAAAAGGCTCCTTAACAGCTTCTACCCCCAAGCCATAAGACCGCTGAACAATTTATCAAATGGCCACCTGACTATTACATGGACCCCCCCCCACCCCCTCCATTTGTTTTGTACACTGCTGCTACTCACTATTTATCTATGCATAGTCCCTTCACCCTTACCTACATGTACAAATGACCTCTAACCTGTACCCCCGCACATTGACTCAGTACCAATACCCCCTGTACATATCCTCGTCATTGTTATGTTATTGTGTTACTTTTTATTATTTTTTACTTTTAGTTTATTTGGTAAATCTTTTCTTAACTCTTCTTGAACTGCACTGTTGGTTAAGGGCTTGTAAGTAAGCATTTCACGGTAAGGTCTACACTTGCTGTATTCGGCGCATGTGACAAATAACATTTGATTTGATTTATTGTAATATTTTATCACCCACAGCCTGCACTCGGAATGACTGCTATGGTGAAGGACTTCACAAGCAAGACTACCTAAACCATCTAAATTGGAACAACCATCTCAGTAATGGGTGTAATAAGTACAACCCCTTACAGATTGGATTAGTTTAGAAAACTGTCAGTTGTTTATCTTTGTATAGTATAACTGTCTGGAAAAAGCTGACTATCCTGTTTAATCTTGCATTCTAAATGCCTGTGTTTAAGATGAGAACACTTATTGGCAAATCTAAATGTTTTAGTTTTAAACACAGTCATTTAGATAATAAATATGTCACATGTTTCATGGTTTCACCTAGTATACTGTCTACGCTGAGTGTACAAAACATTAAGAACACCTTCCTGATATTGAGTTGCACTCCCTTTTGCCCTCAGAACAGTCTCAATTCGTTGGGCCATAGACTCTAAATGGTGTTGAAAGTGTTCCACAGGGATGCCTGCCCATCTTGACTCCAATACTTCCCACAGTTATCAAGTTGGCTGGATGTCCTTTGGGTTTGGACCATTCTTGATACACATGGTGAACTGTTGAGCATGAAAAACCCAGCAGCGTTGCAGTTCTTGACCCAAACCGGTGCGCCTGGCACCTACTACCATACCCCGTTCAAAGGCACTTAAATATTTTGTCTTGTCCATTCACCTTCTGAATGGCACACATACACAATCCATGTATGTTTCTCAATGCTTAAAAATCCTTCTTTAACCTGTCTCCTCCCCTTCATCTACATTGAGCATGGTTACATGCACACAATAATGAAATAATTGTGAAAAGTCTGATTAATATAATAGTTTGATTAAAACGTTTACATGCTTTGCAAGAAAAACAATTTCCCTAACAATCTGGTTTATATGGACACATCTGAAATCAGGCTACCTGATGGCACTGATAAATGGAGAAAATCGGCAATCAAAATAATGACACAATACCTGTTAGCAAAGGTGTCAGCTAGATATGACGTGCAGGAGCTTGCAGGGATTTGTAGTTTTGCCTGATGTCTACTTTGATGCTAAATAGTATTTTCAAATCTGAGAGTAAATAAATCCGAATATATTGATAAAAGTCCCCTTGTCTGAGAGTTACATGGTTATCAAAACGTCACGCCAAGGTAAGCCACACAGCCCTTATTTTAAGTGTTTCTAAAATCACTATGGGAAAAATCCATAGTGGAAAAACGATTGTAACCATTTCCTTGTTTGACCGCTAGGTTTTATGGGTATTATGACACCTCCACTGTGGGGCTCCATACTGTACCTAAGAGCCAATCCCCATGATGCGAGCTCACCCACCTTAAACACATGGCAGTCTTCCTGAAGTCCTCATTCACCCTCCGATACTCTGTGTAGTCTGGTACAAATCCAAAATAGATTCATTAGTTGTCAATGGACACTTCCAGACGTATGAAAATAAAGATGTGTGAAGAAATGCTATAACTTTGTATCGGCAGAATGCTCACAGACAAAATGTTTGTTATGTTTCCCATTGCCATAGTAACATTGTAAGTACTGTTCGACATTTGTTTGGACAATAATAATCTAATGGCTAAAGGTGTGTGTGAGAAGTTATAAAGCACTTTTAGAGAAGAAGAGTGAGCAGAGGTCAGAGATTTAAATAACTCAGCTCCTCACCGACAAGGTTCTCCGGGTGTTTCAGCTTGATGATGTGTTTCGAACCCTGAGCAGTCGCCTCCATCCTCCTCACATCCACGGCTCACCGGCCTCTCTGTCCATCCAACCTGTCAATAGTCTCCTTGGGGAGCCTCTCCACACACACACACACACACACACACACACACACACACACACACACACACACACACACACACACACACACACACACACACACACACACACACACACACACACACACACACACACACACACACACACACACACACACACACACACACACGCTATGAAATTAAACTCCTTACTGTCCTGAAGCGACCTTATAAGTGTTGTCTCCCACCTTGTCCACAATCCCCTCCACCAGAGTTTCTCCTTATCTGAAAATGTCTCTTGATCTTCTCCATGTCTTTGTCAGAGTTTATTTTCCTCATCTCTCTTCAATCCACTGTGGCAACCCTGGCACCATTGTACTGTAGCATTGTCTCTGAACAGTTGTTTGAGTATGTGTGTGGAGTTTCTTATCTTGAATCAAAGTCATCCATAACATTTTAACTTTAATTTTATTTTTTGTCCACTCATGTCTCTGGCCTGTTATTCCGGTAAACTTATACACAAGCAGTGACACATCTTTGTGTTTAGAAAAATATCAAAGGCTAATATAATACAATATCAAAATTGAATATGGGAAAGGAAACAGATATTGCTTATAGTTACAGTATTAACAAGAAAAGGGTTCAAATGCATGTATGACTATAAAAAAATCTAACTGAAAAGATGACAAAGATCCATGACATTGACTGTTGCCAAAAATCAACTGAGTCTGAAGTGAGTAGCACCTACACTACAAAGTATGTGGACACCCCTTCAAATTAGTGAATTCGACTATAAGTGTATAAAATCAAGCACACAGCAATGCAATCTCCATAGACAAACATTGGCAGTAGAATGGCCTGTACTGAAGAGCTCAGTGACTTTCAACGTGGCACCGTCATAGGATGACACCTTTCCAACAAGTTGTTCATCAAATTTCTGCCCTGCTAGAGTTCAACTGTAAGTGCTGTTATTGTAAAGTGGAAATGTCTAGGAGCAACAACAGCTTAGCCGCAAAGTGGTAGCCCACACAACCTCACAGAACTGAATCGCCAACTGTTGAAGCAACGTCAGAACAAGAACTGTTCATCGGGAACTTAATGAAATGGGGTTTCCATGGCAGAGCAGCCTCACACAAGCCTAAGATCACCATGCGCAATGTCAAGCGTCAGCTGGAGTGGTGTAAAGCTCGCCGCCATTGGACTCTGGAGCGGTGGAAATGCGTTCTCTGAAGTGATGAATCATGCTTCATCTGGCAGTCTGATGGACAAATCTGGGTTTGATGGATGCCAGGAGAACGCTGACTTCCCGAACGCATAGTGCCAACTGTAAAGTTTGATGGAGGAGGATGAATGGGTCTGGAGCTGTTTTTCATGGTTCGGGCTAAGCCCATTAGTTCCAGTGAAGGGAAATCTTAACGCTACAGTATACAATGACATTCTAGACAATTCTGTGCTTCCAACATCGTGGCAACAGTTTGGGGAAGGCCCTTTCCTGTTTCAGCATGACAATGCCCCCGTACACAAAGCGAGGTCCATACAGAAATGGTTTGTCGAGATCGGTGTGGAAGAACTTGACTGAGCTGCGCAGAGCCCTGACCTCAATCTAATCAAACACTTTTGGGATGAGTTGGAACACCATCTGTGAGCCAGGCCTAATCACCCAACATCAGTGCCCGACCTCACTAATGCTCTTGTGGCTGAATGGAGGCAAGTCCCCGCAGCAATGTTCCAAAATCTAGTAGAAAGCCTTCCCAGAAGAGTGGAGGCTGTTATAGCAGCAAAGAGGGGACCAACTCCATATTAATGCCCATGATTTTGGAATGAGATGTTCAACGAGCATGTAGTGTATTTCATTAATTATGTTTAAATCACCATGCTTCTCCTATTGCTGACAGGAAGGGCGTCAGCGTGTCCTGCACAACTGGGTCATTGCGTGGTATCTTCTTCATGAGGTCTCGTGTTTTTGTGATTGATTTATTAAATCCAAAGGTTTTTATCATCATTTCTGCGACATCCAGTCGTTCTGCATGTTCCAGATTTCCCCTGGGGATTTCAGTCAAAAAGCTTTTCAGTTTCTTGAATTCATCTTCAAGGAGTTCACACAAGATGTTGTAAAGTGTGTCCTGCCACTCCTCCTTTACGGTGATTCCTAATATGATAGAAATATAGGATTATAATTTTGAGCTCTATAAAATGTTTTTGTTTACTAAAATAACAGCATCAAATACTTTGGGGGTATAATTAGGCCTTCTGTACAATAACTGTATTGTATTATTTTATATAATATTCTCGAAAAATACAGTGGTGTAAAGTACTTAGGTAAAAATACTTTAAAGTACTACTTAACTCGTTTTTTTAGGGTATCTGTACTGTACTTTACTATTTATATTTTTGACTACTTTTACTTTTACTTCACTACATTCCTAATGAAAATAATGTACTTTTTATGCCGTACATTTCTCCTGACACCCAAATGCTTAGCAGGACAGGAAAATGATACAATTTACACACATCAAGAGAACATCCCTGGTCATCCCTACTGCCTCTTATCTGGCAGACTCACTAAACACAAATGCTTTGTTTATAAATGATGTCTGAGTGTTGGAGTATGCCCCTGGCTATCTGTAATTTTTTTTAAATAAAAAATTGTGCTGTCTGATTTGTTTAATATAAGGAATGTGAAATGATTTATACTTTTACTTTTGATACTTAAGTATATTTAAAACCAAATACTTTTAGACTTTTACTCAAGTAGTATTTTACTGGGTGACTCACTTTTTTTCTATTAAGGTATCTTTACTTCTACTCAAGAATGACAATTGGGTGCTTTTTACACCACTGGAAAAATACAACATAACGTTAACCTGTTAGGGATAGGGGGCAGTATTTACACGGCCGGATAAAAAACGTACCCGATTTAATCTGGTTATTACTACTGCCCAGAAACTAGAATATGCATATAATTATTGGCTTTGGATAGAAAACACCCTAAAGTTTCTAAAACTGTTTGAATGGTGTCTGTGAGTATAACAGAACTCATATGGCAGGCAAAAACCTGAGAAGATTCCTTACAGGAAGTGGCCTGTCTGACAATTTCTTGGGCTTCTTCACTCTCTTTATTGAAAACTGAGGATCTCTGCTGTAACGTGACACTTCTTACGGCTCCCATAGGCTCTCAAAAGGCGGCAAAAAGCTGAATGATGTCTTTGGAGCCCCTGGCTGAAAAACATTAGCGTATTTGGATGATGGTCGATCAGAGTACAATGAGACTGAGGCGCGTGCACGAGGCGACACCATGTTTTTATTTTCTCTCTCTTTGAACTAAATCAGGGTTTCCAGGTCGGAATATTATCGCTTTTTTACGAGAAAAAATGTTTTGTCACGAAACGCGTCGGGCACGTCACCCTTCTTTACCCTTCGGATAGTGTCTTGAACGCACAAACAAAACAGAAGATATTTGAACATAACTATGGATTATTTTGAACCAAACCAACATTTGTTATTGAAGTAGAAGTCCTGGCAGTGCATTCTGACGAAGAACAGCAAAGGTAATCCAATTTTTCTTATAGTAAATCTGACTTTGGTGAGGGCTAAACTTGGTGGGTGTCTAAATAGCTAGCCCGTGATGGCTGGGCTATCTACTCAGAATATTGCAAAATGTGCTTTCACCGAAAAGCTATTTTAAAATCAGACATAGCGATTGCATAAAGGAGTTCTGTATCTATAATTCTTAAAATAATTGTTATGTTTTTTGTGAACGTTTATCGTGAGTAATTTAGTAAATTCACCGGAAGTTTGCGGTGGGTATGCTAGTTCTGAACGTCCCATGCTAATGTAAAAAGCTGGTTTTTGATATAAATATGAACTTGATTGAACAAAACATGCATGTATTGTATAACATAATGTCCTAGGATTGTCATCTGATGAAGATCATCAAAGGTTAGTGCTGCATTTAGCTGTGGTTTGGGTTTATGTGACATTATATGCTAGCTTGAAAAATGGGTGTCTGATTATTTCTGGCTGGGTACTCTGCTGACATAATCTAATGTTTTGCTTTCGTTGTAAAGCCTTTTTGAAATCGGACAGTGTGGTTAGATTAACGAGAGTCTTGTCTTTAAAATGGTGTAAAATAGTCATATGTTTGAGAAATTGAAGTAATAGCATTTCTAAGGTATTTGAATATCGCGCCACAGGATTCCACTGGCTGTTGAGTAGGTGGGACGAAGCACAATACATGTTTCACTTCTATTATGATGCTAACCTACATTTTTCAAAACTAGCCTCTAACAATTTCAACTTCTAAACTTCTTCCACTACCGTAAAAATACTTTTGGACAGCTGAAGCAAGTACAACACTTTTCTTATTTTTAGAAAATACAATGTAACAATACCAAATTATCAAATTTTTTAGTTGTGGGTTAAATAAACATTTGTGAATGGAGCTATTCAAATGAGGCCAGCCCCATTCTTCCGCCTCTGCGTCATAGAGACAGGGCCTTTTCTCTGCATTTTATTTACTGATTTGGAACCTACTGTATAATAATGGCTTAGTTATGCAATACAATCAGAAAACATCCTCCACAAATATCTATTTAAAAACTTTAAATGTGTACTTACTATTAGTGTGCAGTTGCCTCATTTCAACATGTACCTGTTGATGGACTGTGCCCTCAATTGCTTTGCGCTGTGTTTGGGAAATGCCTCCACTTGTGTCTTGTCTCCTATTCATGTTCACTGGTTCTTGAATGGTACCATAGCCATCTTGCTTTTTCAACTGTTTCTTCAACTTTTTTATCTCTTCATCTCTCTTCTCCAACACTTCCTTCAACTTTTTTAAAGCTGTTGTTTCCTCATTGCTTTCTTTTTCTAGCAGAGGATGTTTCTGGTCGTCTTTTTCTGGAGATTCTGGACAATTGGTTGGGGTCTGATCGTCTACTTTTGGCAGACTAAGAAGAGACTGTAGTCTTGCTATTTCCTCATCCTTCTGTTTACTGATCTCCTCCAGTTCTGTGATTTTCTTTTTAAGGGACTCCTTGGATTCGTCATTGATACATGTTGACAGACGTGACTTCATTTTTCGAATTGTTTTCAAAATGTTTGCGTTCAAAGTTATCTTGCTGTTCAACCTCTTCGATATTCTACATTTTACATTTTAGTCATTTAGCAGACGCTCTTATCCAGAGTGACTTACAGTAGTGAATGCATACATTTCATTTTCATTTCATACCTTTTTTTTTTTTTTGTCATACTTGGCCCCCCGTGGGAAACGAACCCACAACCCTGGTGTTGCAAACACCATGCTCTACCAACTGAGCTACGGGGAAGGCATATCGATGGCTTCTTGCTCTATGTAGAAATTCTCACATTCGTTTTTAAGAGACATATTCTCTAATGTCTTCATCAACTCCATGCTCTGCTCCTTGCATGGCTTGTTGTCATAGAGAACATGACACCTGTTTCCACATTTCCAAAGCAACTCTTTGAAATCACATTTCATGTTCTCCTCACTGAGGCCATGTTGAGACATGTTTTCCCCTAATGTGAACAACACCACTGTATAATTCCATACCCTCGTGGTAAGCAGGTCTTCCAGTATATTCTGATCACTCTCATTAAAAGTAGATTTGTCAGAGGGGCAATTAATAACCAAGAGGACTGCATTGGGTCCATATTTACATGATTTTACAGATTCTTCAATCTGCTTTTTTATCTTTGTTTCACTATTATAGAGTCCAGACTTACTCCAGCCTGGAGTGCGGATCACAGTTATTTTCTGATTTATTTTCTTCACACGTTGTTTATTACTGAATATCCAGAAAGAGAACTTCTTGTCAAGGATTATGTTTCCTACAGTACTTTTTCCAGCACCATGACCTCCAATAAGCACAACATCCAAACGATTGAACAGGACCTCTGGTGGTGGTTTAGTAGAGAAAAGACAAACAGAAAAACAGTGAGATTTTATTTTGTGAAGTAATATGATAACAGACAGTATGATAACTAATGGCATTATTTTTTCCTCCAAATCTGCAAACAGGAAACAGTATATGCAGTACATGCACAGCATTTGTTTATTCCTAGATTATAATGAAACGATTTAACATCTGCTGATTTAGATATAGTAGAAAGTATGCATGATTTAGGCCCCAATTCAATCACATAAAGACAAACCACACTGCTGGTTCAATCAAAATTGTATTTGTGTCAAAATCGACGGATATGTCAGATATTGTCAATACGTTGGCTATTGACTCAACAACACACCTGTCTGTAAAATACAACATTAATATTCGAAGTGAATACGCAGTGTGTTATTACTTGTCTGTAATTGATTGAATTGGGGCCACAGGCATGATCATTTCTTAAAGGAGTAACATACCCTCTTCATATAACTCTTCATTTGTAATTAAAGGATCCTCATCAGTGGCTGGGGAGAGGACACAGACATGCATGGTTATTTATTATTTCATATGAATTCAACAATTATTTTGATTCAAAGTTTTGAATTTATGGTTGCAAGTAATGATAGAAATCTAGTACTGTCTGAAACATACATGTTTTACTTTGTCTGCCTCCCATACTGCATGTTATGTATGATTTTTGTCTAAAATCCACTGGATCCACAGGAAACACCGCACATTCCAACTGATTGATGACAATGGCAACCGGGATCTTTATATCAAACTATGGAGAGAGGACACATTGGGAGTTAGTCATAAACTAAATGTAAAGAAAATGTCAACTTTTAGGTGTTTCTCCCCAGTGCTTCACAAGGACTACAGAACCTGTGTTGTTTGGAGACCGCCAATCTGGCACTTGTTGCAGTTTAATATTTCATATTTATTTTCAATAATAGAATAGGTTGTTATCAGTGAACGAATTGGACTGAATTAGTGTCAGGACAGTAAGAACAAGAAAAAACAAGGCTGTGACCTCAGCCATTTCCATTCGAAATAAACGCTCTGTAATGGAAATGGTAAAATAAATTGTTAACAGCATCAAGAGTAATGACTCCTAGATATTTTTTAGATGGTAACAATAGTAATCAAATGTTTATAATAATAATACTAATACTACTTATTAAACTAATTATAATGACAGTATAATAATCAACTTTAGAAAATACATAGCAAACACATTATGTGAACGGGGCGGCAGGTTGCTGTTCACCTAGTGGTCTCGGGGAGTCGAACCAATCTGCTGATGTGCCCTTGAGCAAGGCACTTAACTATAATTGCTTCTGTAAATCGCTCTGGATAAGATTGCCAAAATGTAAAATGTACTGCATGTAGATCGTTCATGTTGAACTACACAAAATTATCTGTCCATTGTGTCACAATACAAATGGGGTTCAGTTGGTAGAGCATGGTGTTTGCAACGGCAGCATGGTGTGTGCAACGCCAGGGTTGTGGGTTCGATTCCCACGTGGGGCCAGTACAAAAAAATGCATGAAATTAAATGTATGAAATGTATGCATTCGCTACTGTAAGTTGCTCTGGATAAGAGTGTCTGCTAAATGACTAAAATGTAATGTAAATGTAATAGGTTCATTCTACTCAAGACAACAGTCTATTCAAATCTACACAGATTACACACCCAATTCTACAGAGAGTACACACGCTATTATTTCAGCCCTTTATTTGATATGTAGAATCAGCTGAAATGCATTCAGCTGTGTGTATAGAATATACTTAAGCTATATGGCCAATATACCACGGCTAAGGGCTGTACTGATGCACGACGCAACGTGCATTGCCTGGATACATCACTTAGCCGTGGTATATTGGCCATATACTGTACCACAAACCCCCGAGGGGCGTTACTAACATAATTACAACATTAAACATAAATGTTTTGTCATACCAGTAGTATACAGCATTCAGACAATTTATATATCACTTTTAAAGGACCCAAAGTCACTTCACATTAGTTTAAAAGAAACACAAGAAGAAGAAAAAACTGTCCTCAAACCACCCAGTTTATAAATGTACATATAGCACTGTACACAATTTTCTGTACATTGTCTTGCAGAAAAATGGGGTCCATTCTACTCAGGAGCACCAATAGTCTCCAGAACCTACATGTACTTGTCACGTCCTGACCAGTAAAAGGCGTTGTTTGTTATTGTAGTTTGGTCAGGGCATGGCAGGGGGTGTTTGTTTAGTGTGTTTCGGGGGGTTTTGGGCAATGTTCTATGTTAGTCTATTTCTATGTCTGTGTCTATTCATTCTATGTCTATGCTTAGTTTATTGGGTTGACCTTCAATTGGAGGCAGCTGTTCCTCGTTGCCTCTAATTGAAGGTCCTATTTAATAGGGGTATTTGTTCATTGGGATTTGTGGGTAGTTGTTTCTCCGTATAGTAATTTTGTCCTTACGGGACTGTTTTTCCGTCGTTGTTTTGTTTCAGTGTTTCTGTATCAGGTGACTTCTAAATAAAGAAGAAGATGAGCACTCACATTCCCGCTGCGGTTTGGTCCGCTTTGTACGACGAACGTGACAGAACTACCCACCAACAACGGACCAAGCAGCGGAGGAAGGAGCAGCAGAGGAGCTCGATGGATTCATGGACATGGGAGGAAATATTGGACGGAAAGGGATCCTACACATGGGAGGAGATCCAGGCTGGAAGGGATCGCCTCCCATGGGAACAGGTGGAGGCAGCCAGGAGAGCGGAGGCAGCAGGAGATTGGAGAGAACACTATGCTGGGACACTGCTGGCAAGGAAACCCGAGAGGCACCCCCAATAATTTGTTTGGGGGGGGCACACGGGTAGGTTGGCTAGGCCAGGACTGGGACGTGAGCCAACTTCCCGTGCTTATTACGAGGAGCGATGGATCAAGAGAGCACCGTGCTATGCGGAAGTGCGCACGGTCTCGCCCATCCGCACGCCCAGTCCAGTACGTCCTGTTCCTGCTCCTCGCACTAGCCTTGAGGTGCGTGTCTCCAGTCTGGTACCTCCAGTACCAGCCCCACGCACCAGGCACCTAGTGCGCCTGCCCAGTCCAGTACGTCCTGTTCCTGCTCCTTGCACTAGCCTTGATGTGCGTGTCCCTAGTCTGGCGCCTCCAAAGCCAGCACCACGCACCAGGCCTCCAGTGCGTCAGCCCAGTCCAGTACGTCCTGTTCCTGCTCCTCGCACTAGCCCTGTGGTGCGCGTTACCAGTCTGGCGCCTCCAAAGCCAGCACCACGCACCAGGCCTCCAGTGCGTCAGCCCAGTCCAGTACGTCCTGTTCCTGCTCCTCGCACTAGCCTTAAAGTGCGTGTCTCCAGTCTGGTACCTCCAGTTCCAGCCTCACGCACCAGGCTTCCAGTGCATCAGCCAAGTCCAGTTCGTCCAGTTCGTCCTGCTCCTGCCCCTCGCACTAGCCCTGTGGTGCGTGTAAATAGTCTGGCGCCTCCAAAGCCAGCCCCACGCATCAGGCCTTCAGTGCCCAATCCCCGTCCAGAGCTTCCGACGACAGTACCCCATCCAGAGCTTCCGACGATCCTTCCCCGTCTACAGCTTCCGGCGACAGTTCCCGTCCAGAGCTTCCGGAGACAGTTCCCCATCCAGAGCTTCCAACGACAGTTCCCCGCCCAGAGCTTCTGGCGACAGTGCCCCGTCCAGTACTTCCGGCGATGTTCTACAGTCCGGAGCCTGCAGAGACGGCCCACAGTACGGAGCCTGCAGAGACGGTCTACAGTCCGGAGCCTGCAGAGATGGCCTACAGTCCGGAGCCTGCAGAGTCGCCCTACAGTCCAGAACCGGCGCAGCCAGAGTCGCCCTACAGTCCGGAGCCGGTGCAGCCAGAGTCGCCCTACAGTCCGGAGCCGGCGCAGCCAGAGTCGCCCTACAGTCCGGAGCCGGCGCAGCCAGAGTCGCCCTACAGTCCGGAGCCGGCGCAGCCAGAGTCGCCCTACAGTCCGGAACCGGCGCAGCCAGAGTCGCCCTACAGTCCGGAACCGGCGCAGCCAGAGTCGCCCTCCAGTCCGGAGCTCCCAGAGTCGCCCTCCAGTCCGGAGCTCCCAGAGTCGCCCTCCAGTCCGGAGCTCCCAGAGTCGCCCTCCAGTCCGGAGCTCCCAGAGCCGCCCTCCAGTCCGGAGCTCCCAGAGCTGCCCTCCAGTCCGGAGCTCCCAGAGTCGCCCTCCAGTTCGGAGCTGCCAGAGTCGCCCTCCAGTTCGGAGCTGCCAGAGTCGCCCTCCAGTCCTGAGCTCCCAGAGTCGCCCTCCAGTCCTGAGCTCCCAGAGTCGCCCTCCAGTCCGGAGCTCCCAGAGTCGCCCTCCAGTCCGGAGCTCCCAGAGTCGCCCTCCAGTCCGGAGCTCCCAGAGTCGCCCTCCAGTCTGAGGTCTCCAGCAACGCGCATCAGCCCGAGGTCTCCAGCGACGTGCCTTAGCCCTGAGCCTTCAGCGGGGGTGGACAGGTTAGGTTGGGGACTAGGGCCGGAGCCTGAGCCACCTCCATAGTAGGAGGATTGGGGAGGGGGGGGTGTGTAGCACAAGAACCGTCGGTGACGGTGGCCACCCTCCCTTCCCTCCCTTTAGTTTGGGATTATTTTGGTTTTGGGGTTTATTTTTGTTTTTGATTGAGGTGCATCCGGGGTCTGCACCTTTTGGGGGGGGGGGGTACTGTCACGTCCTGACCAGTAAAAGGGGTGTTTTGTTATTGTAGTTTGGTCAGGGCGTGGCAGGGGTTGTTTTTTTAGTGTGTTTCGGGTTTTTTTGGGCAATGTTCTATGTTAGTCTATTTCTATGTCTGTGTCTAATCATTCTATGTATATGCTTAGTTTATTGGGTTGACCTTCAATTGGAGGCAGCTGTTCCTCGTTGCCTCTAATTGAAGGTCCTATTTAATAGGGGTATTTGTTCATTGGGATTTGTGGGTAGTTGTTTCTCCGTATAGTCATTTTGTCCTTGCGGGACTGTTTTTCCGTCGTTGTTTTGTTTCAGTGTTTCTGTATCACGTGACTTCTAAATAAAGAAGAAGATGAGCACTCACATTCCCGCTGCGGTTTGGTCCACTTTGTACGACGAACGTGACAGTACTGTGACGTAGGATTCTTGCTATAGTCATGAGAACCTTAAAGGTACAATTTAAAATTATTCATGTGATTTACCTTTTTTGTCTTTAAAATCTATAATAAATAGCAGAAACTATTGTACACTCACTCCTTCGTTCTACCACTACAGGCCACCTTGTCATTTCAAGAATCAAGCTCCGGAGCGTCGACAACAGCGCCTTCTCCAGGGTTGCACCCAGACTCTGAAACTCCCTCCATCGCTCTATTTCAGTCCCATCTCAAGACCCATCTCTTCACCATGGCCTACCCATAACCCCCTGTCGAACACGGCCGCTGTCTTTCTTGTTCTGCCTGTACACACTTAGAAAATAATGTTCTTCAATGTTTCTTTGGTAAAGGTGATGGTTTTATGTGGAACCCTAGAATTTACTAAACCATCTTATTATAGTCCCAAGGTCAGCCATGTTTATCATCCATGGTTTGCCTGTACTATGATAAGAGTTTTTGTAAAACAATGAATGGCCAGACACAAATATTGTCTCCCCTACAAGTATAGTCAGAGTAATCAAAATGATGTTGAAAAGACGTCTATAATATGTATTTTCCCAGATATTGAAGGTATTCAATTTAGGTTCAGAGTGAAAGGTGAAGGAATGTAATCTCTGGACGTTGAAATCAGGTTTATTTTCGGTTCTGAATGAAAGTTGAAAAGATGCTATGATTGGTTCAGATTTGGTCTGAACTGGATCAAAAAACAACATCTGCGGACGTGTAAATCAAGGCCGGTCGGGACTTCACCAAAAAACAAGTCCGGACAGGGCAGAAAAAAGACGTCCAGAAGGCGTTAGCGTCGGTCCATTAATACTGAGGTATACAGCAAGGATGAGCAACTACAGTCCTCGGGGGCCGGAGTGGTGTCACACTTTTTCCCGTCCCAAATCAACACAGCTGATTAAACTAATTGCATTCTAAACTGAAGATCATGATTAGTTGGTTTCAGATGTGTTAGTGTGACACCAATCAGGCCCCAGAGGACAGTGTTGCCTGAAATGCAATTTTAGGAATCCCATCTGTGGTAGGCCTACCATATGTAAAACACCCCCAAAAAATATGGCCATTCTGGACACAAACAAAAGACCTCAGCCCATGCTTTAATTTTTATAGGCAAGTCAGTTAAGAACAAATTCTTATTTTCAATGATAGCCTGGGAACAGCAGGTTAACTGCCTGTTCAGAAATACACAGCTCGGGGATTTGAACTTGCAACCTTCCGGTTAATAGTCCAACGCTCTAACCACTAGGATACAGAAAAGGCCACATACTCTTTCTACCATATCCTCTATCTGCTACATGATTTATGTTAGAATTCTTTTTCGACGGAATGTAAGTCATTCATACAGAGTGACTTACAGGAGCCAGTAGTGTTAAGTTACTTCCTCAAGGGAACATCTGTTTTTCACCTAGTCAGCTCGGGGATTCTAACCAGCGACCTTTCGGTTACTGGACCAACGCTTTTAAGCCACCTGCTGCCTCTACATTGTAATTATCACACACATTGCATCTTCTTACACACAATAATGTTCTACTGTATAAAGTACCAAATAACGGTTCTTTGGCTTGGAGCCATAGTGGATCCCTTAAAATATAGAACTAACTATACAGTAGTGAGTCTACATGCAAAAGTGAAATTGGTGTATTTATGCTGTTTTTCAAATGTACAGATCACTTTATACATCTTCCCAAAGAAAGAACCGGTAGTTTGAAAACTTGGCATAATAATTCTCTCATGTTGCTTTGTTGACAATATGACAACACAATAACACCCTCTGTCTGGGAAAACGGCAAATAATGTTATATAAAATATGTTCTATTTAATTATCTGTTCAACACAATCAACAGGCACTCACCAGATAATGAAGCCATCTTCTCATGAAGACAAGTATCCTCTACTATAACAGAACATTAACGCAAAACTTCATGACGTTTTTTAAAGCAATGTTTTATGACAGATATTCCACATGCATCTGCACAATCTGTTCAGCTGTGTCTAAACGTGTTCTGCTATGACGAAGGAATGGCGTGTTGAAACCTGTATGTTAAAATCTCTCTCTCCTCCACCACCCATCTCGGGTCTCTCTCTTGTCTTTTGGCTGCACGTTTCATTCCAAGGACATGTTCCCTTCACTTTGCCTTCGTTCACTCCACTTCACAGATCTGAGATTACTGGTAAGGTGTAAGCAATAGCTCCATCTAGTTTCCGACACATTGCTTTCACATATCCAGTCCTATCAGATCTGTGAAGGGAGTAAACTGGAGCAGAGGGGAGGGAACATCTTTCTGGCATGAAGCACAGCTATTTTTACCTGTCATGTCCTGACCAGTAGAGGGGGTAGTTGGGTCAGGACGTGGCAGCAGGGAGTGTGTGTTTTTTATTGTTTCATTGATTTTGGCCGTGTGACTTCCAATCAGGTACAGCTGTAGAGGGTTGTGGTTGATTGGGAGTCACACATAAGTTGCCTACGTTTCCTTTGTGTTTCGTGGGTAATTGTGCTTGTCATTGTGGTTGCACCTGACAGGACTGTGTTGGCTGTCAGTTTTGTTGTTTTTGTAAATTGCATAGTGTTCGTGTAATTAAATATGACGAACCCTAACTCCGCCGCATTTTGGTCCACTTCTTCCTCAGACAGCCGTTACATAACCCCAGTTCTCTCTGTAGTTCCCTGTAGTCACGTGACTTCTCATATCCCCACAGACATGTTGTGGTTTGTCTCATCATGAAAACAGAAACAGTTGCTACACTCTGATCATAAATCTGCACTTAGAGCACAAATACAAATTACTTTGTTACTTATTTGCATGTGTAGATAATGGTTTAACAAATAAAAGTATAGGATTCTAAGTATTGGATAATTATTTTGGATAAGCCTTGGATATTTAAAGATACAATAGTGTAATCTGATTAAGTTGTTGTTTTGGCAAATTTTTTATCCTTGTTTTGATACAGTTAGGCATGGTACCACAGATCAGTTGTTTTTATTCATTTGGTGCCCTGTGCTTCAGAGAAAAACAGGGACTTTTCATAAAGCAGTTAACTGGAATAGAGGGGCCTGTGTGGTCCGGTGTTTACATCTGTTGAATGTACAGAGGCTATCAAAGTCCACATGGGTTTGAGTCTGACCCATGCACTTCTGACTAGCATACTCCCATAAACCTGGGGTAGGCAGTCATTGTAAGTAAGAATTTGTTCTTAACTGACTTGCCTAGTTATATAAAGGTTAAATAAAAAAATAAAACAATTTAAACCTGCACGTATGCACTCAGGAACGCACAGATCTCAAATTTTGGGGTTTGGCAATATTTTTTACTGATACAGTATACTTATCCTAGATAACTATTATCCTGGATAACTATTATACTCAGAAGACACACGCAATTATATTAATGTCTTCTTTTTAACATTTGATTTCAGGGATGTAAGTATTTTTCTTTTTAGTGCCATAAAGGTTCCATTTAGAACCTTATGAGCATGGCTCTTTACAGAACCTTTAAAAAAGGTATAACACCAACAAGGGTTCTGCCATCGTTACGAGTCAAATAACCCTTATTACATAGAACCATTTGTTTAAGACTAGTTCCTCAGAAATATTTGACCTGAGTTGGTTTAGAATAGCTTTCTACCGTCTTCTAATAGTGACTTCTCATACAGAAACGGCTGCAAATGTCTGCAAAGCATCTTTGTGCAGGTGCAAGGATACACATCGACCAACAGTCTCACCACATTGTAGGGTATGTTTCATGAAGACGAAGACAGTGCTGTGCTACTTGTGTAACAAACTGTACTTTCACTTTGAGACACTTAATTTCATCATGCTTCCTTTTCAAGATATAAAATAAACTCACTCCGAGGGGAAAAGCAGATACTGTTAGAGTAGGTTATGTTTAGAACAAGGGTTAAGGTAAGGGTTAGATTTAGAATAAGGATTAGGTTTAGAATAAGGGTTAGATTTAGAATAAGGATTAGGTTTAGAATAAGGGTTAGGTTTAGAATATGGGTTAGATTTAGAATAAGGGTTAGGTTTAGAATATGGGTTAGGTTTAGAATAAGGGTTAGGTTTAGAATAAGGGTTAGGTTTAGAATATGGGTTAGATATAGAATAAGGATTAGGTTTAGAATATGGGTTAGATATAGAATAAGAATTAGGTTTAGAATATGGGTTAGATTTAGAATAAGGGTTAGGTTTAGAATAAGGGTTAGATTTAGAATAAGGATTAGGTTTAGAATAAGGGTTAGATTTAGAATAAGGATTAGGTTTAGAATAAGGGTTAGGTTTAGAATAAGGGTTAGGTTTAGAATAAGGGTTAGATTTAGAATAAGGGTTAGGTTTAGAATAAGGGTTAGATTTAGAATAAGGGTTAGGTTTAGAATAAGGGTTAGGTTTAGAATAAGGGTTAGATTTAGAATAAGGGTTAGATTTAGAATAAGGATTAGGTTTAGAATAAGGGTTAGATTTAGAATAAGGATTAGGTTTAGAATAAGGGTTAGGTTTAGAATAAGGGTTAGGTTTAGAATAAGGGTTAGATTTAGAATAAGGGTTAGGTTTAGAATAAGGGTTAGATTTAGAATAAGGGTTAGGTTTAGAATAAGGGTTAGGTTTAGAATAAGGGTTAGATTTAGAATAAGGGTTAGATTTAGAATAAGGGTTAGGTTTAGAATAAGGGTTAGGTTTAGAATAAGGGTTAGGTTTAGAATAAGGGTTAGGTTTAGAATAAGGGTTAGGTTTAGATTAGGGTTAGGTTTAGAATAAGGGTTAGGTTTAGAATAAGGGTTAGGTTTAGAATAAGGATTAGGTTTAGAATAAGGGTTAGGTTTAGAATAAGGGTTAGATATAGAATAAGGGTTAGGTTTAGAATATGGGTTAGGTTTAGATTAGGGTTAGGTTTAGAATAAGGGTTAGGTTTAGAATAAGGGTTAGGTTTAGATTAGGGTTAGGTTTAGAATAAGGGTTAGGTTTAGAATAAGGGTTAGGTTTAGAATAAGGGTTAGATTTAGAATATGGGTTAGGTTTAGAATATGGGTTAGGTTTAGAATAAGGGTTAGGTTTAGAATAAGGGTTAGGTTTAGGGCCTTTGATGGGCACTCCAAGGGGAAAAGAGGATACTGTTAGCCTGGCTGAAACGCAGACCAAATGCCACAGAGAGAGGAGCGAGTCTGGAGGACTTTGAGTTTGGTACCTGCCAGGCTACTTTTAGCGAGACTGTCTCAGCACAAGGCTTGTAAAGAGGGCAGATGGGAAACTAGCACAGACCTGCACAACTAAGAACTGTAGAGAAGTATCATTTTGACAGCATGCATCAATCCATTTTACTGAATAGAAATCAATGTTGGCATACAAGATAACGCAAGAAAAGATTATTTGATTTCGAAAGATCTTATATTGTGTTAAAACACAGTAATTGATAACATACAATGATATTTATGTTATTCTTTTTAATTTGTGTTATTGAGGTATTTTTCTGGCATAGAAGTCAAAAGAGAAAATAAAACAAGGACATTTAACCTTACATCAACATCAATAAAAGTTGCATTTTCTGGTTAAAAATGTAAATATCTTGTAATGCAACATGATCATATATTGAACCATGTATTAATATTCATGCCCATTCTATAAACTGTTGTTTAGATTGAACTACACTGATAGTTAGAAAATGTTGCCTCTTTTGTGAAACTACATGATCCATGTATAATAACAAAAATGACAAAACAAGTCCAATCTCTAAACTGTTGCTGGGCTGTAACTAGGCTGTAATTGGGCTGCAATTGGGCTGTCTCCTGTGTTGACCAGGGCTTGACAGTGAGCTGGGCCTGTCCAAACACCTGTCTGAAGCCCCCTTTATACCTGCCGCTAATGTAGCGGACATGAGTCGATCATGGTCACATGATGAGGTAGCCCCGGCTGCGAACTTCAAAAACAGTGTCTGGTTAAGACATATTGATGCCATAAGTCAGTGGTGCCACCGGTCAATGATTTTAGAAGGCGGGTAATTATGATTTAAATGGTTTCACTGTCCAAATCAGTCTACACTTGAGAGATATCCAGACACAATGTGTGCCTGATTACCTCCAGAGGTGGAAAGGAAGATCTGATCACAAATGGTGTTTTAATCGTTTACACCTGTATAAAAATGGGCACAATCAGAATGTGGAAAACGACATAAAGCTGTCCCAACAGCAGAGTCCCAACAGCAGTCTGAACACCTTACCACTGCTACACATGGCTATCAGCGGAGCCTTGTCTGGTAGCGAAATAGTTCATTCAGCCTCATTTTCTGCATTTTTAAAAAACATAGATGATATGGCTCTTGCTTAAACAAATGTGGTTTCTACTGACAATTGAGATGTACAAACTAGTGCATAAGGGAACGACGAGCGGACAACAGGCAATGCGTAATTTTGATTAAGATATTAATGAGCGAGCTACAGTAGGACCGACGTTGTCAATGTAACTATTTGTTTAGCACTTTTGAAATGTATAGCGACAGAATTCAGAACATGGGCTGTTCTAACAGTATTCTCCCTGTACACCAAGTCAGAACCGTAGGATAAATAACTGGGGCATATAAGCAGACAATGAAATCTCTTACAATATTCGATGATACCACTTCTCTAAAACAGGCTATAGGCTACATGTGCACCACCAAGTCAGAACAGTAGGCGAAATTAAGAAGGGAAAATATTCCAAGTTAATAGGGTGAGGCACATGGGCTACTAACAGCTTACTACACAACATACAATTAGTATTTCTTTCTTAGCTACAGTATACATATCTCCCTGGCATATTACATAATTTATGCAGCAGCATACAAGACATTTTTGGACTCACCTTGTTTTGCTTTGCTCACTTCCTTCCAAACCACTCATTGTTGAATTTGCGATTTTCACATTTTTGTGTAATGTTTATGTCCAGTGGCCGATGAGCACCGATATGTTTTAGCTATAATTTCTCTTCATTATTTATCTTCATATGACAAAGATTGAAAAGGATTTTCCAGTAGATTGTTGACTTGATTCATGATGATGGCTGCTAGCTAAGATTTTGAAAGTATGATAGTGACATGATTAGTCCAATGAAAGCTACTGTACAAATGTGATTTGATGTAGTTTTATCTGTGGCTAATGACCTTGAGCCTTCTTGGATGGACACTTCTAATGTAACTCTATGGCACCACCCAAAGGGCTAGAATTTTCTAAGTCTACCCTTAGACTTTGCGGTGACGTAGTGTCCCCATGAGTGACAGAACACTTAGCCAATCACAGTGCAAAGCTCCGTATTTTCTGCTGGCTTGCCCCCCCCCCACCACAGAAAGCACTGCGCTAGGCTGAAACACCTGCATTTTGGAGCTCACTTACTAAAGAAAACGAGACCATGTTTGTATGCAGCTTCATTAATTGACTCAATTATATATTTTTTTACATTGTTTGCAAACTGATATGTGACACGTATTAATGCCAAAATAACATGCAAAACAGGCAAGCCGCTGCCCCCCCCCCCCAAAAAAAAAGATATACATTTTTTTGTTGATAAAAATGTCGGCAGCCCTGAATGATGGGTCGCCACTGAAACACACACAGATTTGTGTGTGTATGTGTCTGTATGCAGGGAAACACCTTTTCTTCTCAGATGGTCCTGGTGAAATTTGATCATCATTCCAATCTTCTTCTGACATCTAGTGGCTTGTTTGGGTATTGAATTTACATGCGTACTGAACTTACTACTGCTTGTGGAGCCAAGGACAAGAGATATGGAGAAATCAGACAGAAGGAACACTTTGACAAACAGAACACAGAGCCAGACAGAACACTTTGACAAACAGAACACAGAGCCAGACAGAACACTTTGACAAACAGAACACAGAGTCAGACAGAACACTTTGACAAACAGAACACAGAGCCAGACAGAACACTTTGACAAACAGAACACAGAGCCAGACAGAACACTTTGACAAACAGAACACAGAGTCAGACAGAACACTTTGACAAACAGAACACAGAGCCAGACAGAACACTTTGACAAACAAAACACAGAGCCAGACAGAACACTTTGACAAACAGAACACAGAGCCAGACAGAACACTTTGACAAACAGAACACAGAGCCAGACAGAACACTTTGACAAACAGAACACAGAGTCAGACAGAACACTTTGACAAACAGAACACAGAGCCAGACAGAACACTTTGACAAACAGAACACAGAGCCAGACAGAACACTTTGACAAACAGAACACAGAGCCAGACAGAACACTTTGATAAACAGAACACAGAGCCAGACAGAACACTGAAATGATCAAAGAGCCAGATGGAACACTGAACCTAATAAGTAGAACACAGAGAGACAGAGCTGTATTCAGACTGGGTTCATGGTCCATAATCCCTGTCATAAACATACTATAATAATTTATACTTAACAAAATGTAGTCAACAACAACCAAAAAATGTCACATTTTTGAGGGATAATTTTTGCATACCTGAATTGATAGAGACTTTATTGATCACTAAGAAGTAATTCAGTGTCACAGCAGAATAGGCTATGGTAGGAAAATACAGTGCTGTGAAAAATTATTTGCCGCCTTTCTAATTTGCTCTAGTTTTGCATATTTTTGATACTGAATGTTATCAGATCTTCAACCAAAACCTAATATTAGATAAAGGGAAACTGAGTGAACAGTTAACACAACAATTACATACTTATCTCATTTATTTCATAAAAAAAGTTATGCAACACCCAATGCCCCTGTGTGAAAAAGTAATTTCCCCCTTACACTCATTAACTGGTTGTACCACCTTTAGCTGCAATGACTCCAACCAAACACTTCCTGTGGTTGTTGATCAGTCTCTCACATCGCTGTGGAGGAATTCTGGTCCACTCGTCCATGCAGAACTGCTTTAACCCAGCGACATTCGTGGGTTTTCAAGCATGAACTGCTCATTTCAAGTCCTGCCACAACATCTCAATAGGGATTAGGTCTGGACATTGACTAGGCCATTCCAAAACTTGAAAAGTGTTGCTTTTTAGCCATTTTCATGTAGACTTGATTGTGTGTTTTGGATCATTGTCTTGCTTCATTACCCAGCTGCGCTTCAGCTTCAGCTTCAGCTTCAGCTCACAAACGGATGGCCTGACATTCTCCTGTAGAATTCTCTGATACAGAGCAGAATTCATGGTTCCTTCTATTAAGGCAGAATTTATGGTACCTTCTGTCACACTACCACCACCATGCTTGACAATTGGTATGAGGTTCTTAATGTGGAATTTAGTGTTTGGTTTTCGCCAGGCATAATGGCACCCCTGCCATCCAAAAAGTTATACCTTAGACTCATCTGTCCATCCAGGTGCTTCCAGGTGCATTTGGCAAACGAGTCAACTTTTTGGACAAGATGGGTCCCATTATGTCTGGCGAAAACCAAACACTGCATTCCACAGTAAGAAGCTGGGTTTTCAATAACTTTTTAAAATAAATACATAAAATAAGTAGATGTTTTTTTTTATTTTATTTGTAAACTCAGGTTCCCTTTATCTAATATTAGGTTTTGGTTGAAGATCTGATAACATTCAGTATCACAAATATGCAAAAATAGAGAAAATCAGAAAGGGGCAAAACCCATTTCATATCACTGTACCTGATACAACAAAATATAAAATGAAGTGACAAAACTATAAAATACAGTGACAGACATTCATATTTATTTTCCTTTAGGTCATTTAGCAGGCACTCTTATCCAGAGAGACATGCAGTCAGTAAATTCATCTAAGGTAGGTAAGACATCAGTCATTGCAAGTAAAAATGTTTAAAGCAGCTATCAGTGAAGTCAGTGCTAGTACTGTAAGAAAAGACAACTGCGAGTGTTAGTGCAAGAAAAATAAAGTTGAAACATACAGCTATTTGTCACATTGTATAAATGATTGGAGACAGGCAGATGAATTCGTAATAAGGGGGTTTAATACCACACCCAAAATATACAACATGCCATGAAAAGCCGAAGCCCAAAACAAACACGTATACAAAAACACAGGGATGTATCCCAAACAAAAGAGCGAGGTAAAACCTCTAATAAATACACAGGACAAGACCCGTAATAACAAGTGCCTAGAGGACGGTGACGAAGACCTCCGGAACTGGTGCAGGGAATGAGCAGCAGTACCACGGGAATCCGTGACACTATTTTGAGATTTGGATTAAGGCTCAAAAGATTATACAGTGTAAAATTTTTCAGAGCAAAAAAAAAACTATTTTTATTTAGTTTCTATTCTATTTTAAATTCGTTGTACCCAAAAGACTGTAAAAACACCAGGAAATCAGCTCCAGGTGATTTTAATTTAAGAAATCTGTTCCCAAGTATTCCCACGCATAATAGAGAGAAACATGATCGTAAACAAATGTAAGCTAGGTTTGAAATTACTATGTTTTAGTCGAACATTATATCTATTTGGGTTTCTTGCAGTCAATTTGCAGTCTACAATTATTTGTGATTATGTTCCGGCCACCCGGACCATCCACTCAACAAGAAAATTGTCTCGCTGCTGAATCTAGTTGATGATCCCTGGTGTAAAGAGTAAGATTAAAAAAACAACATTGTCTACAATGTCCTTCCACCATAACACCAGGGGGTGTCAAGCTTCAACCACAAAGTTGTTCTGATCAGGTTATTTACCTATCCTGAGCTGGTTGTGTTCAGTTAGTACACCTGTGTAGTAGAGATTGTTATACATAAGCCTTTCACAGTCAAGTCCCCTTCCCTGAGACCTGGGGGCCTAACCAAGACAGTTAAACATTTACAATGCTGCAGACAGATCATGTACAGTAAAAGATAAAACATAATTCACTTGTCATGTTAAGTGAGGAATATTGTCCTTTCTGAAGAGTATATTTTGTCAAATGCTTCACCCCTCTGAATGCATGTCCGAAGTTAACCGTCTCAAGTTAACCCCTCTTCTTAGAAATTGACAGGCTCTTCGTCCGGTAGACAGCACAGATAACTTCAAACTTATAACTGCAGCGTTGTACTGGTGAGAGTGCATGATGTCCTGTCCTAGGTGATGTTGGAACACATTATTACACACCAACCAGCTCTGGCTCTTCCAGATCTTTCCACAGTTTGTTTCTCTCAGGTAGAGCTAATAAATGCAGGTACTACCTAGGGTTGCAAAGCTACCGGTAAATTCATAAAGAATCCCAAATTTTCTTGATTTTTGGTAATTGACAATTAATCAATGGTAATCTATAGTAACTTCAGTAATTTTTACTTGAATAAAAAAATATTCATATATAGTTAACATTTTGTATATGTGTCTATATTGTCCATGAGTTTCTAGTTGATAGATTATATGGTTCAAGATAAAATAGCAGGTTGATGTTTATTGTCATGAATCTTGCCCTCGGGACATAATTTAGAGATTTCCGCTAGATGGGCCAGCTGCAAAGTCAAAATTGGCTATTGTAAAAATGTATGACAATTGTTTTATTTTTTAGCTTTTTGGTCTTAATTTAAGGTTATGGTTAAGCATTAGGGTTAGCAGTGTGGTTAAGGTTAGGTTTAAAATGTGATTTTATGACTTTGTGGCTGTGCCATCTAGTGACCACTGCAGACCTGCCTCCAGAACAAGATTCAAGGTGAAAAACGCTAACCTACGAGAAAATAGCATAATTAATAAAAAATGCATCTAATCAACAATGGAATAATTTTTTATAAAATATTTTCCAGCTTTGTCATTCTATTTTTTATTTTAAATAATCTTATTTGTGCTTATGAAGGCATTATAAAGGCTTTTTGAAGCCTTTATAAGCTGAACATCATTTAAAGCGGGATCAATTATTTTATATATTTTACATTTGATGAGGCCGCAGAGAGGGCCAGAGATAATTACAGACAATCACAGACACCTGTAATAATCTGAAGTGCTCAAGAAGGCCACTAGATGTCATCTGATCAAATGAAAGTTACCAACATTCTGGTAGATTACTGGTAAACTTTCAAAGTTACCAGTAATATACCCTCCCTTTGCAACCTTAGTAATGCCATACATTAAGTAAAATGAAATTGATGAGAGAGCAAGATAAATGTGTGTCCGCATGTTGTGTGCAGACGTTGTTTGGTACACATTAGGCCTTGCTCAGTCACGTCACCTTGCCTGAGACCTGGGGGCCTATTTACAACAGTTACACAGGTCCTCCACCAACAAAATGTCTGATTCTCTCAGAGCTAGGTAGAAGTACTCTTGGGCGCGAGTTCCTTTCCGCACAACCATGTTGAGCAAGGCTCGATTCTGTTGGGACTTGGTGGGTTTAATTTCCACAATCTCAATCTCCTCTTGACTCAGAACTCCTCGAACATGGAGACGCGTAAGTATGGGCGGCAAGAGTCCCAGTCGGTTCACCAACTCCATCCTGTGTTTAGTGATAAAGGCTTGACCAGTGAGGATAGAAGGGTTGGCTGAAGAGGCTACAGGGGTGAAATCAAGAAGAGGGGCAACAACATAAAATGTTTTTTTTCTTCTATTTTTATTGTTGAATAAAAAATATGTGGAGGCTTGTTCTGCCTCTACCAGAATAACTGAGATTTAAAATAATTTTTGCAAACTTACCAATACAGGACCGTTGAGTCATTTCATATGGCCTATCTATCCTGATATTCTTCTTACTTATTTCTTCCGTACAATAAGACTTCCTGTTCAACTCTTTATATCGTTTTAGTAAATTTTCAGTTCTTAATGTTCCAATGGTTTTCTTTGACTCTTCAGCTGTCTTCGCTTTTTCCAACTCTGCTTTAGTTCTCCTCAGCTGTTCTTCCAACTCTGCTTTAGTTCTCCTCAACTCTCCTTCAGTTCTCCTCAACTCTTCTTCAGTTCTCCTCAACTCTCCTTCAGTGCTCTTTAACTCTTCTTCAGCTGTCCTCAACTCTTTTTCCAACTGTGCTTTAGTTCTACTCAACTCTTCGATCAGGATGTCCTTATTGATTGCTTCGTATCGCAGGCGTTGTGGATCGTTGTCCTCGTCTGCCTGTGTCTGATTATCTGTTTTGACTTTGGGACTTTTCAATATAAGCCTTTACTTCTTGCAGTTCTTTATTCTTCTGTTTAATGGTCTTCTGCAGTTTTTCTATCTCCCTCTCACAGGATTCCAAGTCTCTCTTAATCTTACAACTACTCATCTTTTCCTCAAGTCTTGCAATCTTTTTTTCAAGGTTTGTTATTAGATTTGTCTTCTTCTCCACTATCTTCTCCAACGTGCCCATGAACCTCTCTTCCACCTGAAAATTCTCATGTCTGTTTTCAGATATCATTTACTCTAATTGCTTGAACAGCTTTGAATTCTGAACCTTACGTGACTTTTTGTCGGATAGAACACAATACCTTCCTTCACATTTCTCTATTAAGCATTCAAGATTATAGTCAGTAATGTATCTCTCAATAGTTAGATGCAATTTGTCCAATTCTTCCTCATTTGTGAACAGCACCACTGTATTATTCAATGCTCTTACGATAAATGTATCTTTACATGTGCTCCTCTCTCCTTCCTCATTCATGAAAATAGATAGAGTCGGTTTTAGAGAGTCTTTACAACCGATTCTAATAACCAAGAGGATAGCGTTAGGTCCATCTGCAAATGAGGACCGGACAGATTCTATAATTTGCTGTTTTATCTCATCCTTACTTGAATGTCCAGACCAACCTGCAGTGCGGATCAAAGTAATTTTACGACTGCCTAGCTTAGTCTCTTTCTTCACAGGCTGTTTTCATGTTGGTGGCAACTAAGTAAAGAAACCTACCACTTGATCCACATCCCATTTAAGCCACTGCAATGTAGGACTCCCAATGAATTCAAAACCACTGTGTTAATGTTTGGCTGCAGTTTCTACTGGTATTTGAATTGATGACAATGGTAACCTGGTTCTTGTCCATGTTATGTTAATCCTGGGAGAGAATAGAAATAATTATTGACAGTTAGTCAAGAAAGCTTTAGAATTATAGTCAGTCATCTCCTCGGTGCCTTTATACGTGATACAGCACCAAACCAACCTTATGCTGAAATATTCCCCACAGCAGTTAAATGTTGTTGCATAATCATTAACCACGTTGACATGCACACAGTATTCTGGATAGTAGCTCATATCCTGCTTAAGGTCTTATTGGGGATAAGCTGTTTACATGCACCTTTGGTATCCCACTCATGTGTATCCCTGTAACCATGAATAAACAGAATATTCCTCATTTAAGTTCATATGGGTTAAATGGAACATAAATCTGGACACTGACTGTAGGCCTATAACCGCTCACATGAAGCATAATATAATATTAACTCCTGCAGAATTATGCATTTCTTGCAGTGAAATTATACAACAAATGTTAATTTTGTCTTGGGAACAGGAGTGGAGAAATATGGTTGATTTCTTTCAGCATCTCTTGACAAAATGCTAATGCTCATGTAACATGTTATCTTTGACTCTGTTAGGTATTTCAACCACATAAATGATGCACCCAAGACGAACTGAAGTCTTATCATAAATGTGTTTTATTGTTTTTCTCAGCTTTTCATTTCCTTAAAACCGGTCAAACTGATGACATTTGGACATTTTGCACAGGACCAATCTTTCCACTGTTTTAGAGTTATTGCATTTTCTCCCTGGTCCCTAAACGAAACAGACAATTTTACCGGTGTTAACTAGATGAATAATGCATTCATTCTATCAATGTAAGACATTGAGGAGGAGCACCACTTAATTTAGTGTTTTGGGGCAACAAGTTATGATATGTAGGTCTATCTAACTATACTTGACAAACAAATGGCCTACCAAATGTCTGAAAAGATAATACGGCCTACCAAATGTCCGAAATTATAAGCAGAAGGTTGTCTAAATTAGGGGTGAATGTAGCCAGTAGGCTATACGGTCCAGTACGGAGTATCAGCAAAATAAATTATGAAATAATGGGGGATCGAACTATGCAGGTAACCAACATTTGTTTGACAATTTGTATGTGATTTGTTTGACAATCAGATGAAAACAAGATTACACACACACATGATATGTGAAACTGAACCTGCGCAGATCACGAAAAACAACAGTAAACGGGATAAGATGTTTACATGCAACAGTATCCCGTCTAAGGTCAGCATACCCTATGCCAGGCATCTTATCCGGATTTCTCATAACAGGAAACAATATTTTTCGGGTCATTGTAAACGGGATACAATGTTTAAATGTGTCAACACAAAAACAGAATTCTTGAGTATCCCGAATAATAACAGGATATTGGTTTGCATGTTAACACGGTCACTGTCAATTACAGTACCTTGTCTGGTACGGGCAGGGCCTAACCAGACCAGACCAAGTCCAAGGCCATAGTTTGGGTTTATATTTCAGTTGATAAGAAACTGCGTCATGACAATGTCAACAAACACAAACATACATGTACAACTGAGGATATAGAATTTTCTGTGTTTTCGTTTTGAGCCAATAAACCTGGGAGGAGATTGTTTTATGTTCCGATTGTCACGTCCTGACCAGCAGAGGGAGTAAGTGTATAAGTTTTGGTCAGGGCGTGGCAGAGGGAGTTGTGTTTTGTATGTGTGTCTATGTCCTGTCTAGGTTGGGTTGTTCTATGTATAGTTAATTGGGGGACTCCCAATTGAAGGCAGGTGTGTTGTGTTGCCTTTGATTGGGAGTCCTATATTAGTAGGGTGTGTTTGTCTGTGTGTTTGTGGGTAATTGTTTGTGAGCACTGCTTGTTTAGCCTGCCACACTGTTCGTGTCGTGAGTATCGTTTATTGTTTGTTTTTTCTGTGGATGCTTTGAGTATTTTCATTAAAGGAATGAGTATCCACATACCCGCTGCACCTTGGTCTTCTTTCCACTACGACATTTTTTGTGTGACAGAATTACCCACCAAACCAGGACCAAGCAGCGGAAGAATTCTGGCGAGGACTGGGGAACACGACTGGTAAGGGAGTCCGAGAGGCAGCCCCAATAATTTTTTTGGGGGGGGCACAAGGGCTGTTTGACGGGGCGAGACTGGAGACCCAGGCCAGCTCCCCGTACCCTTTTTAGAGGTAAACAGACTGGACAGGTCCCGTGCTTTGGGGTAGGTGCTATGGTAAGGCTTGGTATTTTCAGGCCAGTATGCTCAGTACCAGCACCCCGCATGTGCCAGGGGAAAGTGGGCATCGAGCCAGCAGGGGTGATGCCAACCCTGCGCTCGAGACCGCCAGTACGCCTCTACGGTCCAGTGTTTGCCGTTACACGCACTAGCCTTGAGGTGCGTGTCTCCGGGCTGGCACGTCCAGTACCAGCCCCACGCACAAGGCTTCTAGTGCGTCAGTCCAGCCCCGCCAGTCAGGAGTCGCCAGAGCTGCCCGTCAGTCAGGAGTCGCCAGAGCTGCCCGTCAGTCAGGAGTCGCCAGAGCTGCCCGTCAGTCAGGAGTCGCCAGAGCTGCCCGTCAGTCAGGAGTCGCCAGAGCTGCCCGTCAGTCAGGAGTCGCCAGAGCTGCCCGTCAGTCAGGAGTCGCCAGAGCTGCCCGTCAGTCAGGAGTCGCCAGAGGGGCCCGACAGCCCGGAGCCGCCAGAGGGGCCCGACAGCCCGGAGCCGCCAGAGGGGCCCGACAGCCCGGAGCCGCCAGAGGGGCCCGACAGCCCGGAGCCGCCAGAGGGGCCCGACAGCCCGGAGCCGCCAGAGGGGCCCGACAGCCCGGAGATGCCAGAGGGACCCGACAGCCCGGAGATGCCAGAGGGACCCGACAGCCCGGAGATGCCAGAGTGGCCCGACAGCCCGGAGATGCCAGAGTGGCCCGACAGCCCGGAGATGCCAGAGTGGCCCGACTGCCCGGAGATGCCAGAGTGGCCCGACTGCCCGGAGATGCCAGAGTGGCCCGACTGCCCGGATCAGCCAGAGTGGCCCGACCGCCCGGATCAGCCAGAGTGGCCCGACCGCCCGGATCAGCCAGAGTGGCCCGACCGCCCGGATCAGCCAGAGTGGCCCGACCGCCCGGATCAGCCAGAGTGGCCCGACCGCCCGGATCAGCCAGAGTGGCCCGACCGCCCGGATCAGCCAGAGTGGCCCGCCAACCGGCCGCAGTCAGAGACACCCGCCAGCCGGTTACGGCAAGATTCGCCCGCCAGTCGGGCGAAGTCAGGTGCGCCTACTAGTCTTCCGGAGCCGCCAGGGGCGCTACCGAAGTGGGCGACGACGTGGGTGGAGCGGGGTCCAGGTCCCGCACCTGAGCCGCCTCCAACATAGGTGGGTTGGGGGGGGGGTGTAGCACAGTGCCGTCGTTGACGGCAGCCACCCTCCCTTCCCTCCCTGTAGTTAGGGGGATTTTTCGGTTTGTTTTGGGTTTTCTGTGTTTTTCTTTTGAAGGTGCATTCAGGGTCTGCACCTTTAGGGGGGGGTAATGTCATGTCCTGACCAGCAGAGGGAGTAAGTGTATAAGTTTTGGTCAGGGCGTGGCAGAGGGAGTTGTGTTTTGTATGTGTGTCTATGTTCTGTCTAGGTTGGATTGTTCTATGTAGAGTTAATTGGGGTGGACTCCCAATTGAAGGCAGGTGTGTTGTGTTGCCTTTGATTGGGAGTCCTATATTAGTAGGGTGTGTTTGTTTGTGGGTAATTGTTTGTGAGCACTGCTGTTTTAGCCTGCCACACTGTTTGGTCGTGAGTATCGTTTATTGTTTGTTTTTCCTGTGGATGCTTTTGAGTTTTTTCATTAAAAGAATGAGTATCCACATACCCGCTGCATTTTGGTCTTCTCTCCACTACGACAATCGTGACCCCGATTCCATGGCACAAGGTTGTACAGTATGGGCTAATACTGTATAAAAACAATGCAAGATTCAACACTTTGTGCTTTTGGTCTTAAATTAATGTACATTCTTGCCACAAACCATTTATTTTTGTGGGTTGTTTGAGCTGAAGTGAGATCTTTAAGAAACTGGACACGTGCCTCCTGGGCTGCATCACTTCCTCTTCCCCTTTTTGTTTTCTTGGTTTGGTTTGTATGTTTGTCTGATGATTTTCTCTAGCGTGGGTTAGAGACAATTACATTTATGGAAACAAAGCAATTGAACATAACCAGAATGTGAAGAAACGGAACAATGAAAAACCATGTAAATGTTTAAATTAAAGTATATTGTCGTTTGCCTCTGCTTCACTCTGGCTGTCCAACCCAGACCTAGAACCTGTCACTTTCCGCACTTTGACACTTTAATATTTGTAGTCCATCCCAGACTTCTAAAACAACCTCAGGTAATAACCATCTGTAACTACTTCCTCTAGTTAAGGACTCCATAGTCTAGAAGTCAATCATCTGAATAGTAGCAGAATTGGCCCAGTCCTGATTTAATTAAAGCTCTGCCCCATAATGTTATGTAAAATATGTTCTATTTAATTATCTGGTCAACAAAATCAACAGGCACTCAACAGAAAATGAAGCCATCTTCTCATGAAGACAAATATCCTCTGCAGAAATGACAGAACATGAACATAAGACTCATTACGTTCCACAGTCATCTGTACAATCTGTTCGGCTGTGTCTAAAGGTTGTCAGATATGAGGACTGAAGGGCGTGGTTAATGTGGTTTAGCCTGTTGTGCCACAATCTCTGTGCGTTTGTGAGCAACAACACCAGCCTTGCATATCCCTCTCTCTCATTCTCTCTCTCTATCCCTGTAAACGTCATACATCAATATGATCAAAGTCAGCTTTGTTTAAAAGTAAACTCTTAGATGAAGAATGGTAGTGAAAGAAAGCAGAGGGAATGGAATATCTTCCTGCAATAATGCACAGCCATTGGCTGTATAACGTCTTCGAGAGCATCACACGTCTGCAGCTGATTGACGGATCTACAAATCTCCTTGCGTCATAAAAAACAACTCATTATTATTTGTAGTCAGTCACAATTCATTGCGGTTTTGATCCTCTCGAACACGGCCGCTGTCTTTCTTGTCCTCCCTGTACACACTTAGAAAATAATGTTCTTCAATGTTTCTTTGGTAAAGGTGATGGTTTTATGTGGAACCCTAGAATTTAAAACAACCATCTTATTATAGTCCCAAGGTCAGCCATGTTTGTCATCCATGGTTTGCCTGTACTATGATAAGTTTGTGTAAAACAATGAATGTATAAGGGGTGCGTACTGGCGGCAGAGAAGTCAGGCGCAGGAGAACAAAAACTGTGTTACAACGGCGTATTTTAATAAATAAATCACCGTAAACAGAATAATCAATATAATGGGTACAAAACCCGTCGCACACCAGCATAACGTGCACAAGCATTTACAATAAACAATCCCGGATAAGGGTGAAACAGAGGGTTAAATATACAACATGTAATTATGGACTTGGAACCAGGTGTGTGGGAAGACAAGACAAAACAAATGGAAAATAAAAAGTGGATCGGCGATGGCTAGAAGGCCGGCGACGTCGACCGCCGAACGCCGCCCGAACAAGGAGAGGGACCGACTTCGGCGGAAGTTGTGACATCAGCTGTGTCTAAATGTGTTCTGCTATGACGATGGAATGAAACCTGTATGTTAAAATCTCTCTCCTCCTCCTAGTTCCCCGTAGTCACATGACTTCTCATATCGCCACAGACATGTCTCATCTTAAAACCTAAACAGTTACTACACTCTGATCATAAATCTGCACTTAGAGCACAAATATAAATGACATTGTTACTTATTTGCATGTGTAGATAATGGTTTTACAAATAGAAGTATAGGATTCGAAGTATTGGATAATTATTTTAGATAAGCCTTGGATATTTAAAGATACAATAGTGTAATCTAATTAAATTGTTATTTTGGCAAATTTGTAGTCGTTGTTTTGATATTAGGCATGGTACCACAGATCAGTTGTTATGTTTATTTGGTGCCCTGTGCTTCAGAGAAAAGCAGGGACTTTTCATAAAGCAGTTAAAAACTGGAATAGAGGGGCCTGTGTGGTTCAGTGTTTACATCTGTGGAATGTACAGAGGACATTGTCACGTCCTGACCAGTAATAGGGGTTATTTGTTATTGTAGTTTGGTCAGGACGTGGCAGGGGGTATTTGTTTTATGTGGTTCGGGCTGGTGGTGTTAGTTGTAGGGTGTTTGATTTAGTATTCCGGGTTTTGGGCACTGTTCTATGTTTATGTATTTCTATGTTCAGTCTAGTTCTTTGTATTTCTATGTTTAGTTAATTGGGGATTGGACTCTCAATTGGAGGCAGGTGTTTTCTAGTTGCCTCTGATTGAGGGTCCTATATATATAGGTATGTGTTTGTTTTAGTGTTTTGTGGGAGATTGTGCTGTGTAGAGCTCTGTGCCTAGCTCTGTGCATTACTGGCCTGTTATTTTGTCGTTGTGGTTTTTGGTGTACGTATTTATTTTGGTTTACCTTTTTTGTCTGTTTAAATAGAAGATGAGTGCACATTTCCCCGCTGCATCTTGGTCCACTTTACCTTACGACAACCGTGACAGAATCTCCCACCAACCAAGGACCAAGCAGTGGGGTAAGGAGCAACGGATCAATTATATGGACTATCAGGGGAATTGGACATGGGAGGAAATTCTGGACGGAGCTGGACCTTGGCATCAGGCTGGGGAATACCGTCGCCCACTGGAGGAGATAGAGGCAGCCAAGGCGGAGCGGCGCTGGTTGTGTGTATATAATGTAATTTTTGACTTCAAGTCTTTTAGTGACGGAAACTTCAGAGGGAGCCAGCTACTAGATGGTTTGATTTAGTCTTTAAGAGGGGGGGAAATTCACTGTGATATGCCTTTTTTACTTCTATTTTGTTAAGTCTTTTTACTAAAAGGAATTATTTTTTAGCTTCATACATCCTATTTACATGTAATCATATCTAAACAGCAATAAAACTGGTTTAAGCTATCATACTATCAAAAAAATCTGAAATTCTTAAATATGTCACATTTACTAGTCCGCTATATTTATTGGCTATATTATTCAAGGCAGTCTGGAGTTTGGTTGGGGCAATAACACTTTTCTGTTAATTAATTATGCAAATGGCGGTGGAAACGATTTCTTGCACAATTGTTGCTGTCACACTATGGTATGTTGTCTGATCCTCCCACTGCGACTTGGAAAGGTATGCACAGTTTAGGCTACAGGGTGGTGAACGTGTATGGTGATGAGCTTGATGCTCCTTTCCAATAATATGCTATACATGATGATTGGTGCTTAGCTGCCAATTAACAAATAAGTATTTTGCTCTTATCCATCTCATTGTATAACCTAACCTATAGTGTCCACTTTATCAGTGAACTGTTGTCTAGAGAGCATGCGCAAATTGCCATTTATCGCAATAATTTGTGTGACTAAACCTTTGGTAGATTGGAAAATGCAATGTAAACACGGTACATAAACTTAAGTGCAACAGTGTTTTTTTATGTGCACTACTTCATCACACAGCCGTTTATCCGCAACAAAGTCAGTCTGATGAAATACTAATTCTTTATGCAGATTTTTTACAATATTTACATGAGCTCATGATGATTTAGGCTTTATGAAGTATCCCACTCTCTAATCTGTTAAATTTGTGTTAATGGTTGCAGCATCTTCATGCTATGATTTTCTGTTATGGAGGGAATAAGGTGTGGTATGGTTTACACTGCGCAAAATACCCCTGAATGAAGATCAGACATGTCTTGACACACATTCTGAAGCAGCGTTTGTGAATAGCCTAATTTATACCTGGGGCTATAATCTTATCCACATTCTGATTGTGCCCACATTGAAGCCGTAGCATCTACACATGGTTGTAAAATGTGTCTCTTATCCGTCCACTGTTTCAGCATTGTGACCAGATATTCTGGTCCCTTCCTGTATACAAATTAATGACATATATTTAAGATACATTGATGCCACAAGTCAATGGCGCATCCTGTCAATGATTGTGGAGGGCGGGATAATGATGATTTCTATAGTTTCACTCGCCAGATCCGTCTACACTTGTAAGATATCCAGACACAATGTGTCTGAGTACCTCTGGAGGTGGACAGGAAGATCTGATCACAATGAGTATTTTAAATCATCTACACCTGTACAAAAGTGTTGGCACAACCAGAATGTGGACAAGATCAGGACAAGCACAATAGAACCAGGTACAAACAGGGCTATAAATACATGAGTGCATGTATACATACCCACCAGTGGAGGCTGGTGACTTGAACAATTTAGGAGTATGGGAGACTCAAGGTATAGGTGCAGACCCCACAGAGACTACAAAGTGTGTTTAAAAAATTGTGAAAGACTATTTTAATAAAGACATGTATAGTACAATATCATGGGGAATGAGGCTACTTATACAGTGTTGGGAAGGGAACACAGCAGTGATTGAAGCATGAGTTGAAGGGTTCAGAGGCTTGACTTCAGTGATGGACAGGGGTTGACGTATTCATAGGTTTCAGTGCAGGACAGGTTCATCATGGATGGATGGTGTTGTAGAAGAGCTCAACCCCCACCTAGGGCAGGACAGGATTTGACTGGGAAGACAAAAAACAATAACACAACACACATTTTAAATACAAATAGCATACACATTCCATTACAGCAGCGCCACCATAGGTTTGTTCAACAAGTTTCTCCATGAAGTTAAACTCCGATATCTCAGAATTCACAAAGTCAAACACAAACTGCGCATCAAAGTAGCCCAATAAATGTTCCTGGATAAAGCCCTGATCATCCGCATACCTGACAATAACTGACAACTGAGAGCACACTGGTGGCACCATAGGTCCCAGAGTGGTGGGGCAATTTTTTACCCCTGGGGCTCTGAGTTTTTCCTTATCTGGTAACCTAACCAGGAAAACTCTGGGCCTTATAAGGTAGGAAGGTGATTAATCAGTAGTAAAAAGGTTTTATACGGGCTATGGGACCAGTTTTTCTAAACAGGTCATATGGTTTGTGAGCGGACCAAGTAATTTGGTGTTACTCTAAAGCAGAAAGGTGGAATAAACGAATCAGGAGTAGGTTTTCTTAATTAAACAAAGTTCTCTATTGAGGGATTTCTTTCAATTCAAATACTCCAACACAATCAATGATGATCTCTCAAGGAAAACATAAATCTTCTTCTTTACACGAAAAAGGAACACAAGACGAGTATCTTTAAACTATAACATAAATCCCGGATTGGTCACCGTCTTACTGGTTCGTTCGTGGATAGCTCCCCTTTCGTGGTGGCCCTCCCCCAGAGGTAGCATGTCTTCTTCCTCTTTTCGTCTTTCGAAAGGAACGTCCTCTCCTTTGGAGGAGCAAACACTCTTTTCTTTCTTTTCCCCCTCTCACTGCCGGTTCCCTCCTCCTCTTGTAGGGGAAAGATGACCTGGAGCCAGTGGGTTTGGCAACGAGTATGAAGCGAGGGCCAACCAACGAGAGCGTTCAGGTCGCAGTGGTGGGTAGTGTATGGGGCTTTGGTGATAAAACGGATGGCACTGTGATAGACTGCATCCAATTTGTTGAGTAGAGTGTTGGAGGCTATTTTATAGATGACATCGCCGAAGTCGAGGATCGGTAGGATGGTCAGTTTTACGAGGGTATGTTTGGCAGCATGAGTGAAGGATGCTTTGTTGCGATATAGGAAGCCGATTCTAGATTTAATTTTGGATTGGAGATGCTTAATGTGAGTCTGGAAGGAGAGTTTACAGTCTAACCAGACACCTAGGTATTTGTAGTTGTCCACGTATTCTAAGTCAGAGCCGTCCAGAGTAGTGATGCTGGACGGGCGGGCAGGTGCGGGCAGTGATCGATTGAATAGCATGCATTTAGTTTTACTTGCATTTAAGAGCAGTTGGAGGCCACGGAGGGAGAGTTGTATGGCATTTAAGCTTGTCTGGAGGTTAGTTAACACAGTGTCCAAAGAGGGGCCAGAAGTATACAGAATGGTGTCGTCTGCGTAGAGGTGGATCAGCGAATCACCAGCAGCAAGAGCGACATCATTGATGTATACAGAGAAGAGAGTCGGCCCGAGAATTGAACCCTGTGGCACCCCCATAAAGACTGCCAGAGGTCCGGACAACAGGCCCTCCGATTTGACACACTGAACTCTATCAGAGAAGTAGTTGGTAAACCAGGCGAGGCAATCATTTGAGAAACCAAGGCTGTCGAGTCTGCCAATAAGAATGTGGTAATTGACAAAAGCCTTGGCCAGGTCGATGAATACGGCTGCATAGTAATGTCTCTTATCGGTGGCAGTTATGATGTCGTTTAGGACCTTGAGCATGGCTGAGGTGCACCCATGACCAGCTCTGAGACCAGATTGCATAGCGGAGAAGGTACGGTGGGATTCGAAATGGTCGCTAATCTGTTTGTTAAACTTCTTCTGGACAGGCGTTCCGCTGGCGGAACCGTGGCGCGAAATACGAAACCCTTAAAAATGCTATAACTTCAATTTCTCAAACATATGACTATTTTACACCATTTGAAAGATAAGACTCTCGTTAATCTAACCACATTGTCCGATTTCAAAAAGGCCTTACAGCGAAAGCAAAACATTAGATTATGTCAGGAGTACCCAACAGAAAGTAATCACACAGCCATTTTCAAGCCATGCATATATGTCACAAAAAGCCAAACCACAGCTAAATGCAGCACTAACCTTTGATGATCTTCATCAGATGACACTCCTAGGACATTATGTTATACAATACATGCATGTTTTGTTCAATCAAGTTCATATTTATATCAAAAAACAGCTTTTTACATTAGCATGTGATGTTCAGAACTAGCGTACCCACCGAAAACTTCCGGTGAATTTACTAAATTACTATGCCTAAACCTTCACAAAATACATAACAATTATTTTAAGAATTATAGATACAGAACTCCTCTATGCAACCGCTATGTCAGATTTTAAAATAGCTTTTCGGCAAAATCCATAGCTTAGCCATCACGGCTAGCTATTCAAACACCGGAGCTCACAAAACTCATAATTACTATTACAAAAATTGGAATACCTTTGCTGTTCTTCGTCAGAATGCACTCCGAGGACTTCTACTTCAACGACGAATGTTGTTTTGGTCCCAAATAATCCATAGTTATATCCAAATAACTCATTTGGTTCGTGCGTTCAGGTCACTAACCAAACGGTAACGCACCGACGCATTTCGTTACAAAAAAATTCAAAATGTTCCTTTACCGTACTTAGAAGCATGTCAAACGCTGTTTAAAATCAATTTTTATGCGATTTTACTCATATATTTATCCATATATTCCAACCCGACGATGTTGTGTTCATTCAAACAGGTGAAGAAAAAAGATGGCCATCTCACGTGAATGCGCTTTTCTGTCTCTGAGCCACTAGCCTGACCCCCCAGAAACTCTGCTGCTATTCTTTGCCCGGAGATAGCTGACGCACCATTCCACTTTCTAGCGCCTTCTGAGAGCCAATGGAAGGCTTAGAAAGTGTCTTGTAACAGCAGAGATGCTGTATTTTTGTTAGAAATGCAACAGAAGGCCAAGAAATTGTCTGACAGGGCACTTCCTGTATGGAATCTTCTCAGGTTTTTGCCTGCCATATGAGTTCTGCTATACTCACAGACACCATTCAAACAGTTTTAGAAACGTTAGTGTTTTCTATCCAAAGCTTCTAATTACATGCATATTCTAGTTTCTGGGCAGGAGTAATAAACAGATTAAATCGGGTACGTTTTATATCCGGCCGTGAAAATAGTGCCCCTTATAGTGAAGAGGTTAACTTGGCTTTCGAAGACCTTAGAAAGACAGGGTAGGATAGATATAGGTTTGTAGCAGTTTGGGTCAAGAGTGTCACCCCCTTTGAAGAGGGGGATGACCGCGGCAGCCTTCCAATCTTTGGGAATCTCAGACGATACGAAAGAGAGGTTGAACAGGCTAGTAATAGGGGTTGCAACAATTTCAGCAGATAATTTTAGAAAAAGAGGGTCCAGATTGTCTAGCCCGGCTGATTTGTAGGGGTCCAGATTTTGCAGCTCTTTCAGAACATCAGCAATCTGGATTTGGGGGAAGGAGAAATGGTGGGGGCTTTAGCGGGTTGCTGCAGAGGGTGCCGGCAGTTGACCGGGGTAGGGGTAGCCAGGTGGAAAGCATGGCCAGTCGTAGAGAAATGCTTATTGAAATTCTCAATTATAGTGGATTTATTGGTGGTAACAGTGTTTCCTAGTCTCAGAGCATTGGGCAGCTGGGAGGAGGTGCTCTTATTCTCAATGGACATTAGTGTCCCAGAACTTTTTTGAGTTTGCACTACAGGATGCAATTTTTCCTAACTGCCTGTGTATATTTGTTCCTAACTTCCCTGAAAAGTTGCATATCACGGGGGCTATTCGATGCTAATGAAGAACGCCAAAGGATGTTTTTGTGCTGGTCAAGGGCAGACAGGTCTGGAGTGAACCAAGGACTATATCTATTCCTAGTTCTACATTTTTTGAACGAGGCATGCTTATTTAAGATGGTGAGGAAGGCACTTTTAAAGAATAACCAGGCATCCTCTACTGACGGGATGAGGTCAATGTCATTCCAGGATACTCCGGCCAGGTCGATTAGAATGCAGGCAATGAGGCAGTGATCGCTGAGATCTTGATTGAAAACAGCAGAGGTGTATTTGGAGGGGGAGTTAGTTAGGATTATATCTATGAGGGTGCCCGTGTTTACGGATTTGTGGTTGTACCTGGTAGGTTCATTGATAATTTGTGTGAGATTGAAGGCATCAAGCTTAGATTGTAGGATGGCCGGGGTGTTAAGCATGTCCCAATTTAGGTCACCTAGTAGCACGAGCTCTGAAGATAGATGGGGGAAATCAATTCACATATGGTGTCGAGGGCACAGCTGGGAGCATTTTTAGAAGTAGAAGCTCGAATTGTTTGGGTACAAGCAAGCAGTTAGCAGACCGGGGCAAGCAAGCTAGCAGTTAGCAGACCGGGGCAAGCAAGCTAGCAGTTAGCAGACCGGGGCTAGCAAGCTAGCAGTTAGCAGACCGGGTTAGCAAGCAAGCTAGCAGTTAGCAGACCGGGTTAGCAAGCTAGCAGTTAGCAGACCGGGTTAGCAAGCAAGCTAGCAGTTAGCAGACCGGGTTAGCAAGCAAGCTAGCAGTTAGCAGACCGGGTTAGCAAGCAAGCTAGCAGTTAGCAGACCGGGTTAGCAAACAAGCTAGCAGTTAGCAGACCGGGTTAGCAAGCAAGCTAGCAGTTAGCAGACCGGGTTAGCAAGCAAGCTAGCAGTTAGCAGAACGGGGCAAGCAAGCTAGAAGTTAGCAGACCGGGGCAAGCAAGCTAGCAGTTAGCAGACCGGGGCAAGCAAGCTAGCAGTTAGCAGACCGGGGCTAGCAGTTAGCAGACCGGGGCTAGCAAGCTAGCAGTTAGTAGACCAGGGCTAGCAAGTTAGCAAAAGGGCCTTTGGGGGACGTCGCGATGGAGGTAAGTCTGATTTTGCCTCTTCGTGCGGTGACGTCGATAGACCAGCCGTGGATTAGTAGGGTTCCAAGTAGCTCTAGGTAGCTAGCAGGCCGCGGTTCGCAGAATGGGCCTTCACCGGACATCGCACCTGAGGGGCTTGTTGGAATCCTCGGGCAGATTATGTCGGTATTCCAGTTATAGAGGATTGGTGGGGTTCCGAGCCCCGTACCGGCAGTAGAAGGGGTCCTGATATTGTAGCCCAGGAGTGGGCTTCGGTGGTAGCCCAGGAGCCCTAGCCAGGCTAGCTTCAGGCTAATTGGTGCTTGCTCCGGGGTGGAAACGCTAGCCAGGAGTAGTCACCCGGGATTGCGGTTAGCTAGTTACGAAGATCCAGATGAAAATGTTCAGAGTTTGCCGTAGGAATCCGGGGTTATGGAGAGAAAAAAATTGGTCCGAGCTAAAGGTTAGCTGATGACCGCTAGCAGTGGTTTCCTGACTGATAGCTGGTAGGTAGTTAGTTGGCTAGCTTCAGTTGAGGGATTCCTGATCCGAAGTAAATAGAAATACTTTAGGGAAAAAAAACAGATCCACGCCACATTGGGTGAGACGGGTTGCAGGAGAGTATTTAGAAGTTGAGGTTTAGGAAAAAAATTTAAAAAGATATAAAAAGATATATACAAGGGACAGGACAAAGACAAAGACGTCTGACTGCTACGCCATCTTGGATCTAAGAAGGCCTATGTAACTGCAGGCCTAAAAATGTACCTACAGTCTATGTCATCACTATTATGTTGATTGATTAATTCCAGTTAATAATTTGATTGAAAAGGTCTCGGCAGTCTAGCCAGCCCAAGATTGCATATAAACCAAATTTGATCCCATTCACATTTTCTCCTGACAAAAAAATAGACTATAAATACATAACGCTATCAATTAGTTTACCAGATGGACAGGGCGCATAGGCTGTATGCAGCTGCTATTATTAGCAGCCTACACTTGATCATACTGAAGAATTATCTTGTTTTCATCCCATACAGCATGTCCCCTACAGACTCTAATGTTTAGGTGTAGCCTAGGCTGCTGCAACATTTATGTAAATAGTTTTTGCCTGTGCGGAGTGATTTTGTGTTATCACCTTTGATAAATAAATACCGGAGGAATGTAGAAAGCCTACTTGAGCGTGCCTGAAAAAATTGCCTACGTCAACCTCTCTTTTTAATCTCACAATTAATGGATGATGCAATGAAAGCGATCAAATCATTCTGAATTGATAAAACATCCCAGAGAAGACAGAAACGTCCATATATTCAGCAAGTAAAGCATCATAATGTGCAATTATCTCTGCAAGCTCCTTGTTGTTACCCTTGTTAGCTGAACTGTCCCTCTCGTCGTGCCCCTAAGTAAAAACCAACTCTTGCCAATAAGCTGCTTGTGACCTTGTTTCTTCTTACCTTCACGTTGTGTTGCACAGTTTGAATACGTAGACATTCGTCCATTACATGATCGATGCAACTTTTTCCAAGAAGCTTGAATCTGATGTGGGCAATGAAACGGGTTCTTCAACAAAAAAATCCACTACATTATTGTTAGCATTAGCTAACCATTCTGGCTGAGAAAACTGCACTCTGGTAGCTAGCTAGCTACTTGCTATGAAATTGCACTAACTCAACACAAAAATATATAAATATCTAATCTACCTCCTCAGTCTCTCGTAGTTTGAAAAAACTAATTTGAATTGAATAATATCCCAAAAATGCTAAACTAACACGGAACCCAAACCGGCTGCGCACGTGCGCCATCGTGCATAAATTTATTTTTTCCCCCCACACCAAATGCGATCACTACACGCAGGTTAAAATATCAAAACAAACTCTGAACCAATTACATTAATTTGGGGACAGGTCGAAAAGCATTAACCATGTATGGCAATTTAGCTAGCTAGCTTGCACACGCTAGCTAATTTGTCCTATTTAGCTTGCTTGCTGTTGCTAGCTAATTTATCATGGGATATAAACATTGAGTTGTTATTTTACCTGAAATGCACAAGGTCCTCTACTCCAACAATTAATCCACACATTAAACGGTCAACCGAATCATTTCTAGTCATCTCTCCTCCTTCCAGGCTTTTTCATCTTTGAATTTATATGGTGATTGGCATCTAAACTTTCATAGTATTACCACGACGACTGGCAAAACAGTTTGTCAGAGGACAGGAAATAGCTGTGCTAATAATAATGTGCTAGCCTAGAGTGTGTTGTTGAGATTACTGTGGACCTTTATTGCAAAACAGTGTGTTTTAATCAGGTATTTGGTGACGTGAGAAACTTTGGGTGTGTTCGTAAATTCAATCTGGAGTGCCAGAGTGTGCTCAGAGCGCACTGGACGCTCTGCCGTGGAGTAGGGTTGATCCGAGCATTCTGACCTCCCAACGGCAGTAAAGCAGCCAAGCTAACTCGGTAACGCTGGCTAGCTTGCTAGCTACTTCCAGACACAACTGAGAGAACACCTCACTCTGACCGTTTTACTCGCCCTGGCAGAGCTGGTTAAGCTGTTTTCATGTTATCCAGAGAGTTGGTGACTGTAACTGTGCTGATGGCAACAATTTAATTACTTTTTTTCCAACATTTACTTATACCGGCCATATTCAACGGGGGTTGAGCATTAGTAAATTCATCAGTTATTCTGCCCTCTGGCACACTCAGACGAGAGTGCTCTGAAATCGAAGTAGATAACCAGAGTAAATTTACGAACGCACCCTGTGACAAACAGAACACAGAGCCAGACAGAACACTTTGATATACAGAACACAGAGCCAGACAGAACACTTTGACAAACAGAACACAGAGCCAGACAGAACACTTTGATATACAGAACACAGAGCCAGACAGAACACTTTGACAAACAGAACACAGAGCCAGACAGAACACTTTGACAAACAGAACACAGAGCCAAACAGAACACTTTGATATACAGAACACAGAGCCAGACAGAACACTTTGACAAACAGAACACAGAGCCAGACAGAACACTGTGACAAACAGAACACAGAGCCAGACAGAACACTTTGATATACAGAACACAGAGCCAGACAGAACACTTTGACAAACAGAACACAGAGCCAGACAGAACACTTTGACAAACAGAACACAGAGCCAGACAGAACACTTTGACAAACAGAACACAGAGCCAGACAGAACACTTTGACAAACAGAACACAGAGCCAGACAGAACACTTTGACAAACAGAACACAGAGCCAGACAGAATACTTTGATATATAGAACACAGAGCCAGACAGAACACTTTGACAAACAGAACACAGAGCCAGACAGAACACTTTGACAAACAAAACACAGAGCCAGATGGAACACTGAACCAAACAAGTAGAACCGATACAAAAAAAGTACTGAACAACCAGTTTGGCAACACAATACTCAGAAGGGTAAAAGTTTTTGGGGACATTATTAAAACTTATTGCAGGTGTTTCAGACAATCCACGTCCATTAAGTGATGTTAATGGGAATTGAGCATCCACAGTTTTGTCTGTCATTTGTAAGTATGCATTTTGGACATAGATACCATAGATAATACTCTATTGACTACAAGGTTGAGACATTGTCTACAATTTCCATCCTATTTCTCTCAATCACGACATACAGGGCTTGAAGCGCCAACCTCAGCTCTTTCCTGATTTGTTTTATTTCAGTGTCATACACCAATTACTTCCCAGCCTATATGGGCTTTTAAAACACTATTTCTTCAAGTATGTGTGCACTTAAATAATAAAATGCATAATTAATAAATAAATGGAAGTAGAGCTACCAACTTTTCACATTGCAGCAAACAAATTCTTTGCGGATAGTCCAGAGACTTTAATTGAGTATAAGGTCATGGAAACAGATCACGCTAGGCAGAAAAAAATTATTGATATGGTTTATTACACTGTAAAAAAATGTGCAATGAGTTATGACAAGAAGGGCTGTACCACAAATTTCTGCCTGCTCAAGAATCTTGCTGAGAAGCCAGTACAATGCAGCTGGGTTAAATACACAATCTAGTTAGAAGGATATCACACACTTTATAAAAATAATAAGGTAAGGCACAGCAAACGGAACAGAAGCCACGCAATAGTTACAGGTGAATATCACAGCAAACAGTGCACAGTGAGAAGCCCATACGGGGCTGCAATAGTTAGTTACACTAAGCGGAGCTATAAGCAAATGTTCTATACAAATGTTAGCCTTCCACCTTTTAAAGAGTATACGTTAAAATGCAAGCAAATCAACAGGTTGTGCTTTACCTTGTTGGGCTTGAGAGCTGCCACACTAATACACAAACAATTAGTCATTGTACTATGACAAATCATTTTTTATTTTAAATCCATCATTTGGATCCCTGCACAGCCTCATAGAAGATCAAGATCATTTTTTGAACCTCTCTGGATTAAACCCAAATAATGATAAGTGTACCACATTATGTATTGGATCTCTAAAAAAATACAACTTTTACATTATCGTGTAGTTTACCAGTACAATGGTCCAACGGTGAAGTGGACATACTTTGTAGTCATATCCCGAAAGAAAGAAATTCTCACTACAACACATTTTTATAGCAAGTTAGCCAAATGAGATAAGATTTTGCTACCATGGAAAGGCCGACACCTGTGTGATGGAAATGTTATGGTTGTGCTGTTCTAATAACCAATTTCTGTGTTCATGCAAGTGACTGATTGAAGGAATTCTCACTATCAGTATATGCAAATTGGCAGTATGCCCAGACCCTTGTTTTGAAAACGAAAGATATCTCAGTTTCAAGGTCTCAGCTTTGAGGGAAGAAGCCTTGTGAGGTATTGGTCTGTCACATGCATGGACCAGTATTGGTCGATCACATGAATGAAGCAAACGTTAATGATGAATTAATTATGAATAAGCTAAATCATGCAAATATGACTTTTCTGAAGTATATAAAAGATCTAACGGCCAGACAAAATCAAACGGGCCTATTTATATAATGAATAGGAATTCAGAGGGCAGAAATGAAATATTAAAACATTGGACCTCTCACTAAAGGCTTCAGTCATACCAAAACTATACTTAAATCTGAACTGGTTCTGTACCAGATTAGTAAGAATGTCTCACCCCGTGTTCAAGAATGGCCTTTTTCCCTTCATTCAGATTACATCCTCTCACTTTCAGTTATTTCAAAATGAAATAATCTCCAAAATACACTATTTTTAAAACAACCTATAGAAAGCTGGTTGCAATTTCAGTTTAATCCACCAGAAAAGACACAACCAATATTATGGTTACACTCAAATATACTAATTGATAAAGACTTAGGCCTACTTAAAAAAAATATATATATATATATATATATATATATATTTGTAATTGATATCATAAATAGGACTAGTGTAGTTGTCACACATGCAGTTAACAAAATACAAACAAAATGCTCTATTCAAAATGACAACCAACAGATTAAAGCATTGCCGCAAAAATGGAGAAGGCAAGTGGAAAGGGGAGAAGGTAAGGAACTTGTCTGTCATCCCTGCATTAAAGAACAAAATTGGCTAAAGAAATTGTGAGAAATAAAAAGTTTACCAATAAATTTACAGCTGCGCCATACAGGTTACAAAATAGTTGAGAGATTTTTGATGTACCAATTCCATGGCACATGGTTTATGACCTGATATGACCACAGCAAAATGACCACAGATTCAAAACTTTGAGTTTAATTTAAGTTATTATGCAAAATTTGTGCAACCAATAGAATGTTATATATATGGGGGATACAACCATCCCAGTTCTGCAGACTTTGCTGTGAAAAGACATAATCATTACATCACTTGTTTTGGTACTGCCCATATGTAGCTTGTTTTTGGTCGCGGGTTCAGGAATGGCTGAAAAATTGCGACATTTATTTGGAGCTAACTCTGCAAATAGCACTGCTGGGTGATTTGAAAAGTCATAGTCAATTGATCAATAATATAAGACAACTCTTAGCAAAAATGTGTATCTTTAATTTACAATCTGTAGAAACTATGAGAATAGAAAGTTCACAGCCCAGTTGAAAAATGTATGACAAATAGAAATCCAATATGGATGCTATAAAGAGATAGATGGGAGGGGTTGCGGGTACCTGAAGGGTGGGACTGAAAACAACCAAAAGATAACTCGTGTAAAATATACTGTCCGTAAAATGTATATAGTATGTATAAGCTGGAAGTAGAAGCCTAAGTTTTGTTGTCCATTAGTTTACTCTAATTATGATAGGGGTGTAATTATTAGACAGCAACAGCAATGCTTGCTGTTTGGGGTTTTAGGCTGGGTTTCTGTATAGCATCTGCTGATGTAATAAGGGCTTTATGAATACATTTGATTGAGTACAGGATAATAAAGAAGCAGAAAAGAATAAATATATATTTACCAAAAATGATGCAGACAGTTACACTGATAGAAGCCACAATCTATCTGCAATATTAAAGCTGATCTACACCCTAAAAAATAAATGAATACAATTACTCTTACTTGTATATAGCTTACTGGTCAACAACAACAATACACAAACTCCTCAACCATATTGAGACTGTTGTGGTAGCTTGGCATCCAGCTGCTACCTCTTCCTGATCTGACACTATGCGGTCCTCTTTTAGAGGGGCACAGGTGTGCTCAATCATCTCGTTACCTGGAAGCAGGCAGACAAACATATTCAATAACATAACACATTCAACACAAATTAAAACACACAAAAAACGCTACCAGTATCAGGGAATCTTCCCCATGTTACAACATTGAACAAACAATAGATTTCCCCTCTCCCAGTGTTTGAAAATAAATTGGGCCTTATCAAATAAAATTCACCCTTACTGAAAAGTAATTGTACCCTGTGTTCATCATGTACCCAGAACACTTCAGGGTGAGCATTAAAACATTTACACAAAATGGTCATCATCATGTAGAGGGGAATAATACACAAAATTTGTACCGTAAAACTTCAAATAAATTCCTGGGCTAGTAATTGAAGTTTTACGGTAATTGTCTACCATGGATTGTGAATGTAGAAAAATTATTCCTATTTAAACTCAATGTCTCTTTCAAACATATAGCTTGTGTTCATGACTAAAGTTAACGAAGTATCATTTCTATCAGGAAAGGCGTCAGCAGTACTTGGATCCCCTCATCATTGTGTGGTATCTTCTCCATAAGAGCCTTTGCTTGGTCTACTGAGTTACTGCCCCACAATTCAATCATCCAGTCTGTTACTTACTTTCTTGTAGCATTGTTCCACTTTCCTTTTGGAGTTACTGGCACATGAAACTTCATGTCAGTAAATGATTAATCACTGAGTTGATCCAGAATGATGGAAAGGGCCTCCCTCCAGCTATTGTTTATAGAGTTTTTCTAGAGTTTTTGCTAGAGTTTGTAAAGGATCTTTCACTTTGCCTCCCATCATAAAACTGCACTTTACACTATGATGAATCACTTTGTTGCTTCATTTGCATGTGTACATCACTGTTTTACAAATAGAAGTGCACAGAATATTGCCAAACCATTGTGTATTCTTTTATTTGGGTGATATAAAAAATGTTGTGCTAGAAGTCAAAAGTTAAAACAAAAAAATGACACTTAACTTGTCCTTAACGTCATTACATTACATACTGTAGTTCTATTTTGTGAAACAACATGATCATAGATGCATTCATTAATATTTAACAACAAAGCAACCCAATCTCTAAACTGTTGGTAGCTGGGTTACAGTAGCTACATGTATGATGTAGTTGTCTTTTAATTGTAGGCTATAGAAGTCATGTGAAAACAAAACAACAGCATTGAACTACACTAAATGTTGCATAGTTAGAAAATATATATATTTTGTGAAGCTACATGATCGGTGTACTAAAGTTAACAAAAGCAACAATTCAACCCTAGAGCTCTATTCAATCTGTATTGCTGAAGCGATAAAGATTCCGCGATAAGGTCATTTCCGATTGAGCCGACATATGCAGCGTTTAACGTGATTGCAGACTCTGCTAAAGGGGGAACATTGCCGTTAAATCTTAATCACGCAGTAACACTGAATTTCCGCGATACGGATTGAATAGAGCCCCTAATCTCTAAACTGTTGCTAGCTAGGCTGTAACAAGGCTGTAACAGGGCTGTAGCTGTGTTGCTCAGGGCTTGACGGTGAGCTGGGCCTGTCCGTACACCTGTCTGAGGGCAGCACAGTCCAGACTGGCCATCAGCTTAGTTGGCCCCGCCCTACGGGGGGTGAAACCCTCCGTCCACGTCAGGGACGAGCCTGCCGTGATCAGACTGGAATAGAAACATACATACAGTACATGAGTGCAATCCCACACAAGCGCACACATACACATGCACACGCACACACACACACACACACACACACACACACACACACAGGTAAGCTAAGGACCCTGGGACTAAACACCTCCCGCTGCAACTGGATCCTGGACTTCCTGATGGGCCGCCTCCAGGTGGTAAGGGTAGGCAAAAACACATCTGCCACACTGATCCTCAACACTGGGGCCCCTCAGTGGTGTGTACTTAGTACCCTCCTGTTCTCCCTGTTCACCCACGACTGCGTTATCAAACATTACTCCAACACCATCATTAAGTTTGCTGATGACACAACAGTGGTAGGCCTGATCACCGACAACGATGAGACAGCCTATAGGGAGAAGGTCAGAGAACTGGCAGTGTGGTGCCAGGATAACAACCTCTCGCTCAATGTGAGCAAGACGAAGGAGCTGATCGTGGACTACAGGAAAGGGTGGCCCAACAGGCCCCCATTATCAACAACGGGGCTGTAGTGGAGCGGGTCAAGAGTTTCAAGTTCCTTGGTGTAAACGAACTAGTTTGTGTCACCAACAAACTATCATGTTCCAATCACACCAAGACAATCGTGAAGACGGCACAACAAAACCTTTTTCCCCTCACGAGACTGAAAAGATTTGGCATGGGTCCCCAGATCCATGCATCACCACCTGGTATGGCAACTGCTCAGCATCTGACCGTAAAATGCTACAGAGGGTAGTGCGTGCGGCTCAGTACATCACTGGGGCCAAGCCTCAACGTCAACAGTGAAGAGGCAACTCCGGGATGCTGGCCTTCTAGGCAGAGGTCCTCTGTCCAGTGTCTGTGTTATTTTGGCCATCTTAATCTTTTCTTTTATTGGCCAGTCTGAGATATGGCTTTTTCTTTGCAACTCTGCCAAGAAGGCCAGCATCCTGGAGTCGCCTCTTCACTGTTGACGTTGAGACTGGTGTTTTGCGGGTACTATTTAATGAAGCTGCCAATTGAGGACATCGGAGGCATCTGTTTCTCAAACTAGACACTCTAATGTACTTGTCCTCTTGCTCAGCTGTGCACCGGGGCCTCCCACTCCTCTTTCTATTCTGGTTAGGGCCAGTTTGCGCTGTTCTGTGAAGGGAGTAGTACACAGCGTTGTACGAGATCTTCAGTTTCTTGGCAAATATTTGCATGGAATAGCCTTCAATTCTCAGAACAAGAATAGACTGACGAGTTTCAGACGAAATATCTCTGTTTTTGGCCATTTTGAGCCTGTAATCGAACCCACAAACGCTGATGCTCCAGATACTCAACTAGTGTAAAGAAGACCAATTTTATTGCTTCTTTAATCAGGACAACAGTTTTCAGCCTCGCTAACATAATTGCAAAAGGGTGTTCTAATGATCAATTAACCTTTTTAAAATGCTAAACTTGGATTAGCTAACACAACGTGCCATTGGAACACAGGAGTGATGGTTGCTGATAATGGGCCTCTGTACGCCTATGTAGATATTCCATAAAAAATCTGCAGTTTCCAGCTACAATAGTCATTTACAACACTAACAATGCCTACACTGTATTTCTGATCAATTTGATGTTATTTTAATGGACAAAAAATGTGTTTTTCTTTCAAAAACAAGGACATTTCTAAGTGACCCCAAACTTTTGAATGGTAGTGTATATAATAGGCGGTGTCAGAGGAAAGCCCATAAAGTTGTGAGACTCCAGAGACCCAAGACATAGACTGTTTTCTCTGCTACCGCACAGCAAGCGGTAGCGGAGCGCCAAGTCTAGGTCCAAAAGGCTCCTTAACAGCTTCTAACCCCAAACCACAAGACTGCTGAACAATTCATCAAATGGCCACCAGACGATTACATTGACCCCCCTCCTCCATTTGTGTTGTACACTGCTGCTACTCGCTGTTTATTATCTATGCATAGTCACTTCACCTCTACCTACATGTACAAATTACCTCTAACCTGTACCCCCGCACACTGACTCAGTACCGGTACCCTCTGTATATACCCTTGTTATTGTTATGTTATTGTGTTACTTTTTACTATTTTTTATTATGTTTTACTTTTGTTTATTTGGTAAATATTTTCTTAACTCTTCTTGAACTGCACTGTTGGTTAAGGGCTTGCAAGTAAGTATTTCACGGTAAGGTCTTCACCTGTTGTATTCATTGCATGTGACAAATAAAGTTTGATTTGATAGACACACACCACACCACACACACACACACACACACATACACACACACTGCTCACCTGTAATGTTTATACTTGGGTGGCATGACTCCTGGCCCCTCCACACGAACATACACATCCTCCAGGTTAAACTTGAATGGGTTTGTGAACTCCACGGTCACCATCATCTCCTCACTCACCTTGGCCAGACCAGACACCTACAGGGGGGCGGATGACAGTTTAGAACTGTCCTGACCCTTGCCGCGAAGACCCAGCTAGGATCGAGAAATTCATCATATTTGTAAAATCCAGTGTACTTTATATACAGTACAAATTGATTCATTTTGTGCTTTCCACGAAGTTCACAAAGTTACCACCAGGTGACCAGACCAGGAAAAAGTCCATCAAACCAGGTCAGGTCACATGGTCAGGTCATATGATCAAATGGTCAGGTCACATGGTCAGGTCACATGATCAAATGGTCAGGTCACATGGTCAGGTCACCACATGGTCAGGTCACATGGTCAACAAAAATTCTTAGCCTCAGATGAGTGTCAGCAGCCTCAGATGAGTGTCCCCCTATGTGGATGAGTACGTTTTTTTACTGAATGTAATTTCATTTAATACAATATAAATTAATGGTTGAACATTAGTTGGATGGAGAGTTTGACGTATGTAGCATTATATGACCTACCTCTACAGAGAGTTTGGGGTATGTAGCATTATATGACCTACCTCTACAGAGAGTTTGACGTATGTAGCATTATATGACCTACCTCTACAGAGAGTTTGGGATTTGTAGTATTAAATGACCTACCACTACAGAGAGTTTGGGGAATGTAGTATTATATGACCTACCTCTACAGAGAGTTTGGGGTTTGTAGTATTAAATGACCTACCACTACAGAGAGTTTGGGGTATGTAGCATTATATGACCTACCTCTACAGAGAGTTTGGGGTTTGTAGTATTAAATGACCTACCTCTACAGAGAGTTTGGGGAATGTAATATTATATGACCTACCTCTACAGAGAGTTTGGGGTATGTAGTATTATATGACCTACCTCTACAGAGAGTTTGGGGTATGTAGTATTATATGACCTACCTCTACAGAGAGTTTGGGGTATGTAGTATTATATGACCTACCTCTACAGAGAGTTTGGGGTATGTAGTATTATATGACCTACCTCTACAGAGAGTTTGGGGTATGTAGCATTATATGACCTACCTCTACAGAGAGTTTGGGGTATGTAGTATTAAATGACCTACCTCTACAGAGAGTTTGGGGGTGTGTAGGGTGACGACCCTCATGCTGGTGATGATCTGGCCGGTCTCCTTGACCTTTCCGGTGGCAATGAAGTGGAGGTTGGCCTGCTCCACCAGCTTTCTCATGTAGTCCTGGGAACGCACCTCCATCACCAGCTTCTCAGCTGGGAAAACACACAGGGAAGACTTAGGATATGCTTGTCTCCTTGAGTTTTATTTTCTTTTTCATGTTTTTTTTGGGGGCTCCTGCTTAAGAAATATTGTAGAGCAACTAGCTTGCTCCTAGTAGAGAGAATTTTGATCTTACATGCACCCCTTAACACATACGGACATACACACACACCCTCCTCAGCCCCTCCTCAACCCGCCTACCTTTCTTGGGATCCAGAATCACTCTAGGTGTCTTGAAGAGGAACTCAGAGCTGGTGACTCCAGTGTAATACACCACGTTGCCACTGACGTACACGTCCACGGTACGCGCCTGGTCACTCGTGTTGTTGAACTCCAGCTTCAGCTCAAAGTCGTCCCCCACCCTCACCTCCATCAGGGGCATGTCCAGCTCCACGTCAGCCTCCGGAGGGGTGGCCTTCTCACGATGACAGCCGTACTCCTCCGCCTTCTCCAGCACCGTGCGCTCCTCGGGACTACCTGTTGATGTGGCGAGAGGGAGAGATTATAAGGTCTCTCTCAGAAGTTTCTAGAGTGGTGGTACCCCATTTACAAAGAGTCAAAACCCCTTCTTTTTCCATTTTGTTACCTTCTTTAGTGGGTGTCAGAACAGAAATGACAAGATTATGTTATAATTCTGTTATTGCATCAAATGGTTGTTTTATGCAACAGAATAAGGGGTTGTTAGAACACTGATCTGTGTGTGTTCTACTGAGGAGGGGCCTCTGGGAGATTTACGATGTCTTTGGGTGATATCGCATTCCAGAGCATGAGTTAATGTTTCTGTTCTATAAAGTAACAGGGAGAGATGACTCCAGGGCCAGACCTTGGTCTCTACACAATGAGAACTGTTTTTGTAGCAGCTGGGAAGCTGTGAATTATAAGTATCTTTCATACAAATCTTAACCTTGTGACCCATTCCAAACAGCTGTTGTTCATCATGTAGCCTGAAGGGCGTGTATCTTGGCTATAAAATACTTTTGTCTCGGGGCTCTCAACGAATGATTCGTCGGCCAGCCGTCGGTAACGTATAGCACTCAATCGATTCTCTTTATATGTGTGTGTTGTATTGACCTGCTCCCTTATTAATACGTGAATAAAGATTTAGTTCAAGTATAACTCTGACTTGTGTGATAAGTTTGTCTCTCCTCATTTGATAGTAAAGAAATTAACCAACACAGGGGTAAGATTCACGTGATGGAAAGTGAGATATGACGGGGTGTTAATACTTTTTATGGCACTGGAATAAGCAGGAACTGACAAAGACTGACACTTTTTGAGCCGGTATCCTAGACAAAGCCTAGTTCTGAACTTTAAAACACTGGAGATTCTCCATCGAGCATGCCTTTTAGTCCAGGACTATAGGCTTAATCTGTGTCTGGGAAACCGGCCCTTTAAGTGTTTGCTCTATGACTCTCCCTCCATCCCTCCACCCCTCCTCTCCTACCCTCAGGGAACTTGTACTGATCAGTGATGTCACGGCGAGCATCCTGGCCGGGCACTTTGGTCACCACCATCCTGCCAACATGGCTGCTGTTGACCTTGACCGGCTCCAGAGTTCCGTCTCTGGGGTTCCGTGAGTAGAACACCACATCACTGTTCACCTACAGCACAGGAAGAATGGAACACGTTCATCATGTAAAACCAGTCATTAGTCAATTAGTCATATATTTGGTCATATATTTAGTCATTATTGTAATAACGTAATATATGGTAATATACAGTGCATTCGGAAAGTATTCAGACCCCTTTCCCTTTTCCACATTTTGTTATGTTACAGCCTTATTCTAAAATTTATAAAATAATCTTTACCCTCATCAATCTACACAGAATACCCCATAATGACGAAGCAAAAACTGGTTTTTGAATTTTTTGGCAAAAAAAAAAAACGGAAATATCACATGTACATAAGTATTCAGACCCTTTGCTATGAGACTCGAAATTGAGCTCAGGTTCATCCTGTTTCCATCGATTATCCTTGAGATGTTTCTACAACTTTTGATAGAGTTCACCTGTGGTAAATTCAACTGATTGGACATGATTTGGAAAGGCACACACCTGTTATATAAGGTCCCACATTTGACAGATAATGTCAGAGCAAAAACCAAGCCATGAGGTTGAAGGAATTGTCCTTAGAGCTCTGAGACAGGATTGTGTCAAGGCACAGATCTGGGGTTGGGTACCAAAACATTTATGCAGCATTGAAGGTCCCCTAGAACACAGTGGCCTCCATAACTCTTAAATGGAAGAAGTTTGGAACCACCAAGACTCTTCCTAGAGCTGGCCGCCCGGCCAAACTCAGCAATCGGGGAAGAAGGGCCTCGGTCAAGGAGGTAACTAAGAACCCGATGGTCACTCTGACAAAGCTCCAGAGTTCCTCTGTGGAGATGGGAGAACCTTCCAGAAGGACAACCATCTCTGCAACACTCCACCAATCAGGCCTTATGGTAGAATGGCCAGACGAAAGCCACTCCTCAGTAAAAGGAACATGACAGTCTGTTTGGAGTTTGCCAAAAGGCACCTAAATGACTTCTCAGACCATGAGAAACAAGATTCTCTGGTCTGATGAAACCAAGATTGAACTATTTGGCCTGAATGCCAAGCGTCACGTCTGGAGGAAACATGACACCATCCCTAAGGTGAAGCATGGTGGTGGCAGCATCATGCTGTGGGGTGGTGCACAATTGGCCCAGCGTCGTCCAGGTTAGGGGAAGGTTTGGCTGGGGTAGGCCATCATTGTAAAATAAGTCTTCGTTCTTAACGGACTTGCCTAGTTAAATAAAGGTTAAATTTAAAAAATCTAAATTCAAACGGCAGGGACTGGGAGACAGGATCGAGGGAAAGATGAACGGAGCAAAGTACAGAGAGATCCTTGATGAAAACTTGCTCAGGACCTCAGACTGGGGCAAAGGTTCACCTTCCAACAGGACAACGACCCTAAGCACACAGCCAAGACAACGCAGGAGTGGCTTCGGGAGAAGTCTCTGAATGTCCTTGAGTGGTCCAGCCAGAGGCCTCACCATCCAACGTGACAGAGTTTGAGAGGATCTGCAGAGAAGAATGTGAGAAACTCCCCAAATACAGGTGTGCCAAGCTTGTAGTGTCATACCCAAGACGACTCAAGGCTGTAATCTCTTCCATAGGTGCTTCGACAAAGTACTGAGTAAAGGGTCTGGATACTTATGTAAATGTGATATTTCAGTTGTTGCTTTGTTATACATTTGCCCATTATGCGGTAGTGTGTGTAGATTGATGAGAAAAAAAACTGATTTAATCCAGTTTAGAATACAGCTGTAACATAACAAAACGTGGAAAATGTCATGGGGTCTGAATACTTTTTGAATGCACTAAATATTACCATGTGTATTTCCATATATATAACCATATGTATTACCATATATATAACCATATGTATTACCATATATATATAACCATATGTATTATCATATATATTACCATATATATAACCATATGTATTACCATATATATTACCATATATATAACCATGTGTATTACCATATATATAACCATATGTATTCCCATATATATAACCATATGTATTTCCATATATATAACCATATGTATTACAATATATATAACCATATGTATTACCATATATAACCATATGTATTACATATATATAACCATATGTATTACCATATATAACCACATGTATTACCATATATATAACCACATGTATTACCATGTATATAACCACATGTATTACCATATATATAACCATATGTATTACCATATATATATAACCATATATATCTATATATGTTGCACCCTCGACAAGAGGACTGGCCACCCCTCATAGCCTGGTTCCTCTCTAGGTTTCTTCCTAGGTTCTGGCCTTTCTAGGGAGTTTTTCCTAGCCACCGTGCTTCTACACCTGCATTGCTTGCTGTTTGGGGTTTTAGGCTGGGTTTCTGTACAGCACTTTGTGACATCAGCTGATGTAAGAAGGGCTTTATAAATACATTTGATTGATTGATTGATTGATTGATGTATTACCATATATATAACCATATGTATTACCATATATAGATCACCATATGTATTACCATGGTAATAACCCCCCAAATATGTATAGGTACTGCATATTCACTGTTAGACTAAGAGTTCAGTGATTCAAACTTTAAATGAGCTTTCTTGGTAAGTGGCCAGTATGGGTTGTAACATTTTGTATACTGTCCTGTGCAGTTAGTGTCCTGCTCCACTAGGATGGCTCATCGTTGTAGTCTTTACCTCGGCAAACACGAATGGTGCGTCGAACGGGAAGCAGATCTGTCCGTGTTTGATGGCCTGGACGGATGCAGGACCACACCTGTACATCCCTATAGAAAGACACATTAGGTATTTTATTACAAATAAGTATCAGTACAGTATAACATAGCACCTCTTAAATTAGCGAACAAAATGTAGCAATTGTATAACATGGTCAGCAAGGTCAGTAAAAGTGTACACACGCATGTGTGTGTGTGCGCATGTGAATGTGTGTGTGGGCACGTGGGTGCACTTGCGTGTAAACGTGTGTGTAGGAACACCTCACCATCGCTGGTCTCCTGGGGTGTAGCATCCACAGCCTGCCAGCCCCCAAACCCTTGAGGAAGGTCCGGCCTGCTCATGTAGCACTCGTTCCAGCAATGGTAGTTCCTACGACAACACAACCATCCCATCATTTCACTGTAACATCCAATGATTTTAAATGCAGTGTATGTACTCTTTAAATGCAGTGTATGTACTCTTTAAATGCAGTGTGTGTACTCTTTAAATGCAGTGTGTGTACTCTTTAAATGCAGTGTGTGTACTCTTTAAATGCAGTGTGTGTACTCTTTAAATGCAGTGTATGTACTCTTTAAATGCAGTGTGTGTACTCTTTAAATGCAGTGTATGCACTCTCGTGGATGAATTGTGTTTTTAAATGGTCAATTCAAATCAGAAGGTTATTTCAAGCATTGTCTGTCACTAAATTTACATTTACATTTAAGTCTAAATCAGTTCTACCAAATGAAGTAGTGCTGAGCGATTCACCAAAATGTTGTTTTTTGGGAGGGTTACTTGAATTCCATTTACAATAGTTCACAAAAAAATTAAGTTGAACTATGTGGGACGCTGGCTGAAGGGAGTTGAGGTGTTCATTAAGCAAATATTCAAGCTTGTTCAGCGCAGAAACGTGGTAATGAACTACTTAAGCAATAATACATGAGGCCATGTGTTATGACATTTTATCATGACTGTGATGTGGTCATAGCCACGAGGCGAAGCCGAGTGGTATTTGTTATTTTATTAGGATCCCCATTAGCTGTTGCAAAAGCAGCAGCTAGACCACCACAGCCATGATAAAAATGTCATAACACATGTGCTCAAGTGTATTATTGCTTTTATACAACGGGTTACCAGCGTTAGAAATCAAGATTATTTCTCAAACTATCAATTTTTACACCGAATATGATGTTACATTCACTAACACTGATTGCCAAATGATTTCAATTATCGTCTGTCACTCTGAATCAGTTCTACCAGATGGAGTCCTTGGTGCGGTGCTTGTCAATTCTGCCATTCTCATCCAGGATAACATCAGTCTTCAGGTTGCCGTCGTTGTCGTGGGCAGAGTAGAAGTTGGTGACAACCCTGGCGGGGATGCCCAGACAGCGCAGGACTGGTGAGTGGGAAGGGAAGGAAAATGATTTCATCAGCAAATACAAAGAAACATAAGTAATTCTGCACATCAAAGAGGGGAATAAGTTATTTCAATTCTGTTTGTTACAATAAACTAAACAGCAGCAACTTGTCAATCCAAACCGTAGACTACTACTGAACCCCACCCACCCCTATTCAAACACTCTTCATTCTCTAATAATGGTCGGTATAGCCATTCATACTTAGGCAATGTCTCCCAATCCTGGTCCTGGGGGTCCCAAAGGGGTGGACATTTTAGTTTTTGATCTAGTACTAAAACAGCTGATTCCACTAATCATCTCATCATCAAGCCTTTGATTAGAATCAGGTGTATTAGTGCTAGTTGCAAAAACAAAAATGTGCACCCCTTTGGGTCCCCAGGACCAGGATACCTTAGTATGAATGTCTTGGAAAACACTGGATTGGAAAACACTGTACTAAGGGATGAACGGTGGTGTTGCGAGTGTTGTGTCTCACAGGTGTTGAAGACGGCAGCATAGACCCAGCACTGGGCGTAGCAGACGGGTGTCTTGCTGCTGGAGTAGTTGAGGAGGATCTCAGTGCTTCCTGTCCAGGAGGTGGGGGCCACTCCGTAGGTGTAATCACCGCTCCAGTTCCCCACCAGCACCCCGTCGTCGTCATGAGAGTTCAGCTGGGAGACAGAGAGGTAAATATGCTGTAGTTTGAGTCTGAAATGGCACCCAATTCCCTTTATAGTGCATTAGTTTGACCAGAGCCTTATGGGCCATGTCAAAAGTAGTGCACTATATGCTAAGAGTGGCATTTTGGATGCAACTGTAGAATTTTACATGCCTACATTGAGTTGTAAGAACAAATCTGTCTTCCATACAAATCTCTCTTCTGTACAAATCTGTCTTCTGTAAAATCTCTTCTGTACAAATCTGTCTTCCACGTATGGCTTTTTCATTTCTCCATTGAGTTTTACTTATAAATGTACTATGTGAAAAGTTTGTAAGAATGTTATCTGAAAGGGTTCTCTGTGTTGTATTGACTGGTGGTAACCACGTAACCCTCACCATGGCGGAGGCCTTCCGGGCTACTTTGATGGCGTCGCCCCGGTTGGTGATGGGCATGGCAGCTTTATCCATGATGAACAGACAGGCATCCAGCACCCCATAGTCAAACTGCAACAAGCAAAGTTTCAAATTCAGGATTAACTTGTAAATATACGTATGAGGGTTTTATGGTCAGTCTTTGTATTCAAAGCAATACACGAGTGGAAAACATCTCGTGTGGAACGTGTGTGGAAAATCTCTGCTGCACGGCCAACCAACCCCATTTATCTGTGACTATATTCACGACACAGCATGGCCTCTTGGGCTTTATTAACAGACGTAGTCTATGAAATTGTGTTCGAAATGATTGTCCAAACAATGTCAAATGATTTGTACCTGACCAAAGTTCCAGGGCCGCTCAGACATGTCGTCATACGCCCCGTGGTAGATGACCCCCACCTCGTTGAGAACACACTCCTCCCTCTCATCGTCATCATCCAGGAACACAGAATCGCCTGATGGAAGGGAAAACAGAACGTTAGAATGGAATTCAAAATTCTATGATCAGAATGTACAGTTGAAGTTTGAAGTTTACACACACTTAGGTTGGAATCATTAAAACTTGTTTTTCAACCACTCCACAAATTTCTTGTTGACAAACTATAGTTTTGGCAAGTGGGTTAGGACATCTACTTTGTGCATGACACAAGTAATTTTTCCAACAATTGTTTACAGACAGATTATTTCACTTATAATTCACTGTATCACAATTCCAGTGGGTCAGAAGTTTACATACACTAAGTTGACTTTGCCTTTAAACAGCTTGGAAAATTCCAGAAAATGATGTCATGGCTTTAGAAGCTTCTGATAGGCTAATTGACATCATTTGAGTCAATTGGAGGTGTACCTGTGGATGTATTTCAAGGCCTACCTTCAAACTCAGTGCCGCTTTACTTGACATCATGGGAAAATCAAAAGAAATCAGCCAAGACCTCAGAAAAAAAATTGTAGACCTCCACAAGTCTGGTTCATCCTTGGGAGCAATTTCCAAGCGCCTGAAGGTAGCACGTTCATCTGTACAAACAATAATATGCAAGTATAAACACCATGGGACCACGCAGCCGTCATACCGCTCAGGAAGGAGACGCGTTCTGTCTCCTAGAGATGAACGTACTTTGGTGTGAAAAATGCAAATCAATCCCAGAACAACAGCAAAGGACCTTGTGAACATGCTGGAGGAAATAGGTACAAAGTATCTTTATCCACAGTAAAACAAGTCCTATATCGACATAACCTGAAAGGCCGCTCAGCAAGGAAGAAGCCACTGCTCCAAAACCGCCATAAAAAAAGCCAGACTACGGTTTGCCACTGCACATGGGGACAAAGATCGTACTTTTTGGAGAAATGTCCTCTGGTCTGATGAAACAAAAATAGAACTGTTTGGCCATAATGACCATCATTATGTTTGGAGGAGAAAGGTGGATGCTTGTAAGCTGAAGAACACCAGCCAACCGTGAAGCACGGGGGTGGCAGCATCATGTTGTGGGGGTGCTTTGCTGCAGGAGGGACTGGTGCACTTCACAAAATAGATGGCCTCATGAGGAAAGAAAATTATGTGGATATATTGAAGCAACATCTTAAGACATCAGTCAGGAAGTTAAAGCTTGGTCGCAAATGGGTCTTCCAAACGGACAATGACCCCAAGCATATTTTACCTTTATTTAACTAGGCAAGTCAGTTAAGAACACATTTTTATTTTCAATGATGGCCTAGGAACAGTGGGTTAACTGCCTTGTTCAGGGGCAGAACAACAGATTTTTACCTTGTCAGCTCAGGGATTCTATCTTGCAACCTTTCGGTTTCTAGTCCAACGCTCTAACCACTAGGCTACCTGCCAAGCATACTTTCAAAGTTGTGGCAAAATGGCTTAAGGACAACGAAGTCAAGGAATTGGAGTCACCATCACAAAGCCCTGGTCTCAATCCTATAGAAAATATGTGGGCATAACTGAAAAAGCGTGTGCGAGCAAGGAGGCCTACAAACCTCACTTAGTCACACCAGCTCTGTCAGGAGGAATGGGCCAAAATTCACCCAACTTATTGTGGGAAGCTTGTGGAAGGCTACCCGAAACGTTTGACCCAAGTTAAACAATTTAAAGGCAATGCTACCAAATACTAATTGAGTGCATGTAAACTTCTGACCCACAGGGAAGGTGATGAAATAAATAAAAGCTGACATAAATCATTCTCTCTACTATTATTCTGACATTTCACATTCTTAAAATAAAGTGTTGATCCTAATTGACCTAAAACAGGGATTTTTACTAGGATTAAATGTCAGGAATTGTGAAAAACTGAGTTTAAATGTATTTGGATAAGGTGTATGTAAACTTCCGACTTCAACTGTATGTTTTTAAACAAGATAGAGGTAGCTTGATCAATCAATCAATCAATCAATTAATCAATCAGCGCAAACAACTGATGTGGGACCAGACTAGTGGGATGGCTGTCATCAGTCAGTGTCGATCACAGACCTGTTGCCCAGGCGTTGAAGAGGACGTAGAGGTCTCGACTCTCGTCCCTCCTGGTCCTGCGGATTCCGTAGGGCGTCACCACCGCCACGTACGTGCGCCACTTTCCCACAATGCAGTCTGGCGCGGGGGTGATGCCCACTGTGACTACGTTGTCGGTGCTGTCCACCACCCGGCCGGCCCACGGGCTCTGGCGGTCCTTGGCCACAGACACAGGGATGTAGGTGCCCTTACTGAACTGGGGACTGCCCCCTGGTGGATTGGTGGAACAAGAGGAATGACATGTCTTGCTAGCTTGCTAACACTGAGACTTCCGCTCCGGGGGTGAAGTTTCATCTAGGATCAGCTCCCCCTTCCCCAATCGTAACCTTAAAGGCCCAGTGCAGTCAAAAACTAGATTTTATTCTGTTTTATATTTATTTCCATGCTATGAGGTTGGAATAATACTGTGAAATTATGACATTTATGATAATGTCCTTATAGTGTAAGAGCTGTTTGAAAATGTTTGAAATTTCAGCCTGTTTTGCAGGGATGGGGTTTTGGCCTTCCATGGCAGCATCACCAGGTGTTAAATTAGTTAATAAACCACCAATAAAGAGAGTTCCAAACCTCTCTACCAATAACAACTCATTTTCAGTTTTCCCCTCCCCACTCAAACCACTCCCAGACAGTTCTAGCAAAATTCTTGTTTGAGAAATTGCTCTTTGCTGAGAAGCTATTTTGTATTTTTTTTTACCATTTTAATTGAAAACAATCATAGTATGGTACTTCCTTGTTACCCAGAAATTATTTGATATTGAGATACAAATGGCTGCTTTGGACCTTTAACCATTAGTGGGGAGTACGCAAAACTGACCCCAGATCAGCAACTTCACCTTACACCGAGCCTTCGCATTAAGCTATGGTAACACCCTGAACTAGAGATGTGGTACTAGAGACATGGTAACACCCTGGACTAGAGCTATGGTAACATGTAGCTATTGCTATTGCAACACCCTGGACTAGAGCCATGGTAACACCCTGGGCTAGTGCTATGGTAACACCCTGGACTAGAGCTATGGTAACACCATGGACTAGAGCTAGGGTAATACCCTGGGCAAGAGCTACGGTAACACCCTGGACTAGAGCTACGGTAACACCCGGGACTAGAGCTACGGTAACACCCTGGACTAGAGCTACGGTAACACCCTGGACTAGAGCTACGGTAACGCCCTGGACTAGAGCTACAGTAAACCATGGACTAGAGCTACGATAAACCATGGACTAGAGCTACGGTAGACCTAACCACTGATTCAATAAAGAAAGATAGATACAGTACTACATGCACACTGTTGAATCCCTCCTTAGTTTGATTATGTTTCAAGCTGTTAGATTAAAAACTGCAGGAGCATTTAACAATGTACATTTCTTTCATGACATTACTTTTGAACTGCTTCTAAACTAGTAACTATGGATACAGAGTGAGATGTTTTTGATTCTGGGAAGCTTTTTAGGTGGGGGTTTATTTATCTCACCAATGATGAACTCCACAGCGAACTGATCATCGGCGGGTTTGTAAGGACGGTCAAAGGTCACCTTGAGCTGGAACTCCTGGCCCCTGCGGACAATGAGGTGGTCACTGGCATACAGGTGTGTGCTGTGCTGTGGTGTATTGACCTCATCTGGCCTCCGCAGCATGTTCACGTCCCAGATGTCCAAGAACTCTGGAGGGAGGGAGAAGGGGAGGGAGTGAGAGAGGGAGAGAGGGAGAGGGAGAGCGAGAGGGGGAGAGCGAGATGGGGGAGAGCGAGATGGGGGAGAGTGAGATGGGGGAGAGCGAGATGGGGGAGAGCGAGAGAGGGAGAGCGAGATGGGGAGAGCGAGATGGGGGAGAGCGAGAGAGAGGGGGCGAGAGAGAGAGAAAGGGCGCAAGAGAGAGAGAGAGTGGGCAGGAGAGCGGGAGAGAGGGGGCGGGAGAGAGAGCGAGAGAGGGGGCAGGAGAGAGAGCGGGAGAGAGAGCGAGAGAGAGGGGGCAGGAAAGAGAGAGTGGGAGAGAGGGTGCGGGAGAGAGAGAGAGGACGGGAGAGAGAGAGAGAGGTGCGGGAGAGCGGGTGAGAGAGAGAGAGAGAGAGAGGAGCGGGAGAGAGGGAGAGAGATAGAGCGGGCGGGAGAAAGAGCGAGAGAGGGGGCAGGAGAGAGAGAGGGGCGGGAGAGAGAGAGAGGGGGGCGGGAGAGAGAGAGGGGGCGGGAGTGTGAGAGAGAGAGAGAGAGAGAGAGAGGGGATGGGAGAGAGAGAGCAACCTGTCATCATTATCTGGCTCCAAGGAGCATTCCTCGGAGACGAGGCCATACCCCAAACTATTCAATCTTTGTTGTCATTCAGTTAAGCCTGGACTTGATTGAAGTGCATTTGAGATTTAAAAAGGCTTCTGAAAGTTTGTAATTTCCAAAATGTCAATTACTTATAATTCACATTTCCTGTTGCTGCAGGATTATTTTCCTGCAGTAGCAAATGTACTCAAATTAAGACCCCACATTAAGAATGGGAAGCATTGTTCGAAGTAGTCCGAAGTAGGACTATGCCCCCCCCATCCATACATTTGAGAATGTTTCCTTTTTCAAACACCTGAAACAGCTTTTTTCCTGTAATCTAGAGCCATAATCGTTATGCTTAATTCTAAGTAAAAAATATGTCTATTTTTCAGCATATCTAAGCATACCTCTTGTGCTGTCTGTGTCCTCCTGACTGCTGGTTCTTTGAAAAAATATATAAAAAAGAAAAGGCTTTTCTGCATCTCTGCTAAAATTTGGGTAAAATATTGAAAGGAATGTGAGTCTTATTCAGTATATTTAGTTATTCATTGCTTTTCTAAAGTCTACCAACCTTGCCAGCAGGCATGCCAGCTAAGATAGTTAGACAAGCTCATTCTCCTCCTCACCCCTGAGTGGAGGAGGTCCTCGGGGCCCAATTATGCCGAAGGAATCAAACTCAGGCACCTCCTCCCCCTCTGCATTGGAGCTGGCGATGGGGGCGGCACTGCGGCCGCGGTGGGACACCTGGGGTAGCGGCTGGGCTGCGGGCTCCAGGTTAGACATGGCGCTGAAATGTCACCTCACAGGCCTTGGACACAGACAGATGGACAGACAGACAGACAGACAGACAGACAGACAGACAGACAGACAGACAGACAGACAGACAGACAGACAGACAGACAGACAGACAGACAGACAGGCAGGAGGACAGACAGACAGGTAGACAGGCAGACAGACATACAGCCAGAAGGACAGACAGGCAGAAGGACAGACAGGCAAGCAGACAGACAGAGTGATAATGATATACGATACCGCAGAACAGTTCAGAAGTTCATAAAGAATAATATTAAATGGGCAGGAGGGGATCTGATCTCAGATCAGCAATCTGAGATGCTTAATGAACACCGGTCCTAAATTCCATCGATGGTAGCATATCACTGACAACTCCATTCATATTCAGGATGCTAAGGGATGAACTGTTCCGACAACCATCTGTTTCACATTGAGGTATGGCAGCAGTAGTGAGCGTGAGTACGGAGCTGGATGAGACACACGTAAACTTTAACACAAGCCACATGTATATATATATATATATATATATATATATATATATATATATAAAAAATATTTGCATATCAGTGACTAGATCAGCAAACTTAGGTATGAAATGCTTTGTGGTTTCACTGAGAGGAGCCTGCGTTTGTTTTTTTCTTGCTGTTTAATTATGTGCTGTATAAAGAAAACGAGGGCGCAATTCCAAAAAGCGGTTGGCAAAGTCAAACATGTTTGTGTTGTTTGTTTACGGGTTGTGTTATTCTGAGTGCCATTAAACTGTGCAGTTCAGCTGAACAAATTAAAGAGAAAAAAGGGTTGTTAACGATCAAGGAATTCTAAACTTGAATCATCCCTGATTTTGTGTCAGCGGGGGTCACAACAGTGATGTCATCACATTTCTTTGTGTAGAATCAACATGTTGGATTCATAAAAAAAGTTAAAACATTTCATTTGCGGTGGGTCATTTTGATAAATTGGGCATGTAGCGAAAAAGACTATGTACCAATAAAAATATGCCAGTATTTGTGGTAAAATTAAGTAATATTATGGAACAGATTTACAAGTAGGAGGTAATAATAGTAAGTAGGGGTTATAATATAAATGAAGAAACTTTATACTCTGTATCCAAGTTCAAACCTGGCAGTTCACGAAATAGGCTTTGCATTTAGCGCAGGTCCAGCAGTCATAAAACAACAAGCTATTAGACCCCATCATAAACTACAAGCAGTGGTGCAAAGTTACTAATGTTGGATTAGTTCAAACTCCATTGAGCCACAAGCTTCCATCTTATAGGGACTAACATCAAAACCATGAAAGTAAATTAAGTCTCTAGACACATACTCTAAGTCGATCATCCACAGATGATGCAATCACTATTGCACTCCTCACTGCGCTTTCACACCTGGACAAAAGTAACACCAATGTGAGAATGCTATTCATTGACTACAGCTCAGCGTTTAACACCATAGTGCCCTAAAAGCTCATCACTAAGCTAAGGACCCTGGGACTAAACACCTCACTCTGCAACTGGATGCTGGACTTCCTGACGAGCCGCCCCCAGGTGGTAAGGGTAGGTAACAACACATCCGCCACGCTGATCCTCAACACGGGGGCCCCTCAGGGGTGCATGCTCAGTCACCTCCTGTACTCCCTGTTCACTCATGACTGCACAGTCAGGCACGACTCCAACACCATCCTTAAGTTTGCCGATGACACAACAGGCCTGATCAATGACGAGACAGCCTATAGGGGGGAAGTCAGAGATCTGGCCATGTGGTGCCAAGACAACAGCCTCTCTCTCAACGAGATCAAGACAAGGAGATGATTGTGGACGACAGGAAAAGTATGACCGAGCACGTCCCCATTCTCATCGACGGGGCTGTAGTGGAGCAGGTTGAGAGCTTCAAGTTCCTTGGTGTCCACATCACCAACAAACTAACATGGTCCAAGCACAACAAGACAGTCGTGAAGAGGGCACGACAAAACCGATTCCCCCTCAAGAGACTGAAAATATTTGTCATGGGTCCTCAGATCCTCAAAAGGTTCTACAGCTGCACCATCGAGAGCATCCTGACTGGTTGCATCACTGCCTGGTATGGCAACTGCTCGGCCTCCGACTGCAAGACACTATAGAGGGTAGTGTGTACGGCCTAGTACATCACTGGGGCCAAGCTTCCTGCCATCTAGGACCTCTATACCAGGCAGTGTCAGAGGAAGACCCTAAAAATTGTCAAAGACCCCAGCCACCCCAGTCATAGACTGTTCTCTCTGCTACCACATGGCAAGCGGTACCGGAGCGCCAAGTCTAGGTCCAAGAGGCTTCTAAACAGCTTCTACACCCAAGCCATAAGACTCCTGAACATCTAATCAAATGGCTACCCAGACTATTTGTATTGGCCCCCACCTCTTTTACGCTGCTGCTACTCTCTGTTATTATCTATGCATAGTCACTTTAATAACTCTACCTACATGTACATGTTACCTCAATTACCTCTACTAACTGGTGCCCCCCCCGCACATTGACTCTGTAGCCCCTTTCATATAGCCTCACTATTGTTATTTTACTGTTACTGCTGCTCTTTAATTATTTGTTACTTTTATTTCTTATTTTTTTAGGTATTTTTTTTTTTTAACTGCATGGTTGGTTAGGGCCTGTAAGTAAGCATTTCACTGTAAGGTCCACACCTGTTGTGTTCGGCGCATGTGACAAATAACATTTGATTTGATAAAGCAACACTAAGCTAAAGATCACCTCACCCAACCATCCCCCCTGGGGGTTTTTACTTTCACAGCCTGTTTATTATAGGTAGGGAGGAGCGAGGAGGGGGGTGGGTTTTATTGAAACGAGTATGTAAGAGTGTGGTATCACTGTTTTAATAATTCAATACACAATGGTTGTTTTCATAAAATGTAAGTATGGCACATCATACGTCATGCAGCCTTGTGGCACAAACACCTGTTTGAGAATGGAGTCGTTATGTAATGGCCGTTTGCTGTGCTGGTCCAGGAGACAGGTTTGGGGTTTATGTCAACCAAACAACCCAGCATTTTTTTTAGAGTGCACACAAACGTGCATTCTGTAGAAACTACATCACCACAGGTTTTTATGGATGTTCTTTGGGACTGTGCCTATTTGTTGTGGAAATGCTGCAGGGTATTACTATTTTACTGTACAGGGCTACATTTTCAGAGTGCAAAAAATACCGTGAACCTCATTATAATCTCGCAGTGTGATTTAGTTTGAAACTTTTCTTCTACAATGTGTGTTATAAGGAGCTGATTATTAAAAATGTGTTTTAACGAAGCAATACATCAAGTCTTCTCTTTACATTGTTGAGGACATTTTTCAAATGTAGCCATGCTGTCAGATTATAACTAGCTTTATATCATTTTTTCCACTTTGCGCAATGCCTTTGCACTACAAAAATGTCCCCATACAGTTGCATGTAGTGTGGTGTGTACATGCATTAACATAAATATACACACTTGTGCAAATGTGACTCCTGCATTAATAGTTTAACAGCATTTTACAACCAAATGCCGAAGTAAAGGAAAAGAAAAAGATGCAGAAGCATCAAATAATTCTGATTCTGAACCAGATCACAGTGTGGAATAAACTGAACCAGATCACAGTGTGGAATAAGAACCAGATCACAGTGTGGAATAAACTGAACCAGATCACAGTGTGGAATAAACTGAACCAGATCACAGTGTGGAATAAGAACCAGATCACAGTGTGGAATAAACTGAACCAGATCACAGTGTGGAATAAACTGAACCAGATCACAGTGTGGAATAAACTGAACCAGATCACAGTGTGGAATAAACTGAACCAGATCACAGTGTGGAATAAACTGAACCAGATCACAGTGTGGAATAAACTGAACCAGATCACGGTGTGGAATAAAGAACAATTCAAACCAGCACTCTGTTCACATGCTGGAACTGGAACATTCCATTTAGGACTTTCATAAACCCCCAGGTCCCCACATAAAATCTGCTTTCATTAGCGTTTAGAAAAAAATGTAAAGGTGCTGTAGTATGTAACAAAATGGAGAGATGGATACATGGGCCGAATTAAAGGGCTTGCAGTGACCAGTGAAGACTAAACTCACCTCTGTAGAAGTTGAAGAGGGGAAGGCTGCAGTAGACTGGTAGAATTGTTCCTCAGTGGGCTGTGTGTCTCTCTCACACAGACAAGCTGCTACTGGCTCTCTGTATGGGGACCCTCTGCATCCACTTATATATAGGGGAGGGAAGGGCCCTCTCCATGGCAGAGATAATGGTGTGTGTGTGTGTGTGTGTGTGTGTGTGTGTGTGTGTGTGTGTGTGTGTGTGTGTGTGTGTGTGTGTGTGTGTGTGTGTGTGTGTGTGTGTGTGTGTGTGTGTGTGTGTGTGAGAGAGAGAGAGAATGTGCGAGAGAGCCAGTCTCAGTGTTAGTGGTGGGATGGGCTGTGTGAATAAGGAGTTTAGGTTGCATTGGGCTCTTTGAGTAGGCGGTTCGGCCAATTTGGGATGAAGGTGTGGAATGTGTCATCTCTGTTTGACAGACAGTGAAAGATGGGCATGTACTGGAGACAAACCAACTTGACTCATAATCAGAGTGTGAATGTCACTCTGATGTTTTGCTGTCAGACAGTCAGAGATAAAATAGAATGACGTAAACTAAACACACATTTACACTGTAGCCTCAGCGTGCACAATTAGTTACACATCTACACTACTTACATTGGCATTAAATGCATTATCTACAGTATATACATCTACATTTTCTACATTATCCACATCTAGAGTTCCTACATTTCCCACATGATCTACCTTATCTGCATCTACATTCTATACATTACCTACATAATCTACATTATTATACTAGCATTAGGGGGTCACAGTGATCTTGAGGAAATAGTCACACTCAAAAAAAACGCTGGGCTGTTTGGTTGACCCAATCGCTGGGCTGTTTGGTTGACCCAACCACTGGGTTGCAGGCATTGGGTCACTTAGTTGAGTCGTTTTCTTTAAAACCTCTACAGGATCGGTGGGTCCCCTGTGGGATGGTTGAGCTAACGTAGGCTAATGCGATTAGCATGAGGTTGTAAGTAACAAGAACATTTCCAAGGACATAGACATATCTAATATTGTCAGAAAGCTTAAATTCTTGTTAATCTAACTGCACTGTCCTATTTACAGTAGCTATTACAGTCAAATAATACCATGTTATTGTTTGAGGAGAGTGCACAGTTATGAACTTGAAAAGTTATTAATAAACCAATTAGGCACATTTGGGCAGTCTTGATACAACATTTTGAACAGAAATCCAATGGTTCATTGGATCAGTCTAAAATGTTGCATATATACTGCTGCCATCTAGTGGCCAAAATCTATATTGCAAATGGGCAGGAATAATACATTATGGCCTTTCTCTTGCATTTCAAAGATGATGGTACAAAAACATACCAAAAAACGTTCGTTTTTTTCTTTGTATTATCTTTTACCAGATCTAATGTGTTATATTCTCCTACATTACTTTCACATTTCCACAAACTTCAAAGTGTTTCCTTTCAAATGGTATCAAGAATATGCATATCCTTGCTTCAGGTCCTGTGCTACAGGCAGTTAGATTTGGGTATGTCATTTTAGGCGAAAATGTAAAAAAAGGGGCAGATCACTTAAAAACTGCTGGATTATTGGTGCTGGGTTATTGAGATATAACCCAGCAGGTCAGATCAGATGACTGGAGGTGTAGTTTAGTAGGGGCGTGGCTTTCAGATAGTTATTTTTAGCCACCCATGAGAGTAAATGTCATACCTGTTCATCTGTTCTGCTGTATAGTTATTGCATGTTAAGATTGAACATTTACATTTTTGTAGCTTCAATGAGGCTACAGAAGTGTATGTGTTCCCTCAAAGCCTATGGGAATCCCATTGTTGGGACACAATTAGGTGGTATATTTTATGATGCAATAAGTTGGTACAGTATACCTTATTGTAATATGTAGAAAATAATCTTAATATTATAGAAGAATGTGTATAATGCAACAACAGAATATAAGGAACATTTTAATTTTCATTATGTAAAATGAACAAGAAATAGATGGGTGACCAATAAAATCGAGCTGAAAGACACACCCCTAATATTCCACGACTTCTGAAAAGAACCTTAAGATTACATTGAAAAAGACCCAGCTGCTAGGTCAACCCAGCACCCTTAGGTGCCTTTTGGCAAACTCCAAACGGACTGTTATGTGCCTTTTACTGAGGAGTGGCTTCCATCTGGCCAGTCTACCATAAAGGCCTGATTGGTGGAGTACTGCAGAGATGGTTGTCCTCCTGGAAGGTTCTCCCATCTCCATCGGGTTCTTGGTCACCACCCTGACCAAGGCCTTTCTCCTCCTATAGCAGAGTTTGTCCTGGGCAGTCAGCTCTAAGAAGAGTCTTGGTGTTTCCAAACTTCTTCCATTTAAGAATGATAAAGGCCACTGTGTTCTTGGGGACCTTCAATGCTGCAGAAATGTTTTGGTAACCTTCCCCAGATCTGTGCCTCGACACAATCCTGTCTCGGAGCTCAACGGACAATTCCTTCGACCTCATGGCTTGGTTTTTGCTCTGACATGCACTGTCAACTGTGGGACCTTATATAGACATGTGTGTGCCTTTCTAAATCATGTCCAATCAATTGAATTTACCAGAGGGGGACTCCAATCAAGTTGTAGAAACATCTCACGAATGATCAATGGAAACAGGATGCACCTGACCTCAATTTCGAGTCTCATAGCAAAGGGTCTGAATACTAATACAAATAAGCTATTTCTGGTATTTTTTAGCAAAAATGTCTGAAACCTGTTTTCGCTTTGTCATTATGGGGTATTGTGTGTAGATTGATGAGGAATTTCTTTTCTTTTATGAATTTTAGAATAAGGCTGTAACGTAACAAAATGTGGAAAAAGGTGAAGGGGTCTGAATACTTTCTGAATGCACTGTATATACATAAGTATATACGCAAGTACAGTTCTCTCTAATATAGTTTGTACCATTCAGAGAGAAAAACCTGCATGTTGAAAGCAAACAGGAATGAGATGTTACTGCTGCTTACAATATTGATTAAATCAGTTTTTTCAACATTCCCAGAGTCACAAAGAACCCACTAACATGAGGAAACAGCCCATAATGGTAAAAAGAAAATATAATTAGTATGTATACAATACAGCAGAATAACAAATGTTTATCAGCAATATAAAAAGGTTCCCAACACATTAAGGTCTGTGTGCAAGTACTTGAACAACCAATCAGTCAAAGCACAACGCAGGTTCTAGGTATTTGGGAGAACATACAGTCATAAAACACACTGGTGTGTAAGTACAAAACACACCACTTCTTTCTGATCTCTCCATCACGCTTGCTCATGGGAGATGTATCAATTTATACGACAGCTCACCCTAGATTGTAGTCATCCTTGAAAGCTACGCTGACGACTTACCTAAACAAACTTTGTGAGTGTAGAAAACATTAATATAGTTATTAAAGTCCTTGCCTTTTAACACTCTCTTTTTGTCAGGATTTTTTTCTCGATTTTAAATTTTTCTGTCATGTACTCTTCTGTCGAAGTGTGTCCAAAATGGTTCTTTGTAACGTATCCTGTCTACCACAGGAGGTTGGTGGCATGTTAATAGGGGAGGATGGCCTCGTGGTAATGGCTGGAGCGGAATTAGTGGAATGGTAGCAAATACATCAAACGTGGTTTCCATGTGTTTGATGCCATTCCATTTGCTCTGTTCCACCCATTATTATTATGAGCCGTTCTCCCCTCAGCAGCCTCCACTGCTGTCTACCTGATATGTGATATCATGATATCCTGATTTGTGTCCAGAGGGGTATACTACAAAGGAAGATCAATGACAGCCAGCTATCTTCCCAAAATATTCTGAAATAACTTTTACTTTTTTAGAAAGAGAAGCTTGAAATGGGCATTGTCTAATTGACTCAACAATATAAAAGAAAAAGACCCAGTACAGTAGGTGGTGGCCATAAAACTTTAAAGAAGAAGAAGTTATCTGATCGTGTCTACCTTCTATTTGCCACTTCCTGATTTGTGGAAAGGGAGTAGGCATCCAACACCTGCCTCCCCTCAACCTCTCTCTCTGTTGATGTTGTAGGGCACCAGTCACTGTCAACACTGTCTGTGTTCATAGGGTGCAAGTTAACACATAGTATTCTTTGATTACTTATCAGTAATGTCCTAATACATTTTTTGTAGAATTATCTACATACAGTGCATGTTCATTTAAGTACAAATAATGCTACAGTAATGTCATAAGGAATCTGGTATTGAAGCCCAGTAGAGGGCACAATTTACCTAAAATGGAGGAGCCACCCTTGCAACCACAGGGCAGTGTAGCAGTCCCTGCTCTATACTTCCTATAACTGGAAATAGAAAATATACTTACAGTATATGTATGAAATACAGTAGATTAATCATCAAGATAAACAGGTTCACAACAAAATGAAGGTCTGTATACAAGCATTTACATAACCAATTTGAAAGGGAAATAAAAAAAAATCTTCAACTTTATATTCATCATCTCCAGCACCACCCCAACATCATATGTTAAAATGGCACATTTCTATGTTTTGTAGTAAAAAAAAATTGAGGAAGACAAGTGTTTTTGATTTCATCATCTGGTGTGTATTGTGTGATTTTAACAATTGAGGAAGAGAAGGAGAATTATAAGGAAATTTAAGACATTAACAGGTTATCGCCAAGTGGCAGGTAGCCTAGTGGTTAGAGCATTGGGCGAGTAACTGAAAGGTTGCTAGATCGAATCCCTGATCTGACAAACTAAAAATCTGTTGTTCTACCCCTGAACAAGGCAGTTAACCCACTGTTCGTCAGCTGTCATTGTAAAAAGTCAGTGGCTCCTGGGACAACTTGGGGGTAAATACAGTACTATGTTCTGGCCAGCAGGAAGACCGAGTCCCAAACAGCAGAGCTGATAGAGAACCAGTGACTATCAATACAATGGAGACTGATCTTCAGTTTGGATGATAGGGTGGACTGGGATGAGAGAAAATCCTCACAAGCTGTTTGGAAACAAACCTTTGTGAAGAGATCAACGGTGGGATGAGTTTTATTTAATGTTTCTTTTTTTTATGAGATTTTTTTAAAGAATTCACTGATAAACAGATATGTTACAGATACCAAATACAGGGCCAAACAACAGAAGGAAAGGAAACACCGATTTTTCATGTGGGTCGTTCACAAATGTCACAAATATTCCAAATGTAATTATTAATTCCTCAACAATACGTTTACATACAAATTTCAAATATGTAGACTACCAAACAATCTTGCTCCAAAATATGTTTTCATGTAAAAAAAAAAATAAAGCAAATAAAGATCCAAATTATTTTTGTTCCAGTTTCATGCAGAATTACCCATATGACCGCTTATAGTTTTACCACAAGATGGAGATCTTGTGTCACTTTCTGTAGATGACAGACCTGGGCACAGTTTCCCAAAAGGATCTTGAGGCTAAGTTCATTTTAGAACCATAGGATCCTATGGCTCTAACGATGAACTTAGCCTTAAGCCTTAAGATGCCTTTGGGAAACTGGGCCTAGTTCATGAGTGTTGAAATGTGTCCAGCACCAGTACAGGTGTAGAAATGTTTGACATGGACATATATAAGGTAGTATACAGGGTTAAATATAAAGTAGCATACATGCACAAAGTATATCAAAGGTGGAGTGCTGATCAAGGATCGGGTTCCCCCTCTCCATGACGTCTTGTTCATTATGATGGAAAAGGTTCAACTGATTCTAGATCAGCACTCATACACTGAGCTGCTTTGTGAGTACAGGCACAGATATCCAATGTCTTTTTTTAAAGCATTTAGAAAAATATAAGAAACTGTACAATCTTAAGATGTGAATTATTAAACATTACTGAATTGTTGCAGTGACTCTTCCGAGATGTTATTCTACTGTGCTTTGTTGGTGTTGAAGCAAACAAGGCACTGTTGCAGTATTTACAGACAGGATTGATAGGCCTATAACTTGTGAGCTACATCGATCTTTATTTGATAGGCCTACCAGAGAATTGAACATGTTTCCACAGAAATAAAAACGACATATTGGTCGGAGAGAGCGTTAGACAGGCTTTCATAGAATTTAAATTGCTCTCTATAAAGAATGTTGACTAATATTTTGTCATGAGGAGGGCAGGGGAGCCAACCCTTCTGCCGCAATTATCACCGCAGGGATTCGCCCTCTCACTGAAGACATCTCAGCCATTGACAGGTAAATTATGAGTCTAGATGAGGAGGTTCTAGTCTATATGGCTTTTAAAAGCATCAAGCTTTTATGCCAAAGTAAAAGATATGAAAACAAACTGCTTTTCTTGCTCACAGACCGCTAGGAGAGCCAAAACACTCACGCGCAATCAGCGGTAATTGTGGAGTGGTCGACTCCTCATTGCTGCGAATGTTGCCATTTCTGTAACCAATCATCGTACAATGCCAGCTGTCTGTCATGGCGCAAGGAGTGGACGCGCGAAATGCTCTTTCAAAGAAGTCCATTTGTGTTTGAACATCGCTGCAGGGGGCAAACATCTTTCAGATAAATGTTTTGTTTTAAATCAACCACTTATTGAAGATTTAAAAAAGATACATGGCTTGTCCTCATCTTCCCACTCTTTCAATTTCCAATTGAAATGTATGTAGAGGCTAATACAGGCCTACACTGTAATTGCTCACTAAACTTGCAAATATTGAGTGTGTGGTGAAAACAATGCTCGTGTAGGTCGAAATGTCCACTTTGAATCATTTACTTAAAGTCCACTCACCATTGCACCAATGTCGGATAGCCAAGTCACCCACTCATAGTTCACCACCTTGGTCGAAAAAAAACAAGTAGCGCTGATGCTAGCTTAGCATGCTAGCTTCGAATCGCTGTCACCAGCAGTCTCTAACCCTAATTTCTATATGTAATTATCTATCACCTTCTCTGATGATAAAGAGTCGGGTTACAACAAAGTGCCTTTCTACAGTTTTTAATGCATCCAAGTAGCAGCAGCACAGACTTTTGTGGCACAACAGGGCCCGGTTTCCCAAAAGTATCTGGAGGTAAATTCACTGATAGAACCAGATCATATGGTTCTAACGATTAACTTAGACGTAAATATGCTTTAGGGAAACCTCTAACGATGAATTAGCCTTAAGATGCTTTAGGGAAACCTCTAACGATGAATTAGCCTTAAGATGCTTTAGGGAAACCTCTAACCATGAATTAGCCTAAAGATGCTTTAGGGAAACCTCTAACCATGAATTAGCCTAAAGATGCTTTAGGGAAACCGGGCCCAGGTTATTTCCAATTTTCCATCACTTCACTTATCTGTCACTGGCACATCCCAACATAAATGATCTATGGTGATACCACAATGAAAGTCTTAGATATAGGCCTACATTACATCTGTTTACTTAACATATACTGTACAGTATTTCTTATTCAAAACTATGGCAACACTACCTTGGAGCTTTTCAGCTACACATTAGCTTTGACTGTATTTTGAGAAACATTAGGACCATAGCATGGGCTACTATCGTTTTGCACCAAAATGCGGTTGTTTTTTGAAAACCTCATATAGTGACTCATGGTATGTGATAGAATCCCATTGCACTATATCATATCGCTTTCTCCCTGCCTTGTATCCATTCAGGCTTACTCTCATGGCTTGCATCCCAAATAGCACCCAAATCCCTTTACAGTGCACTACTTTTGACCAGAGCCCTATGCTCTATAGGAGGAATAGGGTGCCATTTGGGACACAAACATGATGTTAATGTAGGGAGACAAAGATCATCTTTACTCACATCAGCGTAAGCCTACTTGTACCTGTATCCCTGGTGTGGTGGGAACAATGGTGGCTGATGGAACCATAGTCTGCTTCCCAAATAGCTCTCCAAATAGCTCCCTATTCCCTATTTATTGCAGTACTGTTGACCAGAGCCCAGGGAATTAGGGTGCCATTTGGGATGCCCACATAAAAATAGATGGAACCACTTTGAGGCAACCTCTTACTGGTTCCAGGTGGACTGAGCTTAGATTGGTCCACGATGACCTTTCACCTTTTTTAGAGCTCTTGTGATTGTAAAGCTGCATTTACATAGACTAGATCAGAACAGTGCACCCAATGAACACTCACTAGCCTACCTACCATCCACAAGTGGTGCTGTAGTAAAAATATATATGTCTATGTGTGTGTCCTAAATGGTACCCTATTTCCTTTATAGTGCATAACTTTTGACCTGAGCGCTTTGGGAGGTAGTAAAACTATGTAGGGAATAAGGTTCCATTTGGGATGCATTTTATGGCTTTGTTAACACAGGAGTTAATGGTTTGGTTGATTTCTATTAAAGAAAATGCACACAAAAAAAACTAATTTGAATAATGGCTTTTGGAACAATGGAGTTTTTCCTCCACTCGACCCAAGAGGAGAAACATAGTGCTGTTTTCCAATTGGCACCCTATTCCCCATGTAGTGCACTACTTTTGAACAGAGCCCACAGGGAATAAGGGAATAGGATGCCATTTGGGACGTGGACAGTGATGCTGCTTCAACGTTCCCATTAGTATTCAAGTGGTTTTAATAGCTTATATTCCAACACAATTAGCATACCTTTCACCGTGTTCACCGCATGCATTATTCAAAACCGTGTAGCTTTCCAAAGAAATAGCTTGTAGCTTACTGTACCACATGATAGACAGTAAAGATAATAAAGTCTACTTAGTCTGTCGGATGCTCAACGATGAAGAACAGATGCTAGATTTTAATGAGCCTTTCGGAATGGCGAATTAAAGTACATTTTAGCCATGGTCGTTATATTTTATTTACATCTATAATATAAAAAAATGCAAAAACTTTTTCAGCAATTGATTATATATGGGAAATCAGGCCCAGATCTTCCCTGTGGCTCAGTTGGTAGAGCATGGTGTTTGCAATGCCAGGGTTGTGGGTTTGATTCCCACAGGGGGCCAGTACAAAAAAATATATATATATTTTTTTAAATGCATGAAATGAAATATATGAAATGTATGCATTCACTACTGTAAGTCGCTCTGGATAAGAGCGTCTACTAAAATGTATATGCTTTTGAAAGCCTTTGGAGTGTGGAAGATGTGACGAGGTAGTATTCTAATACCCCCCCCCCAAAAGAAAAGGTGAGCTATTGATTAAAGCTTGTTTTGAAAGCCCAAGGTTTGGGCATTGGAGAGTTAATTGTTTAGAAAGCCCAAGGTTTGGGCATTGGAGAGTTAATTGTTTTGAAAGCCCAAGGTTTGGGTATTGGAGAGTTAATTGTTTTGAAAGCCCTAGGTTTGGGTATTGGAGAGTTAATTGTTTTGAAAGCATTGGTGGAAGGGATAGATGTGAGTATAGTGGAAGGAAAGATGGGAGATCTCTGGCGGGAAAGGTCAGGTCTCATGGGGGTACAGGATGTTTTAAAACTGATGGACCATGAGGTAGGGGCTCATCTCCCCTATCTCTCTCCCCCCCCACCTACCTTTGCCACCGCCAAGGGGCATCTCTGAATTAGGTAGCTCGCTTGGCTTGGGCTACAGGTGGCTTCTTTCATGGCTATTTAAACCCACTCACCAAGCCCTCTCTTCTCTGTCCTCTCTTCCCCTGCCAGGTCTTAGGTTTGGTCCTATCTAAAAGCTCAGAATAGAGCATCCAAAAATATACAGTGAGGGAAAAAAGTATTTGATCCCCTGCTGATACGTTTGCCCACTGACAAAGAGATGATCAGTCTATAATTTGAATGGTAGGTTTATTTGAACAGTGAGAGACAGAACAAAAAAATCCAGAAAAACGCATGTCAAAAATGTTAGAAATTGATTTGTATTTTAATCAGGGAAATAAGTATTTTTTTGTTTTTTTTGTTGTTTTAGGTGGCGTTCGGAGTCCACACCTTTGGGGGGGTACTGTCACGTCCTGACCATAGCAAGCTGTTATTTTCTATGGTAGAGTAGGTCAGGGCGTGACAGGTTTATTTTTCTAGTTTAGATTTTCTATGTTGTTATGTTCTAGTTTTTGTATTTCTATGTTGGGCTTTTTTGGGATGATCTCCAATTAGAGGCAGCTGGTCATCGTTGTCTCTAATTGGAGATCATACTTAAGTAGTTGTTTTTCCCACCTGGGTTTGTGGGAGATTGTTTTTGAGTAAGTGTATGTTGTAACGCTTTGTCATGGTTTGTTGTTTTTGTTCATTCAGTTTATTTGTATGTATTGCATAGTTTCACAGTTTAATAAAGAAAATGTGGAACGATACACACGCTGCGCTTTGGTCTGCTCCTTCATCCTACGACAATCACCTACAGAGAAATGGACCTGGAGAAGAGCCCCCTAAGCAAGCTGGTCCTGGGGCTCTGTTCACAAACAGAACCCACAGAGCCCCAGGACAGAAGCATAATTAGACCCAACCAAATCATGACAAAACAAAAATATAATTATTTGACACATTGGAAACAATTTACAAAAAAACTGAGCAAACTAGAATGCTATGTGGCCCTAAACAGAGAGTACACAGTGGCAGAATACCTGACCACTGTGACTGATCCAAACTTAAGGAAAGCTTTGACTATGTACAGACTCAGTGAGCATAGCCTTGCTATTGAGAAATTGAAGGCAGACATGGCTCTGAAGAGAAGACATGCTATGTGCACACTGCCCACAAAGTGATGTGGAAACTGAGCTGCACTTCCTGACCTCCTGCCAAATGTATGACCATATTAGAGACACATATTTCCCTCAGATTACACAGGCCCACAAAGAATTCGAAAACAAATCCAATTTTGATAAACTCCCATATCTATTGGGTGAAATACCACAGTGTGCCATCACAGCAGCAAGATTTGTGACATGTTGCCACAAGAAAAGGGCAACCAGTGAAGAACAAACATCATTGTAAATACAACCTATATTTATGTTTATTTATTTTCCCTTTTGTACTTTAACTATTTGCACATCATTACAACACACTATATAGACATAATATTACATTTGAAATGTCTTTATTCTTTTGAAACTTTTGAGTGTAATGTTTAATAATGTACATTTTTTTATTGTTAATTTCACTTTTGTTTATTATTTATTTCACTTGCTTTGGCAATGTAAAAATATGTTTCCCATGCCAATAAAGACCCATAAATTGAAATTGAGAGAGATGGACATGAATAAACAGCGAGTGTTTGACCTGGATGGCACAACTTCTCTCCTCTCTTCCCCGCTCCTCTACTTTCCTCTCCTCCACTCTCCTCTCCTGCCGTTTCCATCTCCTCTCCTGCCGTTTCCATCTCCTCTCCTGCCGTTTCCTACAGAAGGAGATGATGCAGATGATGTCGGCCCCTCTGGAGCGCATCTCTTCCAACTGAGCGCGTGCAGTGGGACAGAGCCAGGTCCTGGAATCTAGCTAATGAGACACACCCCTGAGGGTCTGCCGAGCTCCCATTGGCTGAGAGGGCCTAGAGGGGGCGGATGGGGTGGGCGGGGAGACCGTATTGTATGTCCAGCTCCAATACAGCTTGCATCTAAACCAGAGAGAAACTATACTCTGGCTATCTCAAAATATGGTAGGCATTTTACAATGAAAAGCTACATCTGTCTGGATTTGTCCATGTTGATATACAGGTTGGAGTGACTACTAAAATCCTTGTGTGCAATTGTCTGTGAGCCTAATTCATATCTAATGAATACTATTGGATTGGTTTGAGCTGATAGCAAAGAATGGCTGAGTTTGTTTTTAGTCAACAATATTTGCCTGTTTTCGAAGCAGATCTGTGAAAGGGGTTGGAGGAGATTATTTTGGGTTTCATGGTTTGAAATGCAGTGACTGTCGTTGTCCATAAGATGGTGTCATGGAGACGGATTGTTCCCTTCACTGTCACTTCTCTTGAATAGATTGTTCAGCTTGCTCTTGAATCTAGAATATGTTTATTCAACACTTTTTATTTCATTTTATTCCCCACTTCTGTTCATTCTTGTATTGAGATTCTATTCATTGTATTAAAAAAATAACTGTGCTTTAAATACTTAAAATGTTTATTTCAGGACGAGTGCCTCTGTCCTATACAGCACCACTGTAATTTTGTATTTTTTTTTTTTATGACCACGCATATTTCCCCGTTCATCAACCCAAACCCCAATACACTCTTAGAAAGTGTTTGACCCCACTGTATCCACAGCGTCTGCTTGTGGAAGAAGAAGAAGAAGGAGGAGGAGGGAGGGTGAGGTGCTGTTTCTCATCGCTCGTCCTCGCCTCCCGATCGGGACGTTACCCCTGGCGACAACGCTACGGTTGACGGAGAGGTCAGGTGGCAGGGCGGGAGGAGTGGTTACGCAACGTGACAAGCGTGACATGACACCGCCGGGTCCCAGGTGAGCTTCCCCAAATGAACAAACGATGTCATCGCCACAGACGCCTCTGAAGCCTTGAGAGGGAGCGCTGGGACAAGGGAGCTGATGTGAGGATCCAAGGCTAGATAGAGAGGTCAACAGAACTCACCTACCTGGGTATTTAAAAAATATATATATTTTAGGCAAGTCAGTTAAGGACAAATTCTTATTTACAATGACAGCCTACCAGGGAACAGTGGGTTAACTGCCTCATTCAGGGGAAGAAAGACAGATTTTTACCTTGTCAGCTTGGGGATTCGATCCAGCAACCTTTCGGTTACTTGCCCAACAGTCTAACCACTAGGCTACCTACTGCCCCATAACCCTAACCCAGAGAGAGAGAGGGGGAAAGGGGAAGGAAAGAGGGGGCAGGGAAGAATTCGTCGGATCTACCTGGGTTCAAATCAATTGAGCTATTACTTTTTTTTAGTATTTTATTGATCTTGTTCTTGAGTGCCAGATAGACAAGATTGATTTGCACTTTGAGGAGTATTCAATTGGTTCTATTGCACCAGGCAAGCACCTCTTATGTATTTTAACTTGTTTCATATACTGTTTGAACCCAGGTCTGGAATGCATAGGGGTCAGGTCAAAGCCAGGCAGGCATTGCGATTCTCAATTCAGATCATCGCTTCTCTCAATGTCAGGCTGGATCAACAGACGAATACATTGGCATCTATAACCTCCCTTTTCCCAATGTCTGTATGTATCTCTCTCATCCTCTCTATCTCTGTTTGTCTCGCTGTCTTTTTCAAATTTGTGCATCATTTCTTTCCTTTTAATGATTGTTTGTCCCTGTGCATGGTGGAGTCTATCCCAATTTGATGTAGTCATTGTTGGCGTGTGTGATCGCATTTGCCTAATTAATCGAAACAGCTCACCTGACGGCTGTTACCCGAGGCCCTAGGGTTGGGGTAAAAAGTTCACCACGGTCTTGTCCAACTGCTGGAAACATCTAAAAACAGCCTCTGCCACACCTAGATAACCTATCCTCACACTCACTCACTTAGAGATGTGTATAGTTAGATATAAAGTAGACAAACTCACACACACAACACATAGAAGCCTTGGGCACTATTTATTTAGATGAATTTGTCTCAATTACCTAAGATTTTCTCTCTCACACACACACACACACACACACACACACACACACACACACACACACACACACACACACACACACACACACACACACACACACACACACACACACACACACACAAAACAATTCCAAACAGTGGGGCTGATCCTATCGCCCTGTCACTAAAGAATGATGCAGCACAGTACAGCGCTTTGGAAAACAAATACCGATGACAGACTAACAGAGAATTAGATACACATACACACAGACACACACAGACACACATGGATGCACACACACGTGGACACACATAAGCACACACACGCATGGATGCACACACACACGCACACACCACGGTGCCCTCAAACCTAGATCTGAACAAGATTTACTCTGTATGTTTTTCTGTGTGTAACGGTAAAATAGTCCAAACATGAACAAAATATTTATTGAATATTTTACATTTATCTGCAGTTCTTGGAGGGATGTCAGTTTGTGAGAATCCAAGCCAGAATCTTAGAACATTAGAATATTCAAGAAGGGGGACAGGAGGATTCTGCTCAGAACAATGAATTTCACACAGTGGTGTGTTTCTGTGCCAGAGTGCAGCTTATGAATGTGTTATGTATGGGTTATGAATGTGTTATGAAGCTCTTATGTAGGTACTCTTCAAATATTAACAAGTTTTACCAAAAAAATCAAAACTCTAAGAGCGCTGTCTGGCACTGTCTGACACCCTGTGAAAGTTCTCTCTCTCTTTTTTGGTGGGTTATGGAAGGGAAAGTTATTCCATTTTGGTTTTATCTCGATTACCGCCATTAAAATGTAATGGTTGTGCAGAGAGTGTGAAAAGCAACGTCAGGTTCAGGAGAGGAGATTAAACATTGATTATGTATAATGAAGGTACTCTTGCCTGGTCTGGCCTGGCAGCCTGGTCTCATAGACTAGACGTAACATAGTAAATGTACTGTAAGTCCGGGACACTCAAATTAGTATGATATGTTACGTTTAATATGATTAAATAAGACCGATGGTTAGTAGGATGGTTGGCCGGGGTGGATGGGTGGGCGTGTAATGCGAATGGCTAGCAAATCTCATCTCAACACGGACAACTTTAGCCTTTTTGCTAATTAGCAACTTTTCAATTACATACTACTTTTTAGTTACTTTGCAAATACTTAGCATGTCAGCTAACCCTTCCCCTAACCTTAACCCTTTTAGCTAATCCTTCAGCTAACCCTAATTTAAACCTTTTAGTGGACCCTAACCCTATCCTTAACCCTTTAACCTAACTCCTAAAGTTAACTTTAACCCTAATCCCTAATCTTAACCCCTAACCTAGCTAATGTTAGCCAGCTAGCTACCGTTAGCCACCTAGCTAGAATTTGTAATATATCATACGCTTTGAAAAGTCATAACATATTGTATGTTTTGCAAAATCGTAACATAGTTTACATTTTGCAAATTCTTAACATGTAATACTAATTGTTTTTCAGAACATATCATACGAAATGGGTGATGGACATCCACAAATGAATACATACCATATGAAACGTAACATATCATACTAAATGGAGTGTCTTGGATTGACAAACAGAATAATACAACATTTTCTGAGACTAGTCTTTCTTTACCTTGGGACTGGGTGAAGTCGGAGAGGGAGAGAGAGAGGACGAGAGAGAGAGAGAGAGAGAGAGAGAGGGAGAGAGAGAGAGAGAGAGCAGAAAGCAGCAATGAGCAAACGGACCAGAGGCAAATACAGTAGGCTGACAGGGAGGGAGAGGGAGGGGGATGGAGGGATCTCATTGGCTCGGTGGCAAGGCCGTGAAGAAGGATCTGAGTGTGTCTGCTCTGGTTGTGTTTGTTTTGATGTATCGGTGGCAGGGCTTGTATTGCCTAGTCTATAGCCTGGCAGAAAGTAGAGTAGAGTAGAGTGGAGTGGAGTAGAGTAGAGTAAGAGGCTTGGCGGCTTGGGGCTCCAGCCGGCCAGGGCAGAAATGGCTTTTGGCAGTGAGTACCCCCTAGCTCCCTCCACCACAGTGGATTTTCATTAGTGATTTCACAACACATAGTCCCAGTGAAAACAGACTAATAGACTACACTCTTAGAAAAAAGGCTTCCAAAGGGGTTCTTCGGCTGTCCGCATAGGATAACCATTTTTGGTTCCAGGTAGAACCCTCTGTGGAAAGGGTTCTACATGGAACCCAAAAGCATTCTAACTGGAACCAAAATAGGTTCTTCAAAGGGTTCTCGTATGGGGAGAGCCAAAGAACTCCTTTAGGTTCTAAATAGCACCTTTTTTCTAAGAGTGTATAGACACAGTGAACAGAAGAGGAATCTAGTGCAGAGAAGAGCAGAGCAATATCCCAGCCAAGTCAATTTAAGAGTTATAGGAAGATGGTGCCTATAGGAAGATGTTCTCCAGACTACAGCGAGTGCACCGACACACTACAATGGCCTGTAGGTTATTTTCTCTATAGCTTATTTAGACAAAAATTATTTGCCTGCTTGAATACTATATCATAGTCACAGTTGGATAAAAATGATTGTTTTCTGTCTATGAAGTAAGCTAGTAAGCTATAGGCCTATAGCCTATATCATCCTGTCCCTGCTTGGAAAGAGATCTAATGTAAAATAGACACAGTGACATATGGTGTGCCAAGCTGTGGCCCTGGAGAATAGTCATATACTAATAAAACCAGATCCATTACTGGGGGATTTTAACAGCGAGGTCAAGAGTTCACATCGCATCACACGAAGAGAGAGAGAGAGAGAGAGCTTGACATTTGCTGCTGTTACCATGGTGACTGCTGCCTAGCCTATGGGCTGGTCTGGTGAGAGAGTGAGAGAGAGAGAGAGAGAGAGAGAGAGAGAGAGAGATGCATAGCATAGCATAGCATAGCATAGCATAGCAATCTTTCAGCCCATGTCCCAGCCCAGGTGCAGATCATGTGCTCTGACGGAAAACGTGCCACTCTAAAAACTGCTGGGTTGTTTGGTTGACCTAACTGCTGGGTTGTTTGGTTGACCTAACTGCTGGGTTGTTTGGTTGACCTAACTGCTGGGTTGCAGGCATTGAGTCACTTAGTTGGGTTGTTTTCTTTCAAAACTGCTGGGTTATTAATGATGGGTGCTGGTTTATTGGTGCTGGGTTGTTAAGATATGACCCAGCAGGTCAGATCAGAAGACCGGAGGCGTAATTTAGTATGGGCGTGGCTTTCAGATAGTTATTTTTAGTCACCCATGAGAATAAATGTCATTCCTGTTCATCTGTTCTGTTGTATAGTTATAACATGCTAATGTTGAACATTGGCATTTTTGTACCTTCAATGAGGCTTACAGATGTGTAGGAGTTCCCTAAAAGCCTATGCCTTATTAGGCAACAAGATGCTATACCTTATTATAATATTTAATAAATAATATTATAGAAGAATGTGTAAATCTAATATGATGAACAAGAATGACATTTACTCTCATGGGTGGCCAATAATATCTAGCTGAAAGACAGCCTCTAATAAGCCACGCCTCCTGAAAATAACCTAAGGATTATATTCAAAAAGACCCAGCTGCTAGGTCAACCAATCTTGAGAGTAAAAAATAAATGGTTAAATTGACCCATGTTTGAGTTATCCCAACCTGGTCTACTACTATTGTTTTCACAACATTTCAAAACATGTTTTATGTCTGCAGGCGAAATGGGGGGAATGCACTTCACAGTCTGAACTTCACGGTCTGCATTCTAAACGCTCTGTGCTGTTGTTGAGTTTATGCCTTCCCTATCGGAATAAAATGCTGCATTCGTTTTGCCTGCATCATGCTAGGAAAAATGAAGACATTCAATATAAACGTGTGTGTTTGTGTGTGTGTTTTTGAATGCTGTTGCCCTCGTTGTTCCATCACATAGACCAAGGTCTGATAACAAAAGGAGACAGATGCATGAATAGTGACTATGCTTGTCGCCATGAATGTTCAATGTAGTGAAGCTAACATTAAAATGTGTTTTCATCTTTGCACCGATGTGCAAACTCGCCCTCCCCGGGCCTAAATATTTTGGCAATATGCGTTTATGAAGTATAAAATCCTCCATGAGGTTAGGATGACTGTTGTGCTGTGTTGTAACAACATGTGGCCTCGGTTTCAACGTTTTGGGACAACTGCCATCGCTGTTTAAAGTGGAAAGGTGACATGGAATTTTAGGGGCCAAACATAATTTCTCCTCCATGCGCATTCTGTCTCTAGGCTCGGCTGAACCCAAGTATGTGCAGTAATTCTATATTATGTTACTCTAGCCTACTCGTGTGAGGAAACTACTTAATTAGAAAGACAGATTCAATTATAGACTATACTATCATTACAATAATATAAAATTAGCCCATATTAGCTCCATATCACAATTGTAAAATATCTCAATATTCCATCTCAATAATATTTTTTGATTGTAAAAACAGAGGTTAGGGAAAGAAATTAAAAATGTATTTTGTGTTAGTTGACATTTTAGGATTACACTTTGGGAAGCGGATTGTGGTTTTGCAATTATAATAATTATTAGCTACTAAATAAACAGATGCCGTTTTTCCTGTTAGATAGTCAATTGATAAGGTATAGGCCTGTAATAATGAGTATATATATGTTATTATAGTAGCCTATATAATAGTACAATGCCTGCACAATAATATTTTTATAAAAGTTCTTGAGTAAATGAACGGTTAAATTGAAAGAGATAATCTACCGATATTCTCCCTATACACAATTTGAAATATGCTACAATTGTAGGCCTAATGTTAAAACTGCAATATAATTGTATAATTAATTTAGCTCATACAATACTGTACAATTCAATTTCATTTGCAATAAAATCCTGTTTTCATAGCCTATGAAATGAATGCAATAGCCTACATATTTATTTACCGGGTATTTTACATGCTCCTTTTGAGATGGATTAGATTGCATTAGTTTGATTATGATTCAAGGATAGGGATACATTTGAATCATTTATTACATCAGATGAAAATAGAAAGGAGAATGAAATGATGAAACCTGCGCACTACTCAAGAAGACTGCCACGAGACTCCAGCTACGTTCTTCCTAGAATGCGGTCGGACAATCAACCACGTGCGGGCGCGCTACGTACATGCTGATCAAACTTGCAGTCTGTTAGGCGGACAAAACCGCAGAAAACCAGGTATATTTTAATAATAATAACAATAGAACATGTATTTTATTGTTGTAATGTTTTTAAATAAATAAATATATATATAGGCTATTGAAATGTATAAAATAAGATTACACTTCAATCAATTTGATTTTTGAGTGTGCTGAGATGAATAGTCGTGTTGCATGCATACAGATGTATGTCCTGTACTTTGCGACAATATCTATATTGGATTAATCACAATATCCCTTTAGATGCAATTTGACTAAACTTCTGTTAATCGACTAGTCCGCATAATGCCATTTTATTTGGGTTATTATTATTTTCACATTTATATTTAGGTAACTAATTAACTAATTCATTCAGCTGGTTTTGTTTTATGTTTTACGCCTTTCGACAAGAAAGGAGAACGTTTAAATAGAACATGAGGGAATCACTTGAATCCGACGGAGCCAAGGACCCAGGGCGCGATGCAAGGCAGGCACCTTTGCACAACCCATGTCCCTGCGCGCGGTGCATTCACAGTTCACGGAGTCCTCGACCTAAATGTGATGTGACGGGAGAACCTTTACTGAAACTAACGGGAATATAGTATCGTGGAAGGCTGACCGAGCTGTGAACCAAGGCCCTAACACGGAGCAAATTAACATCAACGAAAATAGCACTGCGTTTTAAGATCGCTATATGCGCGAAGCAGCAAATGCAGCCAGCGGTGTCAGGTCTCCTTAGTGCGCGGATGCATAGCAAATTGCCCCCCCGCTTCAAGTTGCAGGGCGCGGGCGGGCAACTCAGTGAACGTCTTCGGGTTTAGGTCTTCGAACACCAGACATAGAGATGGAACTGGAAGAAGTGGTTCGGGAAGTAATATTTGCGTCCTTTTGGCAAACAAGCAGTACAATAGCAGTCTACTACATTATCTCTCATCATGGCATCGGCTGAACCAGTAGCCAGGATGATAACGCTGTCTCTGCCACTTATCGGTGTCTGTCCAAGCCCCTGCCATCCTTGGCACATAGCCTGCCAATGCAACGGCTGTCCAGTTTCATAGGACAAGTCAGGAAATATATATATATATATATATATATATATATATGATAGCACACTATAGCCTGCATGTGTTACCTGTTCACAAGGTCGCCTATACACCTGTTTAGATGGTATGCACAATAAAAACCAGTTTGGGACCTATACTATCCAACATCGCCATATTCAACCCTGTCACAGATATTCAGTCACAATTCAGAGGTCTGGATAAGGTTACAGGGACCTCGCAGGAGTAGTGAGCAGAGACTGGGTCTGAGACAGATTACCATCATGCTGTATGAATGGCTGAGGCAGAAATGTATTTTCCGGTTCAATGGAATATCTAGGCTGAAATGGTACCCTATCCACTACATAATGCACTACTTTGAGCAGGGCCATGTACAATATTACGGCTGATTCTAAAATGGTTCTGGTCAAAAGTAGCGTACTACATAGGGAATAGAGTGCCATTTGGGACAGAACCCTAGTGTGCTTGACCTCTCATTGACCTGCATCAGGCAACAGCAGCTAAGAAGCAGCAGCTTATACACCACTGTGTCAGATGTGGGTTCAGTTACTATTTGAAATCTTTCAAATACTTTTGCTATAGGCTGCCTAAAGTGCCGGTGGGAAATACAGACTTGGGACTTTTCTATTGGTCCATTAAGCCAGACAAACTCAATCAAGCACAGATAAATAACTTGAAATAATTGCAAATAGTATTTGAACCCAGGTTGTATGTTAGAGGCCTGCAGCTGAACAAAGTTGGTTCGACATTCATGATCATCAGAAGGAGTTACATACAGCCGACTGTCATTAAGAAAATGCCTTGAAGTGCTTTTAAAGCAATTATGTATGCTATCAGCTAATTAATTCCACTGCTGGCAATCCAGGCTGGGGCATAGGAGGAGGAGGAGGAGGAGGGGACAGGAGGCGGCGATGAACTGTTGACTCTCTGTTGTTCATCCTTTCAATAACTTGCCTCTAGGCCTATGTGTGCGTGCGTGCGTCTGTGTGTGCGTGTTTGTGTGAGCGTGTGAGCACATGAGTGCTCCCTGAACTAAAGTTTGCAAACTGCAGGATGGCTTCATCCCAACATGTAGCTTCAGTCCATTAGCTAGAGTCAGTTCAGTCAGACTCTGCCACTAACACAATGGGGCTGTTACAACACATCAATGGAAAGGTCGAACGCTTTCGCAATCAACTTGGATGGATTACACAGGATTCACCTTTGTTACACATTATTTGAATACACAAAACTATATTTTACTTGAATGAGAATTTGCTTGACTAAGTGGTAGTAATCAAAGGGAGGAATTTGAAGATAAAAGACTAAACGAGAGGGAGGAATATGGAGAGTGTGAGGTGAGGAGCATCGCTTAAAAGCAGGGATGGGCAACTGGCGGCCCCCTTTTGAAGGTCCTTGGATCAATTTCACCCCCCACCCCAACAAAAAACAACTGTGGCCCGTCATGATGAGTTCAGATTTTTTTGTGGCCCCCACCCCAATGAAAGTTGCCCATCCCTGCTTTAAAACAAGTCAAAAGCAAAAGGGAGGGCGGGAGAGAAGTCATTCATCATTGCAAAAGGAAAAGTAATAGATGTTTTCTGCTGTAAAACAGAAAGCAAGAGGGACGGGTATGAGAGAGAGAGGGAGAAAGAGAGAGAGGTCCCCTTCACTTGCATGCTTTAAAGGTCCAATGCAGCCATTTGTATCTAAATATCAAATAATTTCTGGGAAATAATTAAGTACCTTACTGTGATTGTTTTCAATTAAAATGGTAAAAAATAAACAAAAATTGCTTCTTAGCAAAGAAAAATTCCTTGATTTTGTCCCCCCACACCAGACGGGATCAGGACACGCAGGTTGATTTTGTCCCCCCACACCAGACGGGATCAGGACACGCATGTTGATTTTGCCCCCCCACACCAGACGGGATCAGGACACGCATGTTGATTTTGTTCCCCCACACCAGACGGGATCAGGACACGCATGTTGATTTTGTTCCCCCACACCAGACGGGATCAGGACACGCATGTTGATTTTGTCCCCCCACACCAGACGGGATCAGGACACGCATGTTGATTTTGTCCCCCCACACCAGACGGGATCAGGACACGCAGGTTGATTTTGCCCCCCCACACCAGACGGGATCAGGACACGCAGGTTGATTTTGTCCCCCCACACCAGACGGGATCAGGACACGCATGTTGATTTTGTCCCCCCACACCAGACGGGATCAGGACACGCAGGTTGATTTTGTCCCCCCACACCAGACGGGATCAGGACACGCATGTTGATTTTGTCCCCCCACACCAGACGGGATCAGGACACGCATGTTGATTTAGTCCCCCCACACCAGACGGGATCAGGACACACAGGTTGCAATATCAAAACAAACTCTGAACCAATTATATTAATTTGGGGACAGGTCGAAAAGCATTAAACCTTTATGGCAATTTAGCTAACTAGCTTGCTGTTGCTAGCTAATTTGTCCTGGGATGTAAACATTGGGTTGTTATTTTACCTGAAATGACACAACCGACCGGAGTGTGGACCTCAGTTCACCTTTCAATCACCCACATGGTTATATGCTCCTAAAAACCAATGAGGAGATGGGAGAGGCGGGACTTGCAGCGCTTCGAGCATCACAAATAGAACCAAGTTCGAGAGAGCAGTGTGGAGAAATGATTGAATAACATGTATGTGTAAATGTAGTTTTACAACGCTCACGCAACGCATCTGATCTGGTCAGCATGTTACACTAAAATGGCATTATCAGAATTTTCACAATTTCACAGTACTATCCCAACCTCAGTGTGGAAATATATATAAAACACACATAAAATATGTTTTTGACTGCACTGGTCCTTTAAACCAACCAACACGAGTCAAAAGCAAAAGGAATTTAATAGCAGAGGAAAGTGCTAGATGTTTTCTACCGTAAAATAGAAAGAAAGAGGGATGGGTGTGAGATAGTGAGAGAGAGAGTGTGAAATAGAGGTTCCCCCAAGATTTATCCAGCTGGCTAATGGGGGGAGGGGGGGTCTTCAAACCCAGTCACCTGACAGCTAACATGAACCTTGATGTCGCCACAGATTAGAGGTCAAGTCAACACTCAGTCACAAGAGCTGTCACACAGACTTCAGCTAGAATAAGCTCACACAATATTATACTGTCCCTAGCATATGGTGATATGAGGACGGGTGGGGTGGAGAGGAGAGAAGGGGAGAAGGGAGGTGGAGAAGGGAGACAATGAGAGGGAAAGGGGTGAGTCAGGAGGAGGGAAAAGAAGGGATGAGAGGAGAGAGATGAGGCACTTTGTCCTCCTATGTCGCACATCTGCAGTGAAAGGTGACAGACCTAGGTTGTTTGACAGACCATGAGACATCATGAAAACCGGCCTTCTCGCAAAGTCTTCTGTAGCGTCCAAACGGAAAGATGAGAGTCTCATGAACATGTGCACGTCGGTTGTTTCGCTCTAGGATGCCCGCAAGCATCTTGGAAATCGTCATTACAGCCGATCTGCCAACTTGTCTGTAGCGTCTGAACAGTTTGGGCTACAGACTAATATGAAACCTCTGTGGAAAGGTGAGACTCTCATGTTGTTTTGCTCTAGGACGCGCCTCACAAGACTGGTCTGAAGGTGCCCCGGTACCAGTAGCAAAAATGTATGGAAGTATATATGGAGACTGTTTAGGGCCAAAAAGAAAGGGTTAAATACATTTTTCATTTAACTGTTTCATGATATTATATCTGTTAGATATAGGACAGACACTTCAGAACAAACTTACTCTATTTTTTTTGATACTTCAAGGGGTCTTAAAATTCTAAATCAAATAGCAAAATGATCCTTGGTATGACCTTAATAAAACAACTCCATATAGCTTAGTAGAACCCCCCCCCCCCCATCTCATGGCTTAGACAGGGCTTAGACAATTATGTGTTTTTAAAGAGCTAGTCTTGTAAACCTCAGAATGTTTTCACACTTGCCTCGTGTTTCTCAGATTAGCACCTCTCAGAAGACAGAAGAGCCATTACCTGACAGTTAGTGTACAAGGCATGCTTAGTTACTGCCTGTCTTTAGAGGTAAAATGTCCTTCTCTTGGGGGTAGACACACACACACACACACCACACACTGACATGAGCCTATATGTGAACTTGCAAAAGTATGTCTGTGCATATATATGGTCTATCACCATATGTCTCTGTGTGCATGTTTATCTTACCAACGCACAGTGTGTGTATGAATATTTTCAACATGAGTATATGAGTATATATGTATATCTGACACAGAATACATCTCCCACACGCGTATGTGTAAGAGTGTATATGACATCAACCCTGAAATACATCAACCCTGATATGGTTGTATAGCCTCCATTACTATGACGTCTACAGAGGCTACAGCTGTGTCAGGGCTAGTATTGTATATTTAGCCCGGTTGCCAGATTCTGGATGCAGATTCTGGTTGCCAGATAATGAGATGATGGCAACTATACAGATTAGTACAGAAGCCCCCGCCCCCGCCCCCCCCCCCCCCCCCTTATGTGCCACATTCAATTGCAATCTCACGTCTCTCTGAGGCCCCCTGCCCCTACCGGGAGGGTTAAGGGACACACCAGCCGGGTTAGAATGACTCATAAGGGGACACGCCTGCATCAGTTACAGATCCCTGTGACCTTTAAACATGGCTGTCATCTGACTGATTCAAGCTCTCCTTTTAAAGGTTTTCAGGGAAGAATAGAGTAGGAGTCCTCAAAGTTTTTTTCTAGGGGGAGTTCAGAGTAATGCATTGATCCAACTGTCATCACATTTTAAAAAAATTATAAAATACAACATTTTAAGGAGATCAAAGACCCGATCCCTTTTCATATTTTTAGTTTGTTTGAGGGTACAGTGGGGAAAAGAGAGAGGGAGGATTTAGAGGGGCACAGACACAGTTACACCAGACTCCAGCTCCTGTAATGATTTGTTGAAGGGTTGATTCCAATTTGATTCAGTTCAGTTTCAATTCAAGAACTGAAAAATCAGCATTGAAAATGAATCGATTTGTACACCAAAACATCCTTTTAAAGTTGTCTCTGAAAATCCAAACACTCCCACACCCAAATCCTGGGAAGAAAAGAGAAGAGAAGGAGAGAGATGCCGCCACACTAAATTATTAAAGGGGCTAATTAGGTGACTGAGGTGGCTGTATACTCTGGCTGGAGACACGCACAGAACACACACACACACACACACACACACACACACACACACACACACACACACACACACACACACACACACACACACACACACACGTAGAGCTGCTAGCCTTTTAGTCCATCGTGTCTGGAGACAAAACCCAGCTGGTATGTAGTTGTTCTTGGCTACTCTCCATGTTCCAACCCCTCAGGATCAACAGTCAATCCCCCCGGACAGACGCACTCTTTGGGGGGATCCTCTCCATCCCACCCCACCCGTCCTGTGGTTTTGAGTGTTTTATTTTACCCTGCCTGGACTGCCAGGTGGGGGGGTTTGCACTTTCGGGAATGTATATTGATCCCATGGCAACAGGCTCAATCAAGCACAGCTAAAGCTTTTGAAATGACTGACCCCAGGTCTGCCATTCACAGCATCATGTTGACTCTATCACCTCCATGTGTTTAACATAATTCTCTCTCCTCTCCCGTACAGTATATACATGGGACCCATAACCCCATGTGAGAGCTATTTTGCCTCTAGTGTAACAGAACAAGTGAAAACATCCCTAGACAGACAATATTTACACAACACATTCAATTAGCACAAACGGGCACCTAGAGTGTAAAACCCATTATATGGATACAATCAATGATGTATATAAACACTAGATTGCTGATACTATTTATTGGCCAATGAGAGACTCTGATGCCGCCGTCCACCATATTGGTAATCCCACTATATGGATACAAGGATGTGTTGCATCCATCCACACACTATTCAGCAGGATCATGGTGTCTGTGTTCACACACACGTTTGCGCGCGCACACATAGACAGACACGCACGCATACAGGCATCTTCGACTGTCTTTATAAGCCAGAGGACAGTTCTGGGTCTGGCCTTGCTCAAAGTGGCGTAACCTAACTTTCTTGATCTACAAATGTACATGTGAAGTCGACTAATAAGACTAGAGTATTGTTTGATGTCATCATCAAACGACATCATTCATGATGTCACACTAGAACTACAGTACAGTAGATTCACAGAACAGCCTTCGAGCATATCCGCCTTGACATCATATCACAATAGGTCACAAGAGAGAGGAGAGAGAGAGAGAGGAGAGAGAAAGAGAGAGAAAAGGAGAGAGAGAGAGAGACAGAGAAGGAGAGAGGGAGAGAGAAAGAGAGAGGAGAGAGAGAGAGAGAATGAGAGAGAGGGAGATAGAGAAAGAGAGAGAGACAGAGGAGAGAGAGGGAGAGATAGAAAGAGAGAGAGAAAGAAAGAGAGAGAGAGAGAGAGAAGGAGAGAAAGACATGCCTCTCTTGTACAACACAACGAATACCCCAACAAATAAATGGCAAGCGACAGTTCTGCCATGAGCCAGTTTTAACTTGCCTGTCTCTCTCTCGCACCTGCCCTGTCACACATGACACAAATCACCTCGGAAATTGTCATGACAATGCCAGTGCTCATAAAGAACCGCGGACATCAACAATCAAAAAGCTGTTGCACAGGACAAGCCATGTCAGATTGACATTACACAAAAAACGACTGAGGTGTCTGGGTAAGGAGAGGAGTAAAGGGTTGAGACGAGATGGAAGACAGCCTGTAGTTTACGCTACAGTGCAGATTGGATTTATTCTGTGTGGATTTTTATGCTCCTGACTGCACAATGAATGACTCTGCCTGCAGGGACAATAAAGCTTTGAATTGAATTAGAAATGTTGGGCCTGGTTAAAGGTTAGCATTGCTGGTGTTACTGTTCTGCTGTCTGTTACTGTGCCTCGCCCTGTCCCCCCCTGGCACAGAGAGGCTGTACTGTGTCTGTCTGTCTACCTGTGTGTGTGTGTGTGTGTGCTGCAGGTTGTGTGTGTGCTGCAGGTTGCCCATCAACCTGTAGGACAATCGGCAGATGGGTCACTGGCCACTCCTCCATCAACCTTCAGACATTGTGCTTGCCACTCACCTGAGGGGCAAGGGACCCACATGTAATATAGTACAAACACACAAGCACACGCACACACACACACACACACACACACACACACACACACACACACACACACACACACACACACACACACACACACACACACACACACACTGTGGTCGACTGCGGGGGGCCAGGGACTGGCATGTCACCCTCTCTCACCCCTCCCTCTTTCATCCATATTATCACACTCTTCATTTACTCCATAAATTCTTCATCAACCCAGCGCCAGCTGCCATTCTCTTTAAATCTGCTTCTCCTCAGCTATTATCTTATTTATCACTCTCTCTCCCTCCTGGTGCTACAATTGAGGCAGGCTAAGAGGATGAGGAGAAGAGAAGAGAAGAAAATAGCAAAACATAAGAGAATGGATTGGAAAGAGGAGGAGAGGAGAAGAAAATGAAAAAAATAAAGGAGCGGACTGGAGAGAAGAGAGGAGAGAAGGGAGGAAAGGGGAGGAGAAGAGAGATGAAGAGAACAGAGGAGAACAGAGAATAAGGGAGGAGAAGGGAGGAGAAGAGAGGGGAGGAGAAGAGAGATGAAGAGAACAGAGGAGAAGGAAGGAGAAGAGAGGAGAAAAGATGAGAAGAGAAGAGAGGAGAAGGGAAGGGAAGAGAAGAGAGGAGAAGGGAGGAAAGGGGAGGAGAAGAGAGATGAAGAGAACAGAGGAGAACAGAGAAGAAGGGAGGAGAGGAGAAGAGAATGGAGAAGAAGAGAGGAGAAGAGAGGAGAAGGGAAAAGAGAGAAGAAGGGAGGAGAAGGGAGGAGATGGGAGTGTGATGGCAGGATCCCCACAGGGAGCAGGGCCCAACAGATGAGCTGTTTATCCTACGAGGGCTGAGAGAGACACTGCATTAAAGATGCATCTCATGGGACCGCAGCAGAGGCCTCCGCTTCTCTTTTCTATGACGGCTCACAGTGTGTACTATAGTATACACATCACTCATACTGTAAAAACATACTACTCACAATGTATACTATTCACACTACTCACTGAGAACAAATACAGTGCATCTCAGTTGGATGAGACGTTTGATCATCAATGGTTCAACATTTTTTTGGTCCAGTAGTCCAAATCATTTTTCTTACAAAATATAAAATTCCACTACCAACTCTACAATTGATACATTATCTGCAGTAAATTCATCCAAAACAGCATCCATTATATTCCATGTCTTTAGCTCATCTAAGTAATGTAATGTTCAACACTCATAAATACATGGTTACACAAGCGCTGTTAGACTACAATGTTACACAAGCGCTGTTAGACTACAATGTTACACAAGCCATCACATCACACGTTGACTTTATTCTCCATATCTCCATTCGTGGTCCTTCATTTGTCTCACTGACAGAGACAACGTCCCCTGCCTCTTCCTGCCATCCCTCCCCTCCCCTTTCTCACCACTCTCTCACCTCCTCTCCATCGCCCCTCCCTCCACTCTCTGCCATCACTCCCCTCCCCTCACGCCCTCTCTCTCCTCTCGTCACCCCCCACCCTGTCACCCTCTGACCTGTGTACTGTCCCCTCTCTTCGTCTCTCACCCCTCCCTCCCCCTTCCCTCCTCTGCTCCACCCTAACCCCTCTTCACCCTGCCTCACCCCCCTTGCCCCTTGCCCCACGCCCCTGCCCTTTCTCGTACGGTGACAGTGCGTGAGTGGAAGCTGAGGGAGGTCGTGGTGCGGTCAAAGCTTAAAGCCCGAGCTGCAGAATGTGCCATGATGCATTAACGCACTGCCGCCTGGCTGAGCAGAGAGAGAGGGAGGGAGAGAGAGAGAGAGAGAGAGAGTGATAGAGAGAGGAGGTAGAGATAGAGAGAGCGATAGAGACACACAGAGAGAGAGAGAAATACTGAGCGTGTGAGATACTGAGAGAGAGAGAGAGAGAGATACAGAGTGTGTGAGAGAGTGAGATACTGAGAGAGAGAGAGAGAGTGAGATACTGAGAGAGAGAGAGAGATACAGAGTGTGTGAGAGAGTGAGATACTGAGAGAGAGAGAGATAGAGTGTGTGTGAGCGTGAGATACTGAGAGAGAGAGAGAGATACAGAGTGTGTGTGTGAGAGAGAGAGAGAGAGAGAGAGGCATCGAGACAGAGAGGGATGGATGGAGAGAGAAAGAGGAAGGGGGATAGAGAAAGAGCAATAGAGAGAGGGAGTAGAAATAGAGAGAGACAGAGGGGGAGCAAGAGAAAGAGGAGGAGAGGAACAAGGGCATCAGCGCACTTACACAAACATATCTCAGAGGCCCCCAGGGCATGAGATCCTCACGAGGTGGCTCATCAAATATGAAGGTGCTGTGAGGCCCTTTTGGTCTCTCTCTCTCCTTTTAGCTCTCTCTCACCAGCAGATTGAATACATACTAAGGCTAAGGCCCAGCTTCTACCTATAAATTAGGCTCTATGTTATCATGTCATGAGCACAAACCATACTTAACAAACACACACCAGTCAAGCATCTGATTTGCGAAGCCAAAAATAAATGGACAAAGGGTCTCTGCCCACTACGTTCTGAGACTTTTGCTGGGAGCAAACATGAGTCTGACTGTCACGCATGTGTGTAGAAACGGACCAAGGCGCAGTGTTAGTATCGTTCCACATCTTTATTATATTGTGAAACTTAGCCAAACAAACAAACTATAAACAAAACACAAACCGTGACGACAGAGGTGCAACATGCACTAACTCAAAATAATCTCCCACAAACACAGGTGGGAAAAACAACTACTTAAATATGATCCCCAATTAGAGACAACGATGACTGGGAATCATACAAAACCCCCAACATAGAAAAAATAAACTAGATAAACCCCCCAGTCATGCCCTGACCTACTCTACCATAGAAAATAAGAGCACTCTATGGTCTGGACGTGACAGTACCCCCCCCCCCCAAAGGTGCGGACTCCGGCCGCAAAACCTGAAACCAAAAGGGAGGGTTAGGGGGGGTGTCTAGTGTTGGTGGCGGCTCTGGTGCAGGACGAAGAACCTTCTCATCCTGCGGATCCGCCAGCATTGGAGGCGGCTCTTGTGCAGGACGAAGAACCCGCTCATCCTGCGAATCCGCCAGCGTTGCTGGAGGCTCCGGACCGGGGACCGTCGCTGGAGGCTCCGGACCAGGGACCGTCGCTGCAGGCTCTGTGCCATGGATCATCGCTACAGGCTCCGTGCCATGGATCATCACTACAGGCTCCGTGCCATGGACTATCACTGGAGGCTCCGGGCCATGGAATATCCCTGGAGGCTTCGTGCCATGGATCATCACTACAGGCTCCGGGCCATGGATCATCACTGGAGGCTTCGTGCCATGGATTATCACTGGAGGCTCCGGGCCATGGATTATCACTGGAGGCTTCGTGCCATGGATCATCACTACAGGCTCCGGGCCATGGATCATCACTACAGGCTCCGGGCCATGGATCATCACTGGAGGCTTCGGACCATGGATCATCACTGGGGGCTTCGTACGTGGAGCCGGAACAGGTCTCACTGGACTGAGGAGACGTACTGGCAGCCGGGTGCGTGGAGCTGCCACAGGATATACTGGGCCGTGGAGGCGCACTGGAGGTCTGGAGCGTAGGGCTGGCACAACCCGTCCTGGCTGGATGCTCACTTTAGCCCGGCAAGTGCGGGGCGCTGGCACAGGACTCACTGGGCTGTGAAGGCGCACTGGCGACACAGTGCGTAGAGCTGGCGCAGGAAATCCTGGACCGAGGAGACGTACTGGAGACCAGGAGCGCTGAGCCGGCACAACCCGTCCTGGCTGAATGCTCACTTTAGCCCGGCAAATGCGGGGAGCCGGCAACGAGTGCACCGGGCTGTGAATGCGCACTAGGGATACAATGCGCATCACCGCATAGCACGGTGCCTGGCTGGTCACACGCTCCCCACGGTAAGCACGGGGAGTTGGCTCAGGTCTAAACCCTGACTCTACCAATCTCCCCGTGTGCCCCCCCCCCCGCCCCCCAATTTTTTTGGGGAGCTGCCTCTCGGGCTTCCGTCGTTGCTGTGCTAATTCATCGTATCGTCGCCGATCCTCTCTCGCTGTCTCCGCCTGCTTCCATGGCAGGGTCTTGTCCCCTGCCATTACCTCCTCCCAGGTCCAGGATGTCCTCCACTCCTGGGCCCAGGATCCCTGCTCCTTCTGGGCACGCTGCTTGGTCCTTTGGTGGTGGGAGATTCTGTCATGCATGTGTGTAGAAATGGACCAAGGCGCAGCGTGAGTATCGTTCCACATCTTTATGATATTGTGAAACTTAGCCAAACAAACAATAAACTATAAACAAAACACAAACCGTGATGACAGAGGTGCAACATGCACTAACTCAAAATAATCTCCCACAAACACAGGTGGGAAAAACAACTACTTAAATATGACCCCCAACTAGAGACAACCATGACCAGCTGCCTCTAATTGGGAATCATCAAAAAACATAGAAAAAAGAAACTAGAACACAACATAGAAAAAATAAACTAGATAAACCCCACCGTCACGCCCTGACCTACTCTACCATAGAAAATAAGAGCACTCTATGGTCAGGACGTGACACTGACGCATACACACACACACTCACACACATTTTTCCCCATATACAGGCGCTTTTGGAACCACACAAACACACACACAGAGTAACTCATACCATAGGAATAGAATGTGGATTCTACTATAGGAATAGAATGTGGATTCTACTATAGTTATAGAATGTGGATTCTACTATAGGAATATAATGTGGATTCTACCATAGGAATAGAATGTGGATTCTACTATAGGAATAGAATGTGGATTCTACTATAGGATTAGAATGTGGATTCTACTATCGGAATAGAACGTTGATTCTACTATAGGAATAGAATGTGGATCCTACTATCGGAATAGAACGTTGATTCTACTATAGGAATAGAATGTGGATTCTACTATAGGAATAGAATGTGGATTCTACTATCGGAGTAGAACGTTGATTCTACTATAGGAATAGAATGTGGATTCTACTATAGGAATAGAACGTTGATTCTACTATCGGAATAGAACGTTGATTCTACTATAGGAATAGAACGTGGATTCTACTATAGGAATAGAATGTGGATTATACTATAGGAATAGAATGTGGATTCTACTATAGGAATAGAATGTGGATTCTACTATAGGAATAGAATGTGGATGCTACTATCGGAATAGAATGTTGATTCTACTATCGGAATAGAACGTTGATTCTACTATAGGAATAGAATGTGGATTCTACTATAGTTATAGAATGTGGATTCTATTATAGGAATAGAACGTGTATTCTACTATAGGAATAGAACGTGGAGTCTACTATAGGAATAGAACGTTGATTCTACTATAGTGTATAATGTGCATGTTTCTGCTCAAACGGTCAGAAACAGACTCCATGAGGGTGGTATGAAGGCCCGACGTCCACAGGTGGGGGTTGTGCTTACAGCCCAACACCGTGCAGGACGTTTGGCATTTGCCAGAGAACACCAAGATTGGCAAATTCGCCACTGGCGCCCTGTGCTCTTCATAGATGAAAGCAGGTTCACACTGAGCACGTGACAGACGTGACAGAGTCTGGAGACGCCGTGGAGAACGTTCTGCTGCCTGCAACATCCTCCAGCATGACCGGTTTGGCGGTGGGTCAGTCATGGTGTGGGGTGGCATTTCTTTGGGGGGCCGCACAGCCCTCCATGTGCTCGCCAGAGGTAGCCTGACTGCCATTAGGTACCGAGATGAGATCCTCAGACCCTTTGTGAGACCATATGCTGGTGCGGTTGGCCCTGGGTTCCTCCTAATGCAAGACAATGCTAGACTTCATGGGGCTGGAGTGTGTCAGCAGTTCCTGCAAGAGGAAGGCATTGATGCTATGGACTGGCCCGCCCGTTCCCCAGACCTGAATCCAATTGAGCACATCTGGGACATCATGTCTCGCTCCATCCACCAACGCCACGTTGCACCACAGACTGTCCAGGAGTTGGCGGATGCTTTAGTCCAGGTCTGGGAGGAGATCCCTCAGAAGACCATCCGCCACCTCATCAGGAGCATGCCCAGGCGTTGTAGGGAGGTCATACAGACACGTGGAGGCCACACACACTACTGAGCCTAATTTTGACTTGTTTTAAGGACATTACATCAAAGTTGGATCAGCCTGTAGTGTGGTTTTCCACTTTAATTTTGAGTGTGACTCCAAATCCAGACCTCCATGGGTTGATAAATTGGATTTCCATTGATTATTTTTGTGTGATTTTGTTGTCAGCACATTCAACTATGTAAAGAAAAAAGTATTTAATAAGATTATTTCTTTCATTCAGATCTAGGATGTGTTGTTTAAGTGTTCCATTATTTTTTTGAGCAGTATATTTTGTCGTTTTTTTTACCTAAACCCTTTCAACGAGTGTACACAGCCTGCTGTAGCTGGGGCTATAAAAAAAATCAAAGCCCTGGGGCCTAGGATATCTTAATCTGGCCCTGCACCCATCGCTCATGGGTTCAGGCAGGGTACACTGTACACTCATTCAATAATCAATGGTCAGACTAGGATTACCCACTGATGAGAGCATTGATCACATAGACCCACAGGGACATGGAGAATATCACCACACACACAGGCACTGCTCTCTCTGGTCACGTACTCAGCTGGTTCCAGTGAAGCAGGCCTCCAATCGAACCGTTTCACACTTTGCTCTGAACACTCAGGCTGATGCACTGTCCATGACAACACACACACACACACACACACACACACACACACACACACACACACACACACACACACACACACACACACACACACACACACACACACACACACACACACACACACACACACACACACACACACACACACACACACACACACACACACACACACACGGGATCCGGCCGAGGCAGTCAATGCCTCTGCCCAGGGCTTTGACCTGAGCTATAAGAACCCATTGGTTCTATGGAAGTATCCATTCCCCAGTGTCATGAGAGCAGTCACACTCCGTCCTGCCCAACAACGGCCAAAGGGGCCTTAGATTAGTTTGACCAGGATATAAATCAATGTTGTTAATTAGGCAAGTAATTAGACAAATACCATTTGGGGCAAAGTGCCAGATTTGTGTATCATGTCATAAGCTATTGTAACGAGAGAAAAAAATATGCTGTAGAATGACTTACACATTGATGGGAAAATTGGTGTGGAAATTACCATCACTTTGATAGGAAAAATGCTTTATAATTTCAGATAATGTGTTACTGATAATGACTTTAAGAATTCTAGAAGTGTCTTTGCTTTGAACTGTTTGTTCATTTCAAGACATTTTTCAGAGCCGTTATGAAACCAAGCTGTCTTCTGTAGGCATGTCTGCATGTGAGTGAGAAACAATAACAGAAGGAAAAAGAGCAAAAATGAGTGCTGGCCCCTCCAGGGGGTTCTTAACCACGCCTTTATACACACACCATGCTAGTCATTCAACTGCAGTAAAATGGACATCATTTATTTGCCTTCCACAATGGACTGTGATTATAGGCTTTATCGAACGTGTCTCTACATTGTGCGCCAACGATAAGAAAGGAATTCACCATGGAAATCATTCCTTTTGCACTCTGAAACTCTTTTCTATGTACAAGTTCTCAATCCTGGAAAACTCCAGTCAGTGTTCAAATCAAATGTATTCTAGATAGGAGGACTCAACACGTTGATATCACATCTCTCTGCCTTTATGTTCTGATTTTGGTTGTTGGGGGTTGTTGCATAAAAAGAGAGGAACAATGTGGAGAATTACCGTAGCAACCACGGAGCACACCAACAAACGCATCAGATGAGCTAGATGGTGACTGCGTGGTGAAGTTGTATCCTAATTTGCTAGACTACTTTGTGGCTATGAATTCAACCGGCTGTAAGACTGTGACGTGTGCCTGCACTTGATCAGAAGTTAGAGCACACTGAGACTGCACACATTCGCACAGCTCAAAACCTGTTTTGGAACTTGAAGCAGTGGTGCACCGCCCAAGAGCAAGGAGGCGCCTAGACGCAAGCAGAAGTTCAGGCTAACCAGAGACGGGCAAACTAGTTAATTTCAGACTATCAAACCATATTTCTGAAAACAATAACAGACGACATGTTTTGCTATTGTTACCATTCTCAACATGTTCCCGGACTGTAACTGCTGTTATTGACTGACTGGATAATCTGCACCTCCAATAAGCCCGGTGTAGGTGGTGGTGGGACAGTGCTGGCGCGGTGGGTAGTGAAGGCTCCCCTGGACAGCACCGTGAGGGGCTCCACCTCAGCCTGAAGCGGTCGCTGCTCCAACACTCGAAAAACAGGTGAGCATAAAGCACTGCCGGCGGCTTAACTCAATGTCAATTCAATAACTCCATCTCTTGAAGATCTAGCTATTTGTTGATATTCATGTATTCTAACATGTTATCTGTGGCTGTACTGTGTAGGGGCGGACTGGCCGTCTGGCATTTCCAGCAAATTCCAGAATGGCTGGTAAATGTTTTGCCCAGTGGGCCTGTCTAACTTGTTTATTTGTTGATTTATGATTATATGGCTAATAATGGTTGCCTCAAGGAAAACATTGTCTGCTGTGGGGGCCTTGAGTCTGGGGACGCCAGTGTCCCTCTGGGCTGCAGATCCATCCACATGGTCATCATGAGACAGAAACAGAGAGATGTGTGTGTGTGTGTGAGAGATAGAAACAGAGAGGTGTGTGTGTATGTGTGTGTGTGTGTGAGAAAGAAACAGAGAGGTGTGTGTGTGTGAGACAGAAACAGAGAGGTGTGTGTGTGTGTGTGTGTGTGTGTGTGTGTGTGTGTGTGTGAGAGACAGAAACAGAGAGGTGCGTGTGTGAAACAGAAACAGAGAGGCGTGTGTGTGTGTGTGTGTGTGTGTGTGTGTGTGTGTGTGTGTGTGTGTGTGAAACAGAGAGGCGTGTGTGTGTGTGTGTGTGTGTGTGTGTGTGTGTGTGTGACAGAAACAGAGAGGTGTGTGTGTGAGACAGAAACAGAGAGGTGTGTGTGTGTGTGTGTGAGACAGAAAGAGAGGTGTGTGTGAGAGACAGAAAGAGAGGTGTGTGTGTGAGAAACAGAAAGAGAGGTGTGTGTGAGAAACAGAAAGAGAGATGTGTGTGTGTGAGACAGAAAGAGAGGTGTGTGTGTGAGACAGAAAGAGAGGTGTGTGTGTGAGACAGAAAGAGAGATGTGTGTGTGAGACAGAAAGAGAGTGGTGTGTGTGTGAGACAGAAAAAGAGGTGTGTGTGAGAGAGACAGAAAGAGGTGTGTGTGTGTGAGACAGAAAGAGAGGTGTGTGTGTGAGACAGAAAGAGAGGTGCGTGTGTGAGACAGAAAGAGAGGTGTGTGTGTGAGACAGAAAGAGAGGTGTGTGAGAAACAGAAAGAGAGGTGTGTGTGTGAGACAGAAAGAGAGGTGTGTGTGTGAGACAGAAAGAGAGGTGTGTGTGTGAGACAGAAAGAGAGATGTGTGTGTGTGAGACAGAAAGAGAGGTGTGTGTGTGTGTGAGACAGAAAGAGAGTTGTGTGTGTGAGACAGAAAGAGAGGTGTGTGTGAGAGACAGAAAGAGAGGTGTGTGTGAAACAGAAAGAGAGGTGTGTGTGAGAAACAGAAAGAGAGGTGTGTGTGTGAGACAGAAAGAGAGGTGTGTGTGAGAAACAGAAAGAGAGGTGTGTGTGTGTGAGACAGAAAGAGAGGTGTGTGTGTGAGAAACAGAAAGAGAGGTGTGTGTGAGAGACAGAAAGAGAGGTGTGTGTGAGAGACAGAAAGAGAGGTGTGTGTGTGAGACAGAAAGAGAGGTGTGTGTGAAACAGAAAGAGAGGTGTGTGTGAGAGACAGAAAGAGAGGTGTGTGTGAGAGACAGAAAGAGAGGTGTGTGTGAGACAGAAAGAGAGGTGTGTGTGTGAGACAGAAAGAGAGGTGTGTGTGTGAGACAGAAAGAGGTGTGTGTGAGAGACAGAAAGAGAGGTGTGTGTGTGAGAGACAGAAAGAGAGGTGTGTGTGAAACAGAAAGAGAGGTGTGTGTGAGAAACAGAAAGAGAGGTGTGTGTGTGAGACAGAAAGAGGTGTGTGTGAGAGACAGAAAGAGAGGTGTGTGTGAAACAGAAAGAGAGGTGTGTGTGAGAAACAGAAAGAGAGATGTGTGTGTGTGAGACAGAAAGAGAGGTGTGTGTGTGAGACAGAAAGAGGTGTGTGTGAGAGACAGAAAGAGAGGTGTGTGTGAAACAGAAAGAGAGGTGTGTGTGAGAAACAGAAAGAGAGGTGTGTGTGTGAGACAGAAAGAGAGGTGTGTGTGAGAAACAGAAAGAGAGGTGTGTGTGTGTGAGACAGAAAGAGAGGTGTGTGTGTGAGAAACAGAAAGAGAGGTGTGTGTGAGAGACAGAAAGAGAGGTGTGTGTGAGAGACAGAAAGAGAGATGTGTGTGTGAGACAGAAAGAGAGGTGTGTGTGAAACAGAAAGAGAGGTGTGTGTGAGAGACAGAAAGAGAGGTGTGTGTGAGAGACAGAAAGAGAGGTGTGTGTGAGAGACAGAAAGAGAGGTGTGTGAGAGACAGAAAGAGAGGTGTGTGTGAGAGACAGAAAGAGAGAGAGATGTGTGTGTGTGTTTGTTGGGGTGTAGTAGTCGTGTACTTACCAGGTAGTACAGCCACGTCAGAGAGACGCTCGTTAGTAGATGTTGCTGATGTCATAATCCAAATCTGCTCTGCTGTAGTTTTGTAGTGAAGTGACATGCAGTGTGATTGGCTGTTTGCCACCAGCTATCTCAAGGACTCTATGTGGCAGAAAGAGAATTAGAGATGGAGAGACGCAGGGTGCTGCAGAACCTTCAGCAGTATCTGCTCAACATGCACAGGAGGGCCGAGAGTATAGAGAAGGTGTGGGAAACACTATGCAGTTATTATTACTTTTACTATAACTAATACTCTGTTTCTATTTTACAGATATATTACTAATATTATGTGTTGCATAGATCTAACATCGTCAACAATCCAGCCTGAGGTCCCCTCCGGAGCCGACCTGAGGTGCCACGTCACCCTCTACAGGGCCCGTGGGGATGGACAACCCCAGTACACTGCCAAGTGGGACGGGCCCCCCAGTCAGTCCCCTCCCTGCTCTGGAACGTCCTTCAGGATAGAGGTGGCCATGCTACTGGCCGAGGAGCTGAAGCCTGGCCACCACTGACTGGAAGGAGAAGGAAGAGGTAGAAGTTGCCCCTAATCACTGATCTGGAGTCAGACCTCTTTCATCCCTCTGATGGTTAAAGTTAGGATGGGTAATCTGATCCTAGATCTGTCGTTGAAGATAACCTTTACCTTGATGGGTTGAGAGATCCACTTCCTGCCAGTCTTACGCTACTATAATGGAGACACTTATGTCACAAAACATCGGGTTAACATATTTTTCGAAATAACATATCATGAGTTTTATTCAAGGGTGTGATATTTGAGACACATTACTGGTGGCATTAATACTGTAGACCGGAGTTTCCCAAACTCGGTCCTCGGGACCCCAAGGGGTAAAAATGTTTTTGCCCTAGCACTACACAGCTGATTCAAATGAATGAATCATCAAGCTTTGATCATTTGAATCAGCTGTGTAGTGTTAGGGCACAAAACCAAATGTTCACCCCTTGGGGTCCTGAGGACCGAGTTTGGGAAACGCTGCTGTAGATTCTTTGTTCAATAGAATTGCCATAAAGATTATGTAAGGAAGTACAAGGACTTCCAGAGCTAACAAAGGGTACCAATAGGTTGTTTATGAATATGTATGTTGTTGAATACAGGAGACCTTTCATTCCGGGCTCCCTAAAGACAATGTTCCAGTATCTCTCTACACCACACACTGTTATCCCTATGAAGCGTTGTTGTGTCATTGTGTCATTGTAAGTGTGATAACTCGTTCCCCCGTGTCACACAGACTATGCATGAGTGGAACTACAGCTCTGAGTTCACCAGTCTCCAGTCACTTTTCGGAGCTCCTCAGTCTCCTGTGTGAGGGTAAGGGAGCGGTGCAGGGGTGGTGGCGGGGTGAAGGAAGGGGTGACAGAGGGGTGAGATCGCAGTGACCTGGGTCACCTGTCACAAACGGATGCCTGGTCTCTTGATGAAACTCCCTCAGGGTCTAGACTGGGTCTCCAGGTGAGAGCTTGTCAAGAGAAGGTAGGGGGTGGAGGGGGAGCTGTGGTTGTCCTCTGACACACACACACACACACACACACACTGTTCCTGAGAAGCACTTCACACCCCGGCGATGGCATATTCTGACCTCTGCTTGACCTTTCACCCCTCTGTAACGTCACTAACCCAAGAAGCTCATACACAGACAGTAAGCACACAATGCTCAGTGCCTTGTGGTAGCAGCGGTAGTGTTCCGTTCAGTAGTCCAATAAGAACGCTCCTTTCTCGTTTTCTGTTTCAACGCGTTTCCCAATGCATACCTACTGAACACAATGCCATTCATCTGCAAAGTGCTGAACATTCGACCCAGCCAATCACATAGAGTCTCAAACCATGTACAGTGCTTTCAGAAAGTATTCATACCCCTTTGACTTATTCCATATTTTGTTGTTACAGCCTGAATTCAAAATGGGTTTAATAAAACAATTATCTCAACAATTTACACAAAATACCCGATAATGACAAAATGAAAATGTTTTGAGATATTTTGGCTAATTTATTGAAGATGAAAAACTGAAATATCTCATTTACATAAGTATTCACACCCTTAGTCAATACATGTTAGAATGACCTTTGGCAGCGAATACAGCAGTCTTTCTTGGTAAGTCTCAGAGCTTTGCACACCTGGATTGTACCATATTCTTTTAAAAATTATTCAAGCTGTCAAGTTGGTTGTTGATCATTGCTAGACAGCCATTTTCAGTTCTTGCCATAGATTTTCAAGCAGATTTAAGTCAAAACTGTAACTAGGTCACTCAGGAACATTCAATATCATTTTTGTAAGCTACTCCAGTGTATTTTTGGCCTTGTGTTTTAGGTTATTGTCTTGCTGAAAGGTGAGTCTCCCAGTGAAAGCAGACTGAAACAGGTTTTCTTCTAGGATTTTGCTTGTGCTTAGCTGTATTTATCCCCAAAAACTCACTAGTCCTTGCCGATGACAAGCATAACCATAACATTATGCAGCCACCATCACGCTAGAAAATATGAAGAGTGGTACTCAGTGATGTGTTGTATTTGCCCCACATGTTTTGCACTTATACTTTAGTGCCTTATTGCAAACAGAATGCACGTTTTGGAATATTTGTATTCTGTACAGGCTTCCTTTTCACTCTATCAATTAGGTTAGTATTGAGGAGTAATTACAATGTTGTCGTTCCTTCCTCAGTTTTCTATCACAGGTATTAAACTCTGTAACCGTCTTAAAGTCACCATTGGCCTCATGGTGAAATCCCTGAGAGATTTCCTCTCCGGTAACTGAGTTAATAAGGACGCATGTATCGTTGTAGTGACTGGGTGTAAAAGTCACTGCTCAACTGACAGACCTTACAGATAATTGTATGTGTGGGGTAGAGATGAGGTACTCATTCAAAAATATGAAATACTATTATTGCACACAGAGTGAGTCCATGCAACTTGTGTGATTTGTTAAGCACATTTTAAGTCCTGAACTTATTTAGGTTGGCCATAACAAAGGGGTTGAATACTTATTTCAGCTTTCATTTTTTATTAAATTTGTTAAATGTCGCAAAAGCTAACTCCAAATCTCTATTTAACCCATTTTAAATGCAGGCTGCAAAACGACAAAATGTGTAAAAAGTCAAGGGGTGTGAATATTTTCTGAAAGCACTGTACCTTCCTCACAGCTAACCAGTCTTATACCATGCATCTTCCATACAACCAATCAGTGATGAGTCTCACACCATGTACTGCCTCTTTAATAATCACGTTATCAGTTCCTCTCTCTAAACACACCCAGATTCAGCCATAACAGGCATACAGAAATCATTGCACAAGTATTTTTGGGAATGTTTGTTCAGTTTTTTTAATCAATTGATATCCCCCCCCCAAAAAAATCACTTATATTATTTAAGCTTTTTTTCTTCTTTTAAACAGTTCAAGAGAATAAGTAATTTTATAACGATGGAGTCAATGATTGAAGGACAGTGAAGAAACAACAAAAATTCATTCCTATGGGTCCACGTACAAACACTGGGTTATAGGCGACCCCATACTAGTAGGGACACAACACAAGAGTGGCGTCCCAAATGGTACCCTATTCCCTATAGTGCACTACTTTTGACCAGGGCCCATGGGACTCAGGTCAAAAGTAGTACACTATGTAGGAAATAGGGTGCCATTTCGACTCATTCAAGGGATCCTATCTGGCCTCGTTTTACACCAACCCTGTTCTCATCCTCCCTTCCAACCTGACTTCTCCACTTAGCTGTTATTCATTAGGCACCAAACAGAAGAAAACTGACTATAAACAGAGAGGGAACAACATGAACTTGTCCAATAAGAAATGCTCGTTTCCGTTTTGCACTAATGAATACGGCCCAGACGACTCACACCAGCACGTAGTTTCCTTAATTAACAAACCTTTATAAAACAGAACAGAAGAGTGTTGCAGTAGAGCCTACAGAGGCTTTTACTGTAGCTGGAGAACAGCAGCCAGAGAGGGAGGGAGAGAAGCCTTCAGTTGTTCGTTGGCAGTCATCATCACAGACCGACATGGATACCCTATTCCCTATTTAGTGTACTATATAGGGAATAGGGTGCCATTTCGGACACAGACGAGTGTAAGAGAGATGTACAAGTCCTGTAAAACGCACTGCTGCTAGTCCGTAGTAATAGTGGAAGCTCTCATCTGCTCTGCTACGATGCACTCTCCTTCCTCCTCCTTTTCTTCCCTCCTCCTCCTCTGCAACCTCTCCTTTAGTCCCTTCCCAAATCTACCGCCATACCCACCCACCCACCCACCCCCAAAACCCCAGGTAGAGCATCAGTACATCTTCTGTCGACTAGGCAACACCGCCTCCTTGAGGAATGAGAAGATGAGCAGAATTCCGGACCTCTTGCCCCTCTTGCCCTTGGTGAAGTAATTTGAGACCACGTCATCTAGAGGGTGAGAAAAATAAAATTAATAACTGACCATCAATTCACTTTGTGAAAATGACAATATCTTTCAATCTTGGCACACCTGAATCAACTAATCCAGGGCTTGATGATTTGTTGAATCAGGTGTGTTGGTGCTAGTCTGGGAACCAGTCTTTTTAGCTAGCATTCCAATCCTGTCATTTGCCAAAGAGACTGGCATTTCGGCAATCTCAATGTTCAATATGCAACTGGATTTAAGGTGCAGTTGCTGACTGGTATTTGGAAACATTCATATTTTCCATGATAACGTTCTGCATTAGCGTTCTGCATTAGCATCGAACAGCCCCCGTGATATGCAACTTTTCAGGGAAGTTAGAAACCAATATACACAGGCAGTTAGAAAAGCCAAGGCTAGCTTTTTCAAGCAGAAATTTGCTTCCTGCAACACAAACTCCAAAAAGTTCTGGGACACTAAAGTCCTTGGAGAATAAGAGCACCTCCTCCCAGCTGCCCGCTGCACTGAGGATAGGAAACTCTGTCACCTCCGATAAATCCACTCTAATTGTGAATTTCAATAAGCATTTGTCTATGGCTGGTCATGCTTTCCACTCGGCTACCCCTACCCCAGTCAACAGCACTGCACTCCCCACAGCAACTCGCCCAAGCCTTCCCCATTTCTCCTTCTCCCAAATCCAGTCAGCTGATGTTCTGAAAGAGCTGCAAAATCTGGACCCCTACAAATCAGCCGGGCTAGACAATCTGGACCCTTTCTTTCTAAAATTATCTGCCGAAATTGTTGCAACCCCTATTACTAGCCTGTTCAACCTCTCTTTCGTGTCGTCTGAGATTCCCAAAGATTGGAAATCAGCTGCGCTCATCCCCCTCTTCAAAGGGGGGGACACTCTTGACCCAAACTGCTACAGACCTATATCTATCCTACCCTGCCTTTCTAAAGTCTTCGAAAGCCAAGTCAACAAACAGATTACCGACCATTTAGAATCCCACTGCACCTTCTCTGCTATGCAATCTGGTTTCAGAGCTGGTCATGGGTGCACCTCAGCCACACTCAAGGTCCTAAACGATATCTTAAACGCCATCGATAAGAAAAAATACTGTGCAGCCGTATTCATTGACCTGGCCAAGGCTTTCGACTCTGTCAATCACCACATCCTCATCGGCAGACTCAACAGCCTTGGTTTCTCAAATGATCACCCGGCACAGCCAGAAGAGGACTGGCCACCCCTCATAGTCTGGTTCCTCTCTAGGTTTCTTCCTAGGTTTTGGCCTTTCTAGGGAGTTTTTCCTAGCCACTGTGCTTCTACACCTGCATTACTTGCTGTTTGGGGTTTTAGGCTGGGTTTCTGTACAGCACTTTGAAATATCGGCTGATGTAAGAAGGGCTATATAAATACATTTTATTTGATTGCCTTGCCTGGTTCACCAACTACTTCTCTGATAGAGTTCAGTGTGTCAAATCGGAGGGCCTGTTGTCCGGGCCTCTGGCAGTCTCTATGGGGGTGCCACAGGGTTCAATTCTTGGGCCGACTCTTTTCTCTGTATACATCAATGATGTCGCTCTTGCTGCTGGTGAGTCTCTGATCCACCTCTACGCAGACGACACCATTCTGTATACTTCTGGCCCTTCTTTGGACACTGTGTTCACTACCCTCCAGACAAGGTTCAATGCCATACAACTCTCCTTCCTTGGTCTCCAACTGCTCTTAACCTCTCTGGGGTATGTGGGACGTGACCGTCCCACCTGCGGGACACACTCTTCAACAGCCAGTGAAATAGCAGGGCGCCAAATTCAAAACAACAAAAATCTCATATTTCAAATTTCTCAAACATAGAACTATTATATCCCATTTTAAAGATACACTTCTCGTTAATCCAACCACATTGTCCGATTTCAAAGGCTTTACAGCAAAAGCATAGCATTAGATTATGTTTGGACAGCACCTAAACAAGAAAAAACCACACAGCCATTTTCCAAGCAAGGAGAGGCGTCACAAAAACCAAGAACACAGCTAAAATTAATCACTAACCTTTGATGATCTTCATCAGATGGCACTCATAGGACTTCATGTTGCTCGATACAGTTCATATTTATATCCAAAAACCCCATTTTACATTGGCGTGTAATGCTCAGAAATGTTTTGCCTCCCAAAACTTCCGGTGAATGAGCACAACAATTTACAGAAATACTCATCATAAACGTTATAAAATATTAAACTGTAATTCAAAGAATTATAGATACACTTCTCCTTAATGCAACCGCTGTGTCAGATTTCAAAATACTTTACAGCGAAAGCACACTTTGCAATAATCTGAGTACAGCGTTCAGACACGAAACCAAACACGCCATTTTGTGGAGTCAATAAAACTCAAAATAATATTATAAATATTCACTTACCTTTGATGATCTTCATCAGAATGCACTCCCAGGGATACCAAATCCACAATAAATGTTTGTTTTGTTCGATAAAGTCCATAATTTATGTCCAAATACCTCCTTTTGTGCAGGTGTTCAGTCCACTACTCCAAATGCAGGAAGCGCACGAAAATGTCACGACAAAAAGTAAAAAAAAAGTTCTATTAACGTTCGTAGAAATATGTCAAATGATGTATAGCATCAATCTTTAGGATGTTTTTAACAAATCTTCAGTAATATTCCAACCGGACAATTCCAATGTCTTCAGAAAAGAAACAAAGCTCACACACGTGAGTGCACGCCTCTGAGCTCATGTAATTTCCTCACTCATCAATTTCCAGGCCCTCTTGTTCGCTCTATATTCACAGTAGAAGCATGAACAATGTTCTAAAGACTGTTGACATCTAGTGGAAGCCTTAGGAAGTGCAAAATGAACCCTAAGTCACTGCGTACTGGATAGGGAATCACTTGAAAAACTACAAGCCTCAGATTTCCACACTTCTTGCTTGGATTTTTCTCAGGTTTTTGCCTGCCATATGAGTTCTGTTATACTCACAGACATCATTCAAACAGTTTTAGAAACTTCAGTGTTTTCTATCCAAATCTACTAATAATATGCATATCCTACCTTCTGAGCCTGAGTAGCAGGCAGTTTAATTTGGGCATGCCTTTCATCCGGACATCAAAATACTGCCCCCAACCATAGAGAAGTTAAATACAAGTAAAACTAAATGCATGCTCTTCAACCGATCGCTGCCTGCACCTGCCCGCCTGTCCAGCATCACTACTCTGGACGGTTCTGACTTAGAATATGTGGACAACTACAAATACCTAGGTGTCTGGTTAGACTGTAAACTCTCCTTCCAGACTCACATCAAACATCTCCAATCCAAAGTTAAATCTAGAATTGGCTTCCTATTTCGCAACAAAGCATCTTTCACTCATGCTGCCAAACATACCCTCGTAAAACTGACCATCCCACCGATCCTCGACTTCGGCGATGTCATTTACAAAATAGCCTCCAATACCCTACTCAATAAATTGGATGCAGTCTATCACAGTGCCATCCGTTTTGTCACCAAAGCCCCATATACTACCCACCACTGCGACCTGTACGCTCTCGTTGGCTGGCCCTCGCTTCATACTCGTCGCCAAACCCACTGGCTCCAGGTCATCTACAAGACCCTGCTAGGTAAAGTTCCCCCTTATCTCCGCTCACTGGTCACCATAGCAGCACCCACCTGTAGCACGCGCTCCAGCAGGTATATCTCTCTGGTCATCCCTAAAGCCAACTCCTCCTTTGGTCGTCTCTCCTTCCAGTTCTCTGCTGCCAATGATTGGAACGAACTACAAACATCTCTGAAACTGGAAACACTTATCTCCCTCACTAGCTTTAAGCACCAGATATCAGAGCAGCTCCCAGATCACTGCACCTGTACATAGCACATCTATAATTTAGCCCAAACTACTACCTCTTCCCCTACAGTATTTATTTATTTTACTTATTTTGATCCTTTGCACCATATTATTTATATTTTAACTTTGAACTTTCTTCAAATAACAAATCTACCATTCCAGTGTTTTACTTGCTATACTTTATTTACTTTGCCACCATGGCCTTTTTTGCCTTTACCTCCCTTATCTCACATCATTTGCTCACATTGTATATAGTCTCATTTTTTTCTACTGTATCATTGATTGTATGTTGTTTTACTCCATGTGTAACTCTGTGTTTTTGTATTACATTTACATTTAAGTCATTTAGCAGACGCTCTTATCCAGAGCGACTTACAAATTGTATGGTGTCGAACTGCTTTGCTTTATCTTGGCCAGGTCGCAATTGTAAATGAGAACTTGTTCTCAACTTGCCTACCTGGTTAAATAAAGGTGAAAAAAAAATGTTGCACGGCCATCGCTCATCCATATATTTATATGTACATATTCTTATTCCATCCCTTACATTTGTGTATAAGGTAGTTGTTGTGAATTTGTTCGATTACTTGTTAGATATTAATTACTGCACTGTCGGAAGCATTTTGCTACACTTAACATCTGCTAACCATGTGTATGTGACAAATAAAATTAGATTTGATTTTTATTTGACTTGAACCCGATCGAACATCTCTGGAGAGATCTGAAAATAGCTGTGCAGCAACGCTCCCCATCCAACCTCACAGAGCTTGAGAGGATCTGCAGAGAAGAACGGGAGAAACTCCCCAAATACAGGTGTGCCATGCTGTCCCAAGAAGACTCAAGTCTGTAATCGCTGCCAAAGGTGCTTCAACAAAGCACTGAGTAAAGGGTCTGAATACTTATGTAAAAGTCATATTTCCATTTTTTTTAACAAACATTTCTAAATACCTGTTTTTGCTTTGTCATTATGTGGCATTGTGTGTAGATTGATGAGGGGGGGAAAAAACATTTAATCCATTTTAGAATAAGGCTGTAACGTAACAAAATGTGGAAAAAGTCAAGGGGTCTGAATACACTGTATGCTGGTCATCATGACTTGCTGACATTTTTATTTTAATATGCTCATTTCTGTTCTATTATTAGTCCCTCCTCTCTTAAGAGATGGAGTCCAGACAGGCTATTTTAGGAAACTTTCTGAATGGACATAGGCTTAGAAAGAATTAGCAAACTGGACCCATCAATCAAAGCCACCAGGGCATCTCCCGAGTGGCGCACTGCATTGCAGTGCTAGAGGCGTCCCCACAGACCCTGGTTCGTTCCCAGGCTGTCACAACCGTCCGCGATCGGGAGTCCCATAGGGCGGCACACAATTGGCCCAGCTTCGTCCGGGTTAGGGGAGGGTAGGCCGTCATTGTAAATAAGAATTTGTTCTTAACTGACTTGCCTAGTTAATTTAACGAGAATCCTCTGTTCTCCCTGCATCCAAAGTTATACTGAAATAGAACGTCAAAATGCCCAACGTTAGAATGTTTTCCTATCAGTCTAATTTGCATTTCTCCTTTCCTAAAACCTCTTCAAAACCTAGGCACAGCTTCAAATCTTGGCAGAAAGTAGGCAGAAAGTAGTAGAAATTCTCTTAGCTGGTCACTTTATTTTGGGTTATACAATTTGCTTCATTTGTTTTATTATCATGATTTATTCAAACTAATGTGCAATTGACCAAAAATAAGCCAACTTTATAAAGAGGCAACAATGGCCTTCTGTGTGTGTCAGGGCTCGACATACAGGGCTGCCCGGTTTTGGAAACCCTCCGGGCCAGTCGATCATCCCCGTCATACGCGCGCTGCACACATACAGTGCCTTCAGAAAGTATTCATACCGCTTGACTTATTCCACATTTTCTTGTGTTACAGCCTGAATTCAAAATGGATTGCATTGATTTCCCCCCCCTCACAGATCTACACACAATACCCCATAATTACAAAAGTTAAAACATGTTTTTAGAAATGTTGGTCCACATTTTGCCCACATATTTTAGAATGTAAAAATAAATGTCAATGTATAATTCCATTGGGAAGGCCTATTAAAATAATATTCATTTTTAAAGTGGTAATGCATATTTTTTGCATACATTGAGGTTATTATATATTTATACCTATAGGCTATTACAACAATTAAATATAAAAATGTAGATCCTTGAAAATTACAACTAAGTGCTTGAAAAAGTCCTTTATTTTGACTTGCCAATGTCTGTATCAACCCTGTACAGGCTACTTGCTCAGCTCGTAAATGAAAGAAAATCACCTGTTACTAAAATTATGCACGGATCATTTGCTTTTCTGTCAGATCTGGACCCTGCCAGTATTATTATTTTTTCATTCTGGCCTGTAGCTTTCAGTTGGCACTGGCCTGGTGTGCCACTGGCAAATTTATTTTAATGTCGAGCCCTGCTGTGTGCGGTGCGAGGAGGCCCTATATGTCTACCACTTTGTGTAGCCATTAGCGATACTAATGAAAATCACATGCTACTGTTCTTGTCTATTCATTTTCTGTATTATGTCATGTTTCGTGTGGACCCCAGGAAGAGTAGCTGCTGCTTTTGCAACAGCTAATGGCAATCCTAATAAAATACAAATAACTGTCTTCGGGCAGATGGAAAGATAATTTTGCACTTTATTTTAAAAGTCCAAATCAATTTAAAAACACAAGGGCACGCTAATTTAAGAGATGGCTAGTAATTATTAGCCTGGTTTTATGGGACAGGCCAGGTCTTAATCAATTATTTAAAATGTACGCAAGCAAATCATGCAACGGTCTAAGGCACTGCATCTCAGTGCTAGAGGTGTCACTACAGACCCTGGTTCGATTCCAGGCTGTATCCCAACCGGCTGTGATTGGGAGTCCCATAGGGCGGCGCACAATTGGCCCAGCATCGTCCGGGTTAGGGTTTGGCCGGCGAAGGCCGTCATTCTAAATAGGAATTTGTTCTTAACTGACTTGCGTAGTTAAAAAGGTTAAATAAAATAAAAATGAGCTAGCCAAATTAAAAAGTTTGTAGCACCAGTGCCACTAGTGGAAAAGTTTAGTATAGACTTAATTGCACATTTTATTAAACTTGACGCATTTGGCAATGTCTAACTTCAGTTCATTGGCACAAAATGTGTCAGACCCCCCCAAAAAAATGTGCTCTGGCTTGCATGGCACAGGTGGTGACCTAAATTCACCCAAGTAGGCTAGGCCTAATGTATATGCTAGCATAAAAATGGTGGATTAATTAGCCCAGCCTAGGAATTCACTTCTAATTTACACTCCCGTCTTCACTGTTCCCTTTTAGCGCAATTCACGCATCTCCGCTGGCATCTCTACTGGCCTCTCCCTCTTCCATCCTCTCTGTATTCCTCCTATAGCTGTTGAACCAGTGGCCTAGCCCAATGCGTGTCCCAGAAGTAGCAATATAGCTTGGCAATTTATTTTGAACAAGAAAAAAAAAGAAAAAATCTTTGCGATCACATTGGCTGGTGGTAAAAATGCAAGAAACGTGAATCCTCTGTTCTCCCTAAACCCAAAGTTATAATGAAATATATAACATCAGAATGCCCAACGTTAGAATGTTTCCAATCAAATGTATGAATAAAGCTAATATTTTCCTGTTAGTCTAATTTGCAAAAACATTGTGAATGGATGATAGCTGTGAGTGTTATCGAATCAGGATCAAATCCTGCTCAAGATCATTAATTAAAGAATGTTCATCTTTAGAGATTGCCGAAAGGCCAGTCTCTTTGGCAAATGGCAGGAGCGGAATGTAATAGTTGAACAAGGATGGCAACCAGGCAACATTGGTACTGGGCTAGAACAAAAATTTAAGACGACCTCGTTGGTCCAACCATAAGGTGAACAGTATTAAAACTTCTTAAGGCTCGGTTTATCTCCAATTCCTGCCTGAATGACGTGCCCAAAGTAAACTACCTGTAGCTCAAGCCCTGAAGCCAGGATATGCACATAATTGGTACCATTGGAAAAAAAACACTTTGAAGTTTGTAGAAATGTTAAAATAATATAGGAGACTATAACACAATAGATACAGTTGAAGTCAGAAGTTTACATACACCTTAGCCAAATACATTTAAACTCAGTTTTTCACAATTCCTGACATTTAATCCTAGTAAAAATTCCCTGTCTTAGGTCAGTTAGGATCACTAATTTATTTTACGAATGTGAAATGTCAGAATAATAGTAGAGAGAATGATTTATTTCAGCTTTTATTTCTTTCATCACATTCCCAGTGGGTCAGAAGTTTACATACACTCAATTAGTATTTGGTAGCATTGCCTTTAAATTGGAATAACTTGGGTCAAACGTTTCGGGTAGCCTTTCGCAAGCTTCCCACAATAAGTTGGGTGAATTTTGGCCCATTGCTCCTGACAGAGCTGGTGTAACTGAGCCAGGTTTCTAGGTCTCCTTGCTCGCACACGCTTTTTCAGTTCTGCCCACAAATTTTCTATGGAATTGAGGTCAGGGCTTTGTGATGGCCACTCCAATACCTTGACTTTGTTGTCCTTAAGCCATTTTGCCACAACTTTGGAAGTATGCTTTGGGTCATTGTCCATTTGGAAGACCAAATTGTGACCAAGCTTTAACTTCCTGACTGATGTCTTGAGATGTTGCTTCAATATATCCACATCATTCTCCTCCTCATGATGCCATCTATTTTGTGAAGTGCACCAGTTCCACCTGCAGCAAAGCACCCCACAACATGATGCTGCCACCCCCGTGCTTCACGGTTGGGATGGTGTTCTTCGGCTTGAAAGCCTCCCCCTTTCTCCTCCAAACATAACGATGGTCATTATGGCCAAACAGTTCTATTTTTGTTTCATCAGACCAGAGGACATTTCTCCAAAAAGTATGATCTTTGTCCCTATGTGCAGTTGCAAACCGTAGTCTGGCTTTTTTATGGCGGTTTTGGAGCAGTGGCTTCTTCCTTGCTGAACGGCCTTTCAGGTTATGTTGATATAGGACTCGTTTTACTGTGGATATAGATACTTTTTACCGGTTTCCTCCAACATCGTCACAAGGTCCTTTGCTGTTGTTCTGGGATTGATTTGCACTTTTCGCACCAAAGTACATTCATCTCTAGGAGACAGAACGCATTCCCTTCCTGAGCGGTATGACGGCTGCTTGGTCTGATGGTGTTTATACTTGCATACTATTGTTTGTACAGATGAACGTGGTACCTTCAGGCGTTTGGAAATTGCTCCCAAGGATGAACCAGACTTGTGGAAGTCCACAATTTTTTTCTGAGGTCTTGGCTGATTTTCCCATTATGTCGAGCAAAGAGGCACTGAGTTTGAAGGTAGGCCTTGAAATACATCCAGAGGTACGCCAATTGACTCAAATTATGTCACTTAGCCTATCAGAAGCTTCTAAAGCCATGACATCATTTTCTGTAATTGTCTAAGCTGTTTAAAGGCACAGTCAACTTGGTGTATGTAAACTTCTGACCCACTGGAATTGTGATACTGTGAGGTAAATGTGAAATAATCTGTCTGTGAACAATTACTTGTGTCTTGCACAAAATAGATGTCCTAACCGACTTCCCAAAACTATAGTTTGTTAACAAGAAATTTGCGGAGTGGTTGATAAACAAGTTTTAATGACTCCAACCTAAGTGTATGTAAACTTACGACTTCAACTGTATGGTTAGAGAAAATCCAAAGAAAAACCAACCAGAATTTTTTATTTTTTTGAGAGACCATCCTCTTAGAAATGCAAGAGAAAGGTCATACTGAAAATTAGCTCCCTGGATGCAATTCCTATGGCTTCCACAGGGTGTCAGCAGTCTATGTTCAAGGTTTCAGGCTTGTAACAGTTTTAGTAGAAGGACACAGTCTTGGAAATTCGTGTTTGCGCGCGCCATGAAGACATTACGCACCTGCTAAAATCGGTTTCCTATTGAACATACTTCTTTCTGAAAGAAATATTAGTTTGATTACATTTTAGGGTATCTGAGGAGAAAATAGAAACTTATTTTGATTTGTTGAAACAAAATTTTAGGGGTAGATTTTCAGATTCCTTTCTCTGAACGAGTGGATTACTCAAATGGATGGCGCCAACTAAACTGACCTTTTCGGATATAAAGAAGGCCTTTATCTAACAAAACGACCCTACATGTTATAGCTGGGATCCTTTGGATGACAAATCAGAGGAAGATTTTCAAAAAGTAAGTGAATATTTAATCGTTATATATGAATGTATGAAACCTGTGCCGGTGGAAAAATATTTTGATGTGGGGGCGCCGTCCTCAAACAATCGCATGGCATGTTTTCGCTGTAATAGCTACTGTAAATTGGAAAATGGAGTTAGATTAACAAGAATTTAAGCTTTCAGCCGATATAAGACACTTTTATATGTACCTAAATGTTTAAAATCCATAATATTTATGATTATTTATTTGAATTGCGCACCCTCCAGGTTCAACCGAAGTTGTCTCACTAGCGGGACACCAATCCTTAATTAAGACGACCTGGTTGATCCAACCATAAGGTGAACCCAATTGAGTGCTGACGTCATTTCCTGTCACAACTTGTGGACTTGTATACGTGCTGCTGTGCGTTTTGTTGCTAGCGTTACTTTGCTACCTGCCAACTTTCTGGTTTTTACTTTTTATTAATTACAGTTTTATATTTTTATTTTTTCCCCTCGCTCGACTTTCATGCAACTTTTTCACCCGGACGCTTTATCTGGACATGGTTCTACAGGACCTCCACCAGCCGAAGCTAAGTAATAACATTAACATTATGCCTTCTAAAAGATTTTAATCTGTTGTTCTACCCCTGAACAAGGCAGTTAACCCACTGTTCCTATGCCGTCATTGTAAATAAGAATTTGTTAACTGACTTGCCTAGTTAAATAAAGGTTAAATAAAATAACATTTGCAATCGCTGTACATGGTATAATATACAGTAGAACGATCGCCTTATTTTGAGGATAGCCGTGCTACAAGCCCAGCTTCAGACGCAATCGTTAGGCAAGGGTAATTTCAGCATAGGAAAGGATGAAACCGCGTCTGTGCCACCAATAAGTACAGATGGTAGTATTAATCCCCTCGCACAGTCCCCACAGCCGGACAATTTTCTCATGGCTTCTGGAAGGAAATGCTGTAGGAATGCTCAACCGGTGTCACTCATTCAATCGACAGAAACTTTCAACCGGTTCTCCACATTAAGCAACGAGTCGGAGTCAGAGGCCGAGCCTTCTCTGGTCTCTCCTCCACACATTACGGGGTCCCACCATTATCTCTGACAAATTGAAAACCCTAGTCATTGGCGACTCCATTACCCTCAGTATTAGACTTAAAAAGAATCATCCAGCGATCATACACTGTTTACCAGGGTCAGGGCTACCGACGTTAAGGCTAATCTGCAGATGGTGCTGGCTAAGGCTAAAACTGGCGAGTGTAGAGAGTATAGGGATATAGTTATCCACGTCAGCACCAACGATGTTAGGATGAAACAGTTAGAGGTCACCAAGCGCAACATAGCCTCAGCGTGTAAATCAGCTAGAAAGATGTGTCGGCATCGAGTACTTGTCTCCGGCCCCCTCCCAGTTAGGGGGAGTGATGAGCTCTACAGCAGAGTCTCACAACTCAATCGCTGGTTGAAAACTGTTTTCTGCCCCTCCCAAAAGATAGAATTTGTAGATAATTGGCCCTCTTTCTGGGACTCACCCACAAACAGGACCAAGCCTGGCCTGCTGAGGAGTGAGACTCCATCCTAGCTGAAGGGGTGCTCTCATCTTGTCTATGAACATACAGGTTTCTAACTCCTCTAGCTCCACAATGAAATAGGGTGCAGGCCAGGCAGCAGGCTGTTAGCCAGCCTGCCAGCTTAGTGGAGTCTGCCACTAACACAGTCAGCGTAGTCAGCTCAGCTATCCCCATTGAGGCTGTCTGTGCCTCGATTTAGGTTGGGCAAAACTAAACATGGCGGTGTTTGCCTTAGCAATCTCACTGGAATAAAGACCTCCTCCATTCCTGCCATTATTGAAAGAGATTGTGATATCTCACATCTCAAAATAGGGCTACTTAATGTTAGATCCCTCACTTCCAAGGTAGTTATAGTCAATTAACTAATAACTGATCATAATCTTGATGTGACTGGCCTGACTGAAACATGGCTTAAGCCTGATGAATTTACTGTGTTAAATGAGGCCTCTCCTCCTGGTTACAGTAGTGACCATATCCCCTGCTCATCTCACAAAGGCGGAGGTGTTGCTAACATTTACGATAGCAAAATGCAATTTACAAAAAAAATATGACTGCGTTTGTCTTTTGAGCTTCTAGTCATGAAATCTATGCAGCCTATTCAATCACTTTTTATAGCTACTGTTTACAGGCCTACTGGGCCGTATACAGTGTTCCTCACTGAGTTCCCTGAATTCCAATCAGACCTTGTAGTCATGGCAGATAATATTCACATTTTTGGTGACTTTAATATTCACATGAAAAAGTCCACAGACCCACTCCAAAAGGCTTTCGGAGCCATCATCGACTCAGTGAGTTTTGTCCAACATGTCTCCGGACCTACTCACTGCCGTGTCATACTCTGGACCTAGTTTTGTCCCGTGGAATAAATATTGTGGATCTTAATGTTTTTCCTCATAGTCCTGGAGTATCGGACCAACATTTTATTATGTTTGCAATCGCAACAAATAATCTGCTCAGACCCCAACCAAGGATCATCAAAAGCCGTGCTATAAATTCTCAGACAACCAAAAGATTCCTAGATGCCCTTCCAGACTCCCTCCACCTACCCAAGGACGTCAGAGTACAACAATTGGTTAACCACCTAACTGAGGAACTTAATTTAACCTTGCGTAATACCCTAGATGCAGTCGCACCCCTAAAAACAAAAAAAACATTTGTCATAAGAAACTAGCTCAGTTATCCTGAGTCTGCACAACTCTGCCAGGACCTAGGATGAAGGGAGAGACTTAAGTTTTTTTAATCCTATATCTCTTGACACATTCATGAAAATAGTCATGGCCTCTAAACCTTCAAGCTGCATACTGGACCCTATTCCCACTAAACTACTGAAAGAGCTGCTTCCTGTGCTTGGCCCTCCTATGTTGAACATAAATGGCTCCCTATCCAGCGGATGTGTACCAAACTCACTAAAAGTGGCAGTAACAAAGCCTCTAATGAAAAAGCCAAACCTTGACCCAGAAAATATAAAAAACTAAAAATCGGCCTATATCAAATCTCCCATTCCTCTTAAAGATTTTAGAAAAAGCTGTTGCGCAGCAACTCACTGCCTTCCTGAAGACAAACAATGTATATGAAACGTTTCAGTCTGGTATTAGACCCCATCATAGCATTGAGACTGCACTCGAAAGTGGTAAATGACCTTTTAATGGCGTCAGACCAAGGCTCTGCATCTGTCCTCGTGCTCCTAGACCTTAGTGCTGCTTTTGATACCATCGATCACCACATTCTCTTGGAGAGATTGGAAACTAAAATTGGTCTACATGGACAAGTTCTGGCCTGGTTTAGATCTTATCTGTCAGAAAGATATCAGTGTCACTGGATGGTTTGTACTCTGACAAATCAACTACATTTCGGTGTTCCTCAAGTTTCCGTTTTAGGACCTCTATTGTTTTCACTATATATATATATTCGGAAACATAATGTTAACTTTCACTGCTATGCGGACGATACACAGCTGTACATTTCAATGAAAGATGGTGAAGCCCCAAAATTGCCCTACCTGGAAGCCTGTGTTTCAGACATAAGTGGATGGCGGCACATTTTTTTATTTTAAACTCGGACAAAACAGAGATGCTAGTTCTAAGTCCCAAGAAACAAAGGGATCTTCTGTTGGATCTGACAATTAATCTTGATGGTTGTACAGTCATCTCAAATAAAACTGTAAAGGACATTGGCGTTACTCTGGACCCTGATCTCTCTTTTGAAGAACATATCAAGACATTTCAAGGACAGTTTTTTTTACATCTATACATCTATGTAACATTGCAAAAATCTTAAAACTTTCTGTCCAAAAATGCAGAAACATTCACCCATGCTTTTGTCACTTCTAGATTAGACTACTGCAATGCTCTACCTTCCGGCTACCCGGATAAAGCACTAAATCATTTTCAGTTAGTGCTAAACACAGCTGCTAGAATCTTGACTAAAACCAAAAAATCTGACCATATAACTCCAGTGCTAGCCTCTCTACACTGGCTTCCTGTTAAGGCTAAGGATGATTAAGGTTTTACTGCTAACCTACCAAGGGTTACATGGGCTTGCTCCTAGCTATCTTTCTGTTTTGGTCCTGCTGTACATACCTACACATACGCTATGGTCACAAGACGCAGGCCTCCTTAGTGCCTCTACAATTTCTAAGCAAACAGCTGGAGGCAGGGCATTCACCTATAGAGCTCCATTTTTATAGAATGTTCTGCCTATCCATGTCAGAGACGCAGACTCGGTCTCGACCTTTAAATCTTTATTGAAGACTCATCTCTTCAGTAGGTCCTATGAGTATAGTCTGGCCCAGGGATGTGAAGGTGAAAGGAAAAGCACTAGAGCGACGAACCACCCTTGCTGTCTCTGCCTGGCCGGTTCCCCTCTCTCCACTAAGATTCTCTGCCTCTAACCCTATTACAGGGGCTGAGTCACTGGCTTACTGGTGCTCTTCCATGCAGTCCCTAGGAGGGGCGCGTCACTTGAGTGGGTTGAGTCTCTGACGTGATCTTCCTGTCCGGTTTGGTGCCCCCCTCTGGTTTGTGCCGTGGGGGAAATCTTCGTGGGCTATACTCGGCCTTGTCTCTGGGTAGTAAGTTGGTGGTTGAATATTAATCTCTAGTGGTGTGGGGGCTGTTCTTTGGCAAAGTGTGTGGGGTTATATCCTGCTTGGTTGGCCCTGTCCGGGGGTACAATGTCTCCCGATCCCGCCTGTCTCAGCCTCCAGTAATTATACTCCAATAGTTTGTGTCGGGGGGCTAGGGTCAGTTTTATATCTGGAGTACTTCTCCTGTCTTATTCGGTGTCCTGTGTGAATTTAAGTAGGCTCCCACTAATTCTCTCTCTCTCTCTCTCTCTCTCTCTCTCAGAGGACCTGAGCCCTAGGACCATGCCTCGGGACTACCTGGCCTGATGACTCCTTGCTGTCCCCAGTCCACCTGGTCGTGCTGCTGCTCCAGTTTCAACTGTTCTGCCTGCGGCTATGGAACCCTGACCTGTTCACTGGACATGCTACCTTGTCTCGGACCTGCTGTTTTCGAATCCCTCTCCACCACACCAGCTGTCTCTAACTCTGAATGATCGGCTATGAAAAGCCAACTTGACATTTACTCCTGAGGTACTGACCTGTTGCACCGTCTACAACCACTGTGATTATTATTATCTGACCCTGCTGGTCATCTATGAAAGTTTGAACATTTTGGCCATGTACTGTTATAATCTCTACCCGGCCCTCACCAGAAGAGGACTGGCCCCCCTCAGAGCCTGGTTCCTCTCTAGGTTTCTTCCTGGGTTCCTGCCTTTCTAGGGAGTTTTTCCTAGCCACCGTGCTTCTACAGCTGCGTTGCTTGCTGTTTGGGGTTTTGGCCTGGGTTTCTGTACAGCACTTTGAGATAACAGCTGATGTAAAAAACGGTTTTATAAATACATTTGATTGATTACGACGACCTGGTCGGTCCAACCATAAGGTGAATAGTATTAAGACAACCTGGTTCGTCCAACCACAAGGTGAACAGTATCATAGAGCTCACCTCCTTGTTGCATGGTGGATGGAAGCACGTTCTCCCCAGCAGAGAGTGATACGAAGAACGAGAAGGGGATAATCCACAGACAGATGGTGAAGTACGCAAGGACCTTTAGGGATAGAAGAAGAGGTAGAGGTGAGGAGAGAGGAGACATGGAAGGTGAGGAGAGAGGAGACATGGAAGGTGAGGAGACATGGAGGGTGAGGAGACACATGGGTACAAGGCAAGACCAGGATTTCTTCCAAACCAGGTAAAACTCTGGGCCTTAAAGCTAATAACTAGGGCTGAGAGTTTTTCCTGGTCAGCTCCTAATTTCAGGTCCTAGTAGTGTTATATTGACTGTTCGTAAAAAATAATATGGTTTCTTGATTGACTGGCCGACCAACTAATCAGAGCTTTCTATTTCATAGCAACTATCTTTTCTTTGGCGAGGTATGAGCCATCTCCCTTCCATTGTGTCAAGTGAATAAATGAATATGTACCCTGCAATACTTTGCTCATTGGAGCTCAGGAGTGATCAACACAGATTAGGCTTACCTTAGAGTGTGTGACCTAAGCTTACCTCTGAGAAGGGGTAATACTCTGCTGCAAAGTACTGGAAGGCCATGTAGTGGTTCAGCACCACCAATACTGTGAGTGAGAGAGAGACAGGCAGAGAGAGAGAGAGAGAGACAGATGTTAAAACTCCTGAACATGTATCAGATCGCGTGATCAGGTAAACACTACTGTCCCGGCATATTGTACATAGACCGTCTATACATAGAGAAGCTATCCCCACTACACACTGGTTTCTGTCTCTGCAGCTGCCTGTCTCTGATGCTCACCACAGGAGAGGATGAAGTTAGGTGAGCTCAGCAGTATGTAAGGGAAGGTCTGCAGGAGGCCAAAGTACACCAGGTTGGTGAAGAGACCACAGCCCATCATCAGCCATGGGAAGCCCTCAAACAGGTACAGCCCCGACAGCACACCTGTGGAGAACTAGAGAGGATGCATGCACAGAGCAAGGGTTAGCTGCTAGTACTTCAAAACATCTGGATTGGGAGTCAAGGTTACAGGACATAAGGGTCAGGGGTTTTCCCTGATCACATGATCTTGAAAAACTCAGGACCTTATAGGCTATAACTAGGGTTTGGAGTTTTTCCTGGTCAGGTAAAGTGGTGACCAGGAAAAACTCCTAGCCCCTATTAAAGAGGGAATGGACAGAGAAAGATTGGGTGGTCAGAGAGCTCCGTTTCCATGACATTCTAAATACAAGTGCTTCTAGAGGACATCATTTGCATTGTGTTAGAATTGATATCAGTCAAGAGACACTACTCACCAGTATCATGTACTTTATTATTCGACTAGTGGCAACTGTGTATTCTTCTATTAGTTCTGCCAAATAATACAGGCCAGCAGCTGGGGGGGAGGAGGAGGAGAGACATACTAATAAACAACAAGAACAAACCAAATGCATTACCAGCTTGTCCGTAGACGGGTTGGTTGGTTAGCAACAAAACCGCCATTATGAGGTAAAACAGACGGGGTTGGCTTAGACTGTTAACATAAAACTACATTTCGTCTCCGATGTTTATTGAAAACATAAATACATTTGCACACTGAGCACTTGTTGTTTCTCAAATACATTGTTACAGTTATTGGTTAGCTAGGTAGCCAATTCTTGCCATGAGTAAAAACACCTCAAAACAAGACATGGTGTCAAGAATAAGATAAAACTAGATGAAATGAGACTCCTACAATTCTCCACATGGCATCTTCATGTCATAGTTGCTAGCAATCTGACCGTTCAGAATCGCAACACACAGACTTCTGTCCCATTTGAATAGTGCACATCGTTTTGGTGACGTCAGTTAACCCGTCTATAGACTGCACTGTAACATACGAGAGATGAGATCAATTGAGGATGAACACACACGACCCAAAATAACCCCTGAAAAACTGAAGGTAGCCTAGATAGAAGCAGACATTTACTAACATGCTTCCAGAAGAGGCTACTTGAGACAACGGCACTATAACAAGTCAAAACATTTAGGTCAAAGAGAAGCTGGTGACAGATACACCCCAGGCAAGCACACAGGAGGACACTGCATCTCATCACGCAAGGCAAGGCACTCCCCCACTCGTCCGCACAGACCAGAGTTTTCCACTAGCGCCGGCTGTCGGCTATACAGCCGGTTACACACTCATTTTCAGTCGGGTACTTTTTCCACTTAAATTAACTAAGCTACTTTTCAATTCTCAGGTCAGAAAAAAAGTCTGTTGAGACCTCCAGCTAGAATGAACGATATGCATCTTCAAGCGATCTATTGATAGGATAGGACAGGTGCCTGTCAGTCAAAGTGAGCAATGACCGGGAAACACTGCTGGTTTGACAGCCTGCCGTCTGTCCCGCCTCCCGGTACCTGGGTGTATGTGTTGTGTACACTGTGGTTGCAGTCAAATTCTTTCACATGGAGGAGGAAAGCATGATGCTCCTCCATAATCCATGTGAGTCAATTTGCACCTCTCATATATTGTGGAAACGACGAGTCAAAATCCACTTAGCCTATTGTTTTCTGGCACATTAGAAGTGCTGGGTCATAGCCCCATTCATAGACCCTCACTACTTTGGTGCATACTGACGATAGTATCTTCTGACAGGGGAAGTCATGTTAAGAGCCCCGACGATTGCACAAAAAATGTACACGCATCACTTGCGGCAATGTTTTGGAAAAATAAGGAACGTATTCATATCAGCAAGCAATAATTTTCAAAAAACAAAAAGGTACATTGACACAGCTTTTATAGGGTTAGGATTAGTGTTCCCACATGCCCATATCTCCATGTTACAGCGCTCGTTTACAGAAGACAGATAGTAGCCATCACCTGCACCAATTAGCTATCTAGCGTGCTCCGAACACCTTTGTGTGAGCTGAGGAGGAAGAGCAGTTGGTCAGCTGGAGGCACACAGGATCTGTGAAAAACTGCTACAATAATTGTATATTTTATTTGAAAGATTATTTTTCAGTGACATGAAAGATAAGGGGCACATCAGTATGTTTCCAAAACCGTTTAGAGAGCGATGATAATTGACGTTAAAAACAGTGTCAATTGTAGTTTACACAGAGCCAAATGTGGGCGAATGTAATGGCTGAAAACCCTACATAGGGCTTCCGAGTGGCGCAGCGGTCTAAGGCACTGCATCTCAGTGCAAGAGGCGTCGCTACAGTCCCTGGTTCAAATCCAGGCTGTATCACATCCGGCCATGATTGGGAGTCCCATAGGGCAGCGCACAATTTGGCCCAGCGTCGTCCAGGTTTGGCAGCCATTGTAAATAACAATATGTTCTTAACTGACTTGCCTAGTTAAATAAAGGTGAAATTAAAAGAAAAGAAAAATACATATGGAGATGGGTTTGAGAGAGCTAAGTCTTCAGCTGATTGATGAACAGCAAACATTTTTTTGATTTATTTAACCTTTAACTAGGCAAGTCAGTTAAGAACAAATTCTTATTTACAGAAGAACAGCAAACGTGACTATTTTATAAATGGTGTCAAACTGACTGAATAATGTCAATGTCATATCCTTGCCATTCATAAATCATACAACATAGTTATATGTCCATGGTATCACATCGGGACAAGTAAACTAAAGATCTCATTTGTATTTTCAATATGAAGTCTATCAGGACTTGCCAGACAGTGACGTTAAAAGTGAGTGACTCGTCAGCAGCCTACCGAATAAAAAAAAAAGTGGTCAGGTGAAGCAGATGCTAAGCTACAGGACTGTTTTGCTAGCACAAACTGCAATATGTTCCAGAATTCTTCTGATGGCATTGAGGAGTACAACACATCAGTCATTGGCTTCATCAATAAGTGCATCAATGACTTCGTCCCCACAGTGACTGTACATACATACCCCAAACAGAAGCCAAGGATTACAGGCAACATCCGCACTGAGCTAAAAGAGTAGCGCTACCACTTTCAAGGCGCGGGACACTAACCTGGAAGCTTATAAGAAATCCCGCTATGCCCTCTGACGAACCATCAAACAGGCAAAGCATCAAAACAGGACTAAGATCGAATCATACTACACCGGCTCAGACGCTCGTCGGATGTGGCAGGGCTTGCAAACTATTACAGACTACAACGGGAAGCACAGCCACGAGCTGCCCAGTGACACGAGCCTATCAGGCAAGCTAATTTACGTCTAGGCTCGCTTCAAGCCAAGTAACACAAACATGCATGAGAGCACCAGCTGTTCCGGATGACTGTGATCACGCTTTCTGCAGCGGACGTGAGTAAGACCTTAAAACAGGTCAACATTCACAAGGCCCGCTGGCCAGTTAGTTCCTGGATTACCAGGAAATGTACTCCGAGCATGCACTGACCAACTGGCAAGTGTCTTCACGGACATTTTCAACCTCTCCCTGTCTGAGTCTTTAATACCATCATGTTTCAAGCAGACCACCATAGTCCCTGTGCCCAAGAACACAAAGGCAACCTGCCTAAATGACTACCGACCCATAACACTCACGTCTGTAGCCATGAAGTGCTTTGAAAGGCTGGGCATGGCCCACAACACCATTATCCCAGAAACCCTAGACCCACTCCAATTTGCATACTGCCCCAACAGATCCACAGATGATGCAATCTCTATTGCACTCCACAGTGCCCTTTCCCACCTGGAAAAAAGGAACACCTATGTGAGAATGCTATTCATTGACAACAGCTCAGCGTTCAACACCATAGTGCCCTCAAAGCTCATCACTATGCTAAGGACCCTGGGACTAAACACCTCCCTCTGCAACTGGATCCTGGACTTTCAGAGGGGCCGCCCCCAGGTGGTAAGGGTAGGTAATAATACATCCGCCACGCTGATCCTCAACACTGATCCTCAACAGTGCCTCCTGTACTCCCTGTTCACTCATGACTGCATGGCCAGGCACGACTCCAACACCATCATTAAGTTTGCTGATGACACAACAGTGGAAGGCCTGATCACAGACAACAATGAGAATGACCTCCCCCCTATAGACCGAGACCTGGCCATGTGGTAACAGGACAACAACCTCTCCCTCAACGTGATCAAGAGAAAGGAGATGATTGTGGACGACAGGAAAAGGATGACCCAGCACGCACCCATTCTGATCGACGGGGCTGTAGTGGAGCAGGTTGAGAGCTTCAAGTTCCTTGGTGTCCACATCACCAACAAAGTATCATGGTCAAAGCACACCAAGACAGTCTTGAAAAGGGCACGACAAAACCCATTCCCCCTCTGGAGACGGCTGCACCATCAAGCGCATCCTGACTGGTTGCATCACTGCCTGGTGTGGCAACTGCTCGGCCTCCGACCGCAAGACACTTCAGAGGGTAGTGCGAACGGCCCAGTTAATCACTGGGGCCAAGCTTCCTGCCATCCAGGACCTCTACACCAGGCGGTGTCAGAGGAAGGCCCTAAAAATGGTCAGACTCCAGCCACCCAAGTCATAGACTGTTCTCTCTGCTACCGCACGGCAAGCGGTACCGGAGCGCTAAGTCTAGGTCCAAGAGGCTTCTCAACAGCGTCTACCCCCAATCCATAAAACTCCTGAACAGCTAATCAAATGGCTAACCAGACTATTTGCATTGCCCTTTTATTTCCTATTTTTTACTTAACACGTATTTTTATTAAAACTGCATTGTTGGTTAAGGGCTTGTAAGTACGCCTTTCACTAAGGTCTACATCTGTTGTATTCGGCGCATGTGACAAACAATATTTGATTTTAATTTCTCTTTGCTTATTTGAGCTGTTCTTGCCATAATATGGACTTGGTCTTTTACCAAATAAGGCTATCTTCTGTATACCATCCATACCTTGTCACAACACAACTGATTGTCTCAAACGCATTACGAAGGAAAGAAATTCCACAAATTAACTTAAGGCTAACTGAAATGCATTCCAGGTAACTACCTCATGAAGCTGGTTGAGAGAATGCCAAGAGTGTGGTTACTACATGATTCCATGTGTTATTTGATAGTTTTGCTCTAAAACCAAGATAATTTGGGCTATTTATTTCATTTCAGTTAATAAAATACATAATTTGAAGAACAGTTATGTCAATTCATATCTTGCAATGAAATAATTTTATCTCAAGAGAAGACAGGTTAAATATAAAAAAAAGAAAAAAAAAGAAAAAAAAAGCTTAATGTTAAAAAGCTTAATGTTCCCTTTCTGAATTCATATATTTTCAGTAATTTAGATTTGTAAACACAATACCAGAACACAATACCACAACACATTTGTCCAATCTGGGAGGTAAATACTCAAAGTATTCAATAATTTCTCTGTGGATTTGGATGGAACGAAGGCATTATTAGAACGTACCACCAAAAAAGAGCATTACATCCACATGGAATATCTTAATTTACTAGTTATTAGTAAAGACTAAGTTATTGCTGATGAGTTGCTAAATTGACAGTTAATACGTATTATGACAGTGTCTAACAAGACTGAGATATTTTTTTTTGCCTATGTGACAAAACAAGGTTCACTGACTATCACTTTGAAACTAGTATTATCATCTAAGCTTACAGACGCACATTTATGTAGCACAGGAAGAAAATAATGTATCAAGCATCTGCAAAGCTAAGCCTACTAGACTTTTTTTTAAGGGCATAAACCAGGCATCTCCCATAGTTTATTGTACAGTAGTTTATAATTTATTTGGTGGAGATATAGGCGGCATGTGCTTTTTTTTATTGAGTAGATAAATCATTGATGACTCGGCCCAAGACGCAATGGAATGTTGCAACCCCTCCTCCACAGGTACGCATGCTCCAGCTGGCAGAGGTTCAACGTTGCCAGGTGAGATGACATCATGAGTTTCTGAAAGTGCCAACGTGGACAGGACAGGGCAACAGTTGCGTGCTAGATATTCCTCTCCAGCTATTGATTTTCTGTTAAGTTCATTGGCTATACAGTAACGTTACAGTACGTTGCGTACTTTTGTAAACAGTGGTAAAAGACAGTTAGCCACTTGCATAACAACAACATGGGCCACTAGCACTAGTTTGTTTTATATGGCCCAGTGCCCTAGGTCGGCTGAGTTTCACATTTTAGACTATTCCATTAGCCTTTAAAATAATCTCCACCCACCCGGGGCACCGGCCCTTGCAAAACGAACTGGCCCAATGACAATGTACAGGTGTTAGCTATTTCGGTAGCAAGCTAACAATGGCTAGTTAGCTTTGTCACAAGTTGCAGGGTGGATGAAACGGTTGAGGCAATACGAGATGAGTGGTTGACGTTACATAGGCAATGACTTGTTGGCTAGTTTAATGTCAAATAACTGGTTACTAACGTTTCACGCGCAAGGTATTAGTCGATTCGCTTAAACCCTCTTGGACATGAACCATAGCTAACGTTAGCTAGTTACTTGATTGAGTTGGCTTTTAGCTCGCTAGCAAGTTAGCTATGGGAATTTGCCACACTGTGTGCATTGCTAGCTACAAGGTTAATATTATCCTAGCAAGTCAGTTGAGTAAATTTTCTTCCGCTACATTGTCGATTGTTTGTCTCTCCGAGCCGAGGTCAAAGTGACAGGTATCAATACAAGGCGGGTGGGAAAATAAAGGCAATGTGGCGATGCTAACAACTTCAACATGTAACGTTACAAGTAAACTCACCAATTGCTAGTGTGACGAAAGATATTTGTATCACCAACGACAGCCAACTTAGTAAATAAATAAACCACATCTCGTTTCATGTAAAATAAAACACATACATATGAAAAAACAAAAGTGACAGTGAGTGCTACGCTTGGAAATAATTTAGCTAACTGATGGATGGTCAAAGTTCCACCCCTCAAGGATCCAGTGTGCCGCTGAGGGTACAGCGCCAGTTCTGTTCGGAGGAGGAATTGCAGCAACCTTTTGTGCCGCTATGCTTCCCACAGAGAGGGACTGAGATAGATAAATTAATCAAATACATTGTTATCAGAAGTGAATGTGCTGCAATTACCTGTTGGTTTTCCATGCATGCTGTAATTTATTAAATATTAGTAGTGAGACAATAGTAGAAATATAGTATAATAATAGGCTATTTTATTTCTGTTAATTTCATCACACACACCTACACAAAGGGGGGTAGCAGCATTTTTTTTTAAACCAACACCTTTAAAACATTTATGCTGAAAGTGAAAAGCAGACCTAGTAAAGTAGCTAAATTAAATAAATAAATAATGAGTGAACTGCACACAGCAGACACTAAAATGGTGTCAGAGTCGAAGTGTGACAGTTATCCCATTAAGTGCTTTTAACAAAGAGCAGGGGGGTGTGGAGGTGTGAACTCAAAAGGTGCCATGCATCCAGCCTCCATTTCAGACGTTTTCAAAAGCTGGAGGACCGTTAAGATCACCTATGCGCTCTTAGCTCGACAACACCTCAGCAACCCAAGTACATAAAGTTCCTCTGTTGTGTGAGCTTACTAAGGATCTTGATGTCCAGCTATAAGGAAGTGCAGAATAAGAGATAAGGTATTTCCACAATTTTAAAAGAAACAGTACAAATAATTTGGTGATGGTATATGTAGTTTTCATTCACTGGTACAGTGCCTCCAGAAAGTATTAACACCCTTTGACTTTTTCCACATTTTGATGTCTTATAGGGTGACTTAAAATGTATTAAATTGCAATTTTGTTTCACTGATCTACACACAATAACCCATAATGTTAAAGTATAATTTCTTTCAGAATCTTTTTCTTGAGTCAATTATTCAACTCCTTTGTTAAGGCAAGCCTAAATACTGTAAGAGCAGGAGTACAAATGTACTTAAAAAGTCACATAAGTTGCATGCACTCTGTGTGCAATAATAGTGGTTAACATGATTTTTGAGTGACTACCTCGTCTCTGTACCCCACACATACAATTATCTGTAAGGTGTCTCAGATGAGAAGTGAATTTCAAACACAGATTCAACCACAAAGACCAGGGAGGTTTTCGAATGCCTCGCAAAGAAGGGTAGCAGACACTGAAAATCCCTTTAGGCATAGTGAAGTTATCAATTCCCCTTATATGGTATATCAATGCACCTAGTCACTACTAAGATACAGATGTCCTTCCTAACTCAGTTGCCAGAGAGGTAGGAAGCCTGTACAGAACAAAAAATATTCCAAAATATGCATCCTGTTTGCAAGCAGGGTGGTGGCTGCATCATGTTATGAGTACGTCTGTCATTGGCAAGGACTAGGGAGTTATTTAGGATAGAAAGTAGCCACCCTTTACCTTGATAAAAATAAAGAAAAACCATTTGAAACAGTAGGTGTGTCCAAACTTTTGACTGGTACTGTAAATATTGAAATTCAACGGCATACACTTAAATGGTTGTCTTAATATATTGACTTGAAGTACAGTTTAATATAAAGATCATTTACATTTTGAAACATCTCGCTAAAGTGGCGTTATTGGAATGTCGTCACACGCTAAAAACGTGTTCAAGCCTAACACGAGGTATTCACAGAAGGCCACATCAACTAGCAAATAAACAGCAAGTCCCCCCCCCCCCCCCCCCCCCCCCATCAACTGGCAATGAAGAGGAAGAAGTTTGCAGTGGCGAAGAAACACAAGAAGAACGTCAGGCGCACACTGGCATTCCCAGCGACGCTGCTCTTTACTTGGAAGGGAAAGAGGATTCTTGCGAGAGCAAGGGGTTTAGCCTAGATAAAGAAGACGGGACAAGGTAAAATACATGTTGAATTGTATGCCGTTTACAATACAAATGAAGGTAGCCTATGTGTTTGCGGGACTCTGGGAGATTTGCCAATTTAGCCTTTTGAGCGCTACCATAAGGATTTTTATCTTATCTTCTGCAGCATCAAAGACAGTTATGTGATAATTGACTCATCGAAGAAGCAACGTCACATTCCTAGTTGCTTTTGTTTTATTTTGGGGTTGGTTTTCTATGTTTATTTTCACTGTTTCATTGTACAGCAGGAGCATATATTGTGAAATGTTATATACTGATGTTCATTAGAGTTGCCACGTGTTAAATGGGACACTTCATGCTCACAGGCTATAACTACTCAGAGGCTATAACCACTCACAGGCTATAATCACTCAGAGCAGATATGGTTATGTAAACATCTCTTGGAACATAAATGGTTGTGGTAACAAAGTGAAGTGTATTTTTTTGGGGATATATTTAAGGTGGATATTGTGTTCATACAGGAGTCACATTTAACAGATACAGAGGCACTGGAATTTAGAGGAGGCTGGGTTGCAGAAGTTTATCATAGCTCATTTAATTCCAAACAAAATGGGGGGATTATTCTGACAAGCAAAATACTTAATTTTGTAATGTTGAAGCAACACTGATGAGTTTTGGCAGGCTTATCTGCATTGAGGCTCTTATAAGTGGGATTAAGGTAGTGTTATGCAACATATATGCTCCCAACAAGGAGGACCCTGATGTTTTTCATGAGGTCAATGTTAAACTGGGAAATACGGAGGGGCAGATCGTCCTTGCTGGAGAATTTAACCAAGTGATGGACAATATGATAGAAGTACATTTACAGGTAACTCCACATGAAAGGATAGATTTGCAATAGCAGAAGATATGGGCCTTACAGACATATGGAGATTAGTCCATCCAAATGATAGAGAATATACTTTTTTCTCCCACTGTCATAAGACACACTCCAGAATAGATTTATACTTGATATCTAAATTAATTGTTAATAATGTGATTGATTGCAAGATTAGGCCCATCACCCCCACAGATCATGCTATAGTAGAGTTACATATTGATAGTAACTGTGAGGAAGGGTAGATTCAGATTAAACTCAATGCTATTCAAGATGAGATTTTTAGCCAATCACTTGCAGATGATCTTAGATCCTTTTTTGAAACTAACATAGGCTCAACTGAAAGGATTTCCACAGTATAGGAAACCTCTAAAGTATACAGTGCATTCGGAAAGTATTCAGACCCCTTGACTTTTCCCCACATTTTGTTACATTACAGCCTTATTCTAAAATGGATTAAATAAACAATTTTCCTCATCAATCTACAAACAATACTCCATAATGACAATGCGAAAACAGGTTTTTAGAAATGTTTGCCAATTTAGAAAAAAGAAAAAACAGAAATATTAGATTTACATAAATATTCAGACCCTTTGCTATGAGACTTCGAAATTGAGCTCAGGTTCATCCTGTTTCCATCAATTATCCTTGAGATGTTTCCACAACTTGATTGGAGTCCACCTCTGATAAATTCAATTGATTGGACATTATTTGGAAAGGCACACACATGACTATATAAGGTCCCACAGTTGACAGTGCATGTCAGAGCAAAAACCAAGCCATGAGGTCAAAGGAATTGTCTGCAGAGCTCTGAGACAGGATTGTGTGGATGCAAAGATCTGGGGAAGGCAACCAAAAACAATCCCCAAGAGACAGTGGCATCCATCATTCTTAAAAGGAAGAAGTTTGGAACCACCAAGACTCTTCCTAGAGCTGGCCGCCCGGCCAAACTAAGCAATCGGGGGAGAAGGGCCTTGGTCAGGGAGGTGGCCAAGAGCCCGATGGTACCTCTGACAGAGCTTCAGAGTTCCTCCGTGGAGATGGGAGAAACTTCCAGAAGAACAACTATCACTGCAGCACTCCACCGAACAGGCCTTTTTGTTAAAGGGGCCAGATGGAAGCCACTAGTATAAGGCACATGACAGGCTGCTTGGAGTTTGCCAAAAGGCACCTAAAGGACTCTCAGACCATGAGAAACAAGATTCTCTGGCCTGATGAAACCAAGATTGAACTCTTTGGCCTGAATGCCAAGCGTCACGTCTGGAGGAAACCTGGCACCATCTCTACGGTGAAGCATGGTGGTGGAAGCGTCAAGCTGTGGGGATGTTTTTCAGCGGCAAGGAGTGGGAGGCTAGTCAGAATCAAGGGAAAGATGAACGGAGCAAAGTACAAAGAGATCCTTGATGAAAACCTGCTCCAGAGCACTCAGGACCTCAGACTGGGGCGAAGGTTCACCTTCCAACAGGACAACGACCCTAAGCACACAGCCAAGACACGTCTCTGAATGTCCTTGAGTGGCCCAGCCAGAACCTGAACCTGATCGAACATCTCTGGAGAGACCTGAAAATAGCTGTGCAGCAACGCTCCCCATCCAACTTGACAGAGCTGGAGGATCTGCAGAGAAGAATGGGAGAAACTCCCCAAATACAGGTGTGCCAAGCTTGTAGTGTCATACCCAAGAAGACTCGAGACTGTAATCGCTGCCAAATCTGCTTCAACAAAGTAATGAGTAAAGGGTCTGAATACTTTCGTAAATATGATATTTCATGTTTTTTTTTTATTATACATTCGAAAAAAATTATAACCTGTTTTTGCTTTGTCATTATGAGTTATTGTGTGTCGATTGATAAGGGGAAAAAAACATTTAATCCAGAATAAGGCTATAACGTAGTAAAATGTGGAAAAAGTGAAAGGGTCTGAATACTTTCCAAATGAACTGTTTATTCGAGGGAAAATAATAGCACATACGTCTAAAAATAAGAGAGAAGGGACTGAAGCAGTAAAAAGATTAGAAACTGAGATATATGTCTTGGAAAGGGATTTGGCAAGACATTTCACAGATAGCCCATTTCAAACTGCCTACAAGCTGAAATTTGCACAAAATGTATAACAAAAAGGCAGAATTTGCACTGTTTAGGCTTAGAAACAGTTTTTATAAGGGAGGTGAGAAGACAGGCAGGCTACAATCAAGACAACAAAAAAATGCAGAACAATTCTAAATTAATCCCAACGATTAAGAAGGGTGATAAGATGGTGACCTCATCCAAAGATGTGTGTTTCAACATTTTTATGAAGACTTATATACATCCTCCTGTTCAGCGAGTCCCATAGATATGGATACTTTTTTTTGTCTGGTATAGAATTACGTAGATTATCAGATAGCCAGGTAGAGGATCTAGACTGTACTATAACAGATAGAGAGACAACAGAACCTGGGAACCTGAGCTAACAGCCTCAATGTGGATTGTAAGATTCTTACTAAGACCCTTGCGATATGCTTAGAGAGAACACTTCCTAATATCATAGTGACCAAGTAGGATTTATTAAGGACAGGACCCCAACTACTAATATGTGGCTCTTAAGCCTCATGTGGTTAAACCGCTCAAATATGGTTCCTACCGCTTCTGTCTCCTTAGATTCCGAGAAGGCAGTTGATAGGGTTCTTAAGAGAAAAGTCTATGAAAATGTGCTTTTGGACCTGACTTTTGTAAGTGGATAGGGGTTCTTTATTCCAATCCTAAAGCAACAGTACTTATGAATGGAATTATGTCTCCTTTTTTTAGTCTTTCTAGAGGCACAAGGCAAGGCTGCTCACTTTCCCCTCACCTATTTGCCATAGTTTTAGAGCCTCTTGTGACAATGATAAGAACAGATCCAGATATTAGGGTTGTCCATGGAGGAGGAAAAAACGATTATTTAATTGTATTGCATCATATTCTAGTTTGTCAGGCTACAAAATTAATTGGAATGAGTCAGAAGCAATGCCAATTAATGCCATATGTTAATCTTTAACCGTTACCCCATTATTGGAATTCCTAATGTTTTGTACACTCAGTGTATGTAGTCCACTGTGTTAATCCTTGGATCCTTTGAACCCATAAAAGCAAAGCCACTCATACTGAAAACGAGTATGTAATAAACACAACACATTTTTAATTTAAAGTAAAGTAATGTGAATAAATGAGACTAGAGCACTATAAGTGATAGTAATGGGACGTCACTACCATCATTTGATTTATTCTTGTAACAGTGCCTCTCGATGGAGGGGGGTGTGTGGAATCAGGAGCAGGAGAGCAGATGGGTTCCAGGGGAAATCAACAGTTTATTTGGCGGTTCCGAAGGCGCAACACAGACACAAAGGAAAACCGCACAAATGTCGTATCCACTCCCAGGGAGGGAACGATATACACAGAGGAGAAACCTCGACTCCGCTAGCTACAAGCAATATGTCCACGGTAAACACATACCGTACTTAAAACAAAGCAAAGCCCGTGGTGCAGGCACACACCCCTTACATGTACCATACAGCAATAATCCCGCACACAGCCTAACCAGCAGCGGGAAAATATAAACCCACCAAAATCAGAAAAACTAGACACAGGTGTGTAAAACCAGACAGAACTAAATGAAAAGGAAAATGGGATCGGTGGCAGCTAGTAGGCCGGCGACAACGACCGCTGAGCACCGCCCGAACAGGGAGAGTAGCCACCTTCGGTGGAAGTCGTGACAATTCTGTTTTATTACAGCATTCAACCAACATAATTAATTTATTGTAAAAAAATTTTTTTATGCTAAACCGAAATTGAAAACGTGATCATTTTTTTAGAAACCCGAACTGACCTCAAAAAGCTCTAATCGCTCAGCACTAACCATATAAATCTATACATTAAAATATACAGTGCATAAATATGATTGTGTTACAACAGTGTTCCCAAAACCTCTCCTTCAGTACCCCTAGCCAGTCCACACATTTGATGTATTCCAAAACTAGCCATCTGATTTAATTAATGAGGGGTTTGATGATTAAAGGTAAGATGACATTTACGTCAGCTGTGCTTGGAATACATCAAATCAGTTGACTGGCTGGGGGTACTCCAGGAGAGGTTTGGGAAACACTGTGGGACAGTATCCTAACACTAATCATCCCTTTCCCCAAGTTTCAGATCTCCTCCTCTCGTATCAGTTCTGATGCTCTGATACGAGAGTTCCTCTTCTCTCTGTTCTGCTGGAGCCTCCTGAGCACGGGGGTGCTGCCACGCTCTCCTGCGCAGAGAAGGGCACCTGCTGCTGGGCCACCTGGCTGGGGACCTGGGGGGCACCACGTATGGTACATTAAAAGTATGCTAAAATAATACTGTAGAAAAGTGAAAGATATCACTATGTGGGTTAATGATGTGTCCCCCTGGCCCCTCGTTTGTTATCATCTCTTTCAATCATCCTCTTCTTGTTCACGCCATTAAAGACCAGACCATCTTTCAATGTAATACCATCAATTTAGTCCAAGTGAGCAAAACAACCAGAGAGGACCCCTGCAAAACTTTAAAAAAGAAACTGACTGACTGTCCCCTACTCCCCAAAAAAAAGGATGGAAATGCTGCACCTTGGATTTTGGTGGTGGGAGGGGCTGGGGAGGGGGTTGGGGAGGGGTCGGGGGTGTCCTGTCCATCCCCCATGGCCCGCCTCCTCCTCAGTAGCACCAGATGTAGCTCCGCCTCCCCTACGTTTCGGCTTATCCTCTTCCGTGACCCCGCCCTCCTGTGGCCTGGGCGTTTCATGGTGTCCTGGGAAAGGACAGGTCAACCAATCAGGATAGGTGAGGAGGGTAAACCAATCATGTCAATGAAAAGAATAGAAAGTACAGTAAACCAAGCAGGGTTTGACTTCTCAAAGCCTCCATAGTACAATATTAATCTCATCGACCTATAGACTCACTAGTAAAACAGCAAATGCTTCATTTTAGACATTTCGTATTGATCCCATCTTACCAGCATTTCTTTTAGATCCAGCACGGCTGACTTTCTCTTCTCACTCCTATGGTCCTGTGATTTGATAAAGTAATACAGGATTAACATTTTAATACTAAATAAATCATCTTTATAACACTATTATAATAGGAAAGGCGTGAAAATGCTCACCCTCCAGGCACTGTCATCTTCTGGTCCAGGCTGAGATGGGAGAGAAGCAGTCAGATGTTGGACCACTGTAATTGTCTCTCTAACAAGTAGATAGCATGACTGATTGATAAATCATTTGATACATGCACTAGCTCGCCTTACCTGTGGTCTCAGGGTGGGTCTCAGGACGATGCCTTTCTTTATCCTCTCCATCATCTCATCCACCGCTCGGGTCTTCATGTCCACAGAAGGATCTGGCTCTGGTGGAGAGAGGAGACAACACAGTGAGTGGACTCAACCTGAGCTGTAGTATGTTCAAATATACAACTATTCATATCAGAACTAGGGTCTTTGTTTGTTGACCTGCTAAACGTTGAAATCTTGAATATCCTAAGCACATACTGTCTGTATATTGTAATAGTAGTCATAGAATGCATCAGTCATGTAATCATTTCTACTCTGTATTTAATTTAATCTGTTTAAGCTGGATTGTTGATTGAAGTGACACAGCAGCATTGGACATAAAGACCCTGGTCTCGATTGAGATTCCCTGGATAAATAAAGGTTAAATAAATCGAATAAATCAGTAAGTCATGTGTATTCATACCACGGTAAGAACACTCACTATTCTTATCAATGTTGTTGACTGACTCCTTCCTCTTGTTGCGCAGGACGACAAGTTGACTAGACCGGAATAACAGAAAGTAGAACAGAAGGAGTTTTCACTAACATTTACCAGATTCTGCCTTACCTCTGGGTACCACCATCACTTTTATGTAACGAAGGTCAAAAAGCTCACATTTTCAATGTAAAGTTGCCAATAAGTTTAAATTGTTTGGAATAGGATACCTCTATCTCTAACTGGTAATATAGTGATTATGGATATCTCTAACTGGTAACATAGTGATTATGGATATCTCTACCTGGTAATATAGTGATTATGGATATCTCTAACTGGTAATATAGTGATTATGGATATCTCTAACTGGTAATATAGTGATTATGGATATCTCTACCTGGTAATATAGTGATTATGGATATCTCTACCTGGTAATATAGTGATTATGGATATCTCTACCTGGTAACATAGTGATTATGGATATCTCTACTTGGTAATGTAGTGATTATGGATATCTCTACCTGGTAATATAGTGATTATGGATATCTCTACCTGGTAATATAGTGATTATGGATATCTCTACCTGGTAATATAGTGATTATGGATATCTCTACCTGGTAACATAGTGATTATGGATGTCTCTACTTGGTAATGTAGTGATTATGGATATCTCTACCTGGTAATATAGTGATTATGGATATCTCTACCTGGTAATATAGTGATTATGGATATCTCTACCTGGTAATATAGTGATTATGGATATGTCTACCTGGTAATATAGTGATTATGGATATGTCTACCTGGTAATATAGTGATTATGGATATCTCTACCTGGTAATATAGTGATTATGGATGTCTCTACCTGGTAATATAGTGATTATGGATGTCTCTACTTGGTAATATAGTGATTATGGATATCTCTACCTGGTAATATAGTGATTATGGATATCTCTACCTGGTAATATAGTGATTATGGATATCTCTACCTGGTAATATAGTGATTATGGATATCTCTACCTGGTAATATAGTGATTATGGATGTCTCTACCTGGTAATATAGTGATTATGGATATCTCTACCTGGTAATGTAGTGATTATGGAGACCTCTACCTGCGAATATGGTGCTTAGGGATACCTCTACCTGGTAATATAGTGATTATGGATATCTCTACCTGGTAATGTAGTGATTATGGAGACCTCTACCTGGTAATATAGTGATTATGGATACCTCTACCTGCTAATATAGTGATTATGTAGTCATGTATTTATATTTGAATAGAGAACGATATAGTATAGAACCTACTCAACAACAGTGCTGGAAGGAGTTGGGGGCAGGGGAGGAGGAGGAGGAGGAGGAGGAGGAGGAGGAGGTGGTGCAGTGGTTGAGTTGTCCTCCACTGGTTGGTCAGCTTTGGAAACCTGGTCTTTCTCTGTGTCTTTCAGCCTATCCTGGAGATGTTTCACTAAAAGGAAGACAAAGTACCACCAACCACAACAGTGTGTCATATTTTATTATTTTAAAAACAGAATTTGTTTGAAGAGTGAAAATGGGGCAAAGAAAAATTCAACTCCAGAGAAAACAATTAAATAGTGATTATTTATACTGATTTTACATCAGGGTACTATGATCACTATGAGCACGTTTTATATAGACTTAAGATTTTAGCACAAAATACATATGTCAGGCTGCGTTTGAACAGGCAGTCCAATTCTCGTAATTCTTCCACCAATTGGTCTTTTGACCAATCAGATCAGAATTGGGCTGTCTGTGTAAACGCAGCCATTAAATCGCAGATGTGGTAGCTACCTTCACCCTGGAGTTGGGCGGCAGTGATCTGCGCCTGCCTTAGCTGGGTCTCCATGGTCCTCCTCTCCTTCTCACTGCTCTCCAGCTGGCCTCTGACAATCTGCAGCTCAGACAGAACACTGCTCTCCTCCAGAGCACACTGGGTCTGCTTCACCTGTGATAGTCATATACACAGATATGGATAGATACAGACAGGAGAGACATAATATACACTCGAAATTAGACTTCCACATTTAAATCGAACTTCTAGACGTTGTTTAGCAACAAAACCGATGCGTGGCAGCCGTGGAGCAAACCAAATATACACTGAGTGTACAAAACATTAAAAACACCTGCTCTTTCCATGACAAAGACTAACCAGGTGAATGCTATGATCACTTATTGATGTCACTTGTAAAATCCACGTCAATCAGGGGAGGAGATTTTTAAGCCTTCAGACATGGATTGTGTATGTGGGCAAGACAAAAGATTCAAGTGCCTTTTGAACGGGGTATGGTAGTAGGTACCAGGCGCACCAGTTTGTATCAAGAACTGCAACACTGATGGATTTCTCACACTCAGTTTCCCGTGTGCATCAAGAATGGTCCACCACCCAAAGGACATCCAGCCAACTTGACACAACCGTGGGAAGCATTAGAGTCAACATGGGCCAGCATCCCTGTGGAACGCTTTTGACACCTTGTTGAGTCCATGCCCTGACGAATTGAGGCTGTTCTGAGGGCAAACTCAATGCAACTCAATATTAGGAAGGTGTTCTTAATGTTTTATACACTCAGTGTATATTCCCTCTACAAATATTTATTGAAAACATAAATACATTGGCACAATGAGCACTTGTTGTCTCTCAAATACATTGTTACAGTTATTGGTTAGCTAGCTAGCGAGTTTTAGCCATATTAGCATAGACGTGACAAAGTCAAAACAGCTCAAAACAAAATTGTATCAATAACAAGATACAACGAGCTGAAACGATTCCCCACATGGCATCTTCTTATCATTGTTGCTAACTATTTGACCGTCCAGAATCACAACACACTGACTTCTGCCCCATAGATAAGCGCGCTCATTGTTTCAGAACGTTGTCAACTAACCCGTCTATTAGGGAGAGACGACTATTCTCTTACTCACTCTCTCTCTGTTTCTCACACACACACACACACACACACCTCCCCCTCCCTACCTGGTTTCGGTAGTAGAGCTGTATGTCCTGTAAGGTACTGTTGATGTGGGCCACCTGATCCAGAGCCTGTTGGAGCTGCATACCTGTCTCTGAACTCTGCTGCAGCACCATGCTCTGTCTCTGGGTCTCCTTCTGCTTCACCAACACCTGCCAGTCAGTCAATCAATCAATCCACAAATGAATCAATCAATCCATCAACCACTCAATCAATCAATAATATAGGAACAACATAATTAGAAGAGTAAAAATAAATGGTTTTTCATACCCATGGTATACGGTCTGATATACCACCCTTTTAGCCAATCAGCATTCAAGGCTCAAACCAAACGGATTATAATTGATATTATACAACAGTTATGGTAAGCTCCCCTTAAAAAAGCTATTCATCCATTGCTGATAATGGAGCAAACCTATTTGATGGAGCAAACCTATTTGATAACTTCAGTGACTATGGTAAATGCATTGAATGTGTGGAGGCTCATGCATGAGAATCTCTATAAACCTGTAATATATAGCTGGGAATGGTCACATATATAGTGAAACTAGCTCTAACAAAAGGGTGACAGTCAGGAAGAGAGTTTAGGAATTGAAAAGTCAGTGAGTCACTTTCACTTCCATAAGTTCAAACACAGCGAGGGTGTAGTGAAAGCAGCCATCTGTGTGTTAGGCTTCACATCATTACATTTAGTCCAAATTACCCTGGTGTAAGCACTCTAAAGTCCCATAGCACAAGGCATTTTCACACAGCCAGGGCATCAATTAGGAAACGCTAATGTTTGACAAGCCAAGGGCTGCTGGTGTCCACACAACACGTACACACACACACACACAGGACCAGCATCAAACAGAGGAGCCTTTGCAGAGCATTGAGAGTAAAGGAGGCTGAGTTGTGTGGTTGTGTCAGAACAGTAGGGGTCCTTTTCACAGGTAAGGACCCATGCGAGGCGTCCCATTATGTGCCCGTCTGGTAAATAGCGAACAGTGCACACAAAGGCGACAATTGACCGTATTCAATGTAAAGTGTCAAGCTAAAGACAGGGATGTGTTTAAAGCTATAGTCCCCATTCTCAAACTGCGCTGTGATGGGTGCTAATTATGAAGCAGAGGGGGCTCTGAGAGGGGAGGCTACTTTTGTTGTCCTCTGAGACGCTAATGTTCTACCGCCACCTTTGTTACAACATGACCAGCTGGGAAATTGGGAGCTGTGTGTGAGTGTGTGCATTTCTCCTTTACAAAGTGATCATCAGCCTGCCTGTCCCTCCCTTCTCACACCTCTTTGTATTTCACTGCCCGATTTGTCCTCTTGGTATGAATGCAGAATGAATGGGGATCCCCCCTCTCTCCCCAACCCTCTCCTGTCCCACAATATGGCCCCTGTCTGAATGAGGAAGTGAAGAAGTACCACCCCCCCTGTCCAATACTCCTCCATTCACTAGAACTGCCCCAGGGCCCTGGTCGAAGCCACTGCTGCTCCTTGTGGTACGACCTAGAGAGAGGGGTGAATACCCTTCCCTGCCACCTAGGAATTGTTTATTTGTATTTATTAGGGGTCCCCATTAGCTGTTACCAAGGCAGCAGCTACTCTTCCTGGGGTCCAAACACATTAAGGCACTTACATTACACACACACACAAAATGTACATCATATAACATTATTACGCCACTACATATTTAAATACAATACAACATGTATAATACCATCATACAACAATATTACAATGTATCTGTGTGTAGAGTGAGTGTGTGTCTCTTCACAGTCCGCGTTGTTCTTTAAGGTGTAGTTGTATCTGTTTTTTTTCCGATTTGACTGCTTGACTGAGTTACTTGATGTGGAATAGAGTTCCATGTTGTCATGGCTCTACTGTATATAGTACTGTGCGTCTCCTAGCCTGTGTTCTGGACTTGGGGACTGTGAAGAAGTCTTGTGGGGTATGAGCTGTGTGCTAGTTGTTTGGACAGACAGCTCAGTGCTTACAACTTGTCAATACCTCTCACAAAGACATGTAGTGATGCAGTCAATCTCTCCTCTACTTTGAGTAGCACACACTTTCAGAAACATAAACACACACATGTACACACCGACGAACGCACACACACACACACACACACACACACACACACACACACACACTTTCAGAAACATAAACACACACATACTGTATGTACACACCTACGAACGCATGTATATGCACACAAACACACACAGCGTTGTGTACCTGGTGGGCGAAGACTTCTGCGTGCTGTCTGAGGCCCTGCTCCAGCTCCAGCTTCTGACTGATCTCTGTGAACTCCTCTGTCACAAGCTGGGACACTATGGACACGCACACACACACACGTAAAACACTGAACATGACTTTGGTATGAGGTGAATAGAGTGTATATCATGAGGAGCACTGATATGTGTCAGAGTGGGGTCTCGCCTCTCTTCATCTTATTCATGGTCTTGTTCTGTTTGGACAGTTTCTTCAGTATGGCCTCTCTCTCATCGATCTCTAGGGCCAGCTGAGTAGGACATGTGGAAGAGTAGGAGACCATAAATACTCAAACGCAGTACACACACACACACACACACACGTCTAGATTCTGTCCGTCAGTGCTAGCTACCTGTTCTTTGAGCTGGTTCTGCTCTGCCCTCAGGACCTCCACCTGCTCACACAGCCGCAGCTTCTCCCCCAGCAGCTGGTCCACCGAGGCCTGTAGTTCTGGCCAGGCCGGGCCGGGGGGGATGGAACAAAAGGAGAGATGAAGGAGAGAGACAGGAAGATGAGCTGTGAATCTTAACATTTTCCCGATCGGTCGAGTAAAAGTACAAAAACAATCCTCTCAAATCTCAATTCTATAACTTTTATCTGTCACTCATGTTCATAAAGGATACCGTATGAGTTCTGTGCGGTTATTGTGTAAGTCTCTGTACCTTTTATCTGGGCCTGTCCTTGCAGCACGGCATCCTCCCCGCTGTCCCCATCAGGGTCGGGATCGACCCCAAGGTCAGCCTCCAGGTTTTCAGGAAGCTCTGGGATGAATGGCAGCAGAGCCTGGCTCCTCCTCTTCAGAACCTTGTTGTCTTTGGTCACCTTTGTGTTCAAGGAGAAGAGATCTGTTTAGAGCATTGTTTCAGTGTTCCACACGGTATACAGGCTTTTGTTCAAGCCCAATAATGACTCAACTAATCATTGAGTTCTTGATTAGGTGATGTGTTTGTTACTACTGGGCTGGCACAAAACCTACACACCCAAGTGGAACACGGACTTGTTAGGTCAATGACGTCACTGAGACACTCAATTGAGTTGAAATACAGTACCCATAAAGCACCCCACCTTGACAGCCAGGGCCTCTGCACTCTCCCTGCAGGAGCGTTCAATCTGGAACTGCATCTCCAGAACTTCCATCTCCTTCAACAGCTGAGAGGACACTGAGGAGAGATGAGATAGAGGGAAGAGAAAGACGGGGAAAGAGAAATAGATCGTGGAGTGAGACAGAGAGAAAACATAGACTCCTGCTTACATATGTCATGAAAGCTACACTACTTTGTCACAAATATACAGTGCATTCGGAAAGTATTCAGACCCCTTGACTTTTTCCACGTTTTGTTACATTACGACCTTATTCTAAAATGGATGAACGTTTTTTTCCCTCATCAATCTACACACAATACCCCATAATGACGAAGCAAAAACAGGTTTAGACATTCTTGCAAATGTATAAAAAACTGAAATATCACATTTACATAAGTATTCAGACCCTTTACTCAGTACTTTGTTGAAGCACCTTTGGCAGCGATTACAGCCTCGATTCTTCTTGGGTATGGCGCTTCATGCTTGGTACACCTGTATTTGGGGAGTTTCTCCCATTCTTCACTGCAGACCCTCTCAAGCTCTGTAAGGTTGTATGGGGAGCGTTGCTGCACAGCTATTTTCAGGTCTCTCCAGAGATGTTCGATCGGGTTCAAGTAGGGGCTCTGGCTGGGCCACTCAAGGACATTGAGAGACTTGTCCCGAAGCCACTGCTGCGTTGTCTTGGCTGTGTGCTTAGGGTCGTTGCACTGTTGGAAGGTGAACCTTCACCCCAGTCTGAGGTCCTGAGCACTCTGGAGCAGGTGTTCATCAAGGATTTCTTTGTACTTTGCTCCGTTCATCTTTCCCTCGATCCTGACTAGCACGATGCTACCACCATGATGCCTCACCCGTAGGGATGGTGCCAGGTTTCCTCCAGACGTGACGCTTGGCATTCAGGCCAAATAGTTTAATCTTGGTTTCATCAGACCAGAGAATCTGGTTTCTCATGGTCTGAGAGTCTTTAGGTGCCTATTGGCAAACTCCAAGCGTGCTGTCATGTGCCTTTTACTGAGGAGTGCCTTCCGTCTGGCCACTCTACCATAAAGGCCTGATTGGTGGAGTGCTGCAGAGTTGGTTGTCTTTCTGGAAGGTTCTCCCATCTCCACAAAGAAACTCTGGAGCTCTGACCATTGGAATCTTGATCACCTCCCTGACCAAGGCCCTTCTCCCCTGATTGCTCAGTTTGGCTGGGCGGCCAGCTCTAGGAAGAGTCTTAGTGGTTCCAAACTTCTTCCACTTAAGAATGATGTAGGCCACTGTACTTGGGGACCTTCAATATTGCAGACATTTTTTGGTACCTTTTCCCAGATCTGTGCCTCGATACAATACTGTCTCGGACCTCTACGGACAATTCTTCGACCTCATGGCTTGGTTTTTGCTCTGACATGCACTGTCAACTGTGGGACCTTATATAGACAGGTGTGTGCCTTTCCAAATCATGTCCAATCAATTGAATTTATCAGAGGTGGACTCCAATCAAGTTGTAGAAACATTTCAAGGATGATCAGTGGAACCAGATGCAACTGAGCTCAATTTCGAGTCTCATAGCAAAGGGCCAGAATACTTATGTAAATAATGTATTTTTGTTTTTAACTTTTAATACATTTGCTAAAATTCCTAATATTCTGTTTTTGTTTTGTCGTTACGTGTTATTGTGTGTAGATTGATGAAGGAAAACATTAATTTAATACATTTTAGAATAAAGCTGTAGCGTAACAAAATGTGGAAAAAGGAAAGGGTCTGAATACTTTCCGCATACACTATATGGATATTGATTGGTGCAGCTCACCTTCCTCCATCTCAGATAGCTTCTGATTGGCTTCATCCCTCTGCTTCTCCAGAATCTCACACTACAGGACAGACCAAACAAATATACACATATACACAGACTAGTCTCTGACATATTCTCTCATCATCTGTTTAGGCTACCGGTATATAAGAACTAAATATACAAGTCTTAAGCTATGTCCATGGATTTAACATGGGACGATTTGTCTCTATCCAACAGAGAAACCATAGAGTATCACAGATGTTACTAAATATACCTGAATGTCTCCTTCATCTTCAGAGGAGCAGCTGCTTTCTCCACCAGAAGCTGTGAAAATATAACAAAATACTTTCATTTATCAAAATGTACAGTTATTGCAACTTATGGCTCTTCTTCCCGATATTAATCACAAATAAGTGGTTAATAAATGAGGAAGAAAGACATTAATGCAGCGTTCATGTCATGTCAGAAACTCAGGACCTCTGAGTTAATATGAACATAAATTATTTGCGTAGAGCTTCCTATTGGTTGATTCTGATACTTCCCAAGGGGGAATCTTGAGGTATCATCTTTCTACAATGAGTAAGCAAGTAGAACATTTCTGAGTTTCCGACATGACGTGAACACGGCAACAAATCCTAACGAGTCAGGTTTTCCTAATCCTATAGAGCACCACAGTGGAGGTATCGTAATACCCATAAAACCTAGCGGTCAAACAGGGAAATGGTTACACTTGTTTTTCCACCATTCATTTTAGAAACACTTAAAATAAGGGCTGGCTTTCGTGTAGGCTTACCCTGGCGTGACATTTTGATAACCATGTAAATCTCTCTCGGACAAGGTGACTTATCAAAATATTCAGCTCTATTTACTCTCACATTCTAAAATGCTAATTAGCATCAAAAAGTAGACATCATGCAAGACTACAAATCCCTGCAAGCTCCTACACGTCATCTCTAGCTGACACCTTTGCTAACAGGTTTTGTGTCAAGGGAAAACTTGCACAAGACAGTTCACCGAATTGTAATTTTTTAAAGAAATGTTGCAAATGTATTAATTAATACATTAAGCTAATAATAGATACTTAATCCAGATATTATTACATTTTCCTCGATTTGGCAGTCTCGTCCAGATCATCATGGCATTTGTAGTTCTTTATGGTATCCATATTAGCAGCTAATTACATTTCGTTTTTGGGGAGTAAATACAGGCGAATATATTGATAAAAGTCACCTTGTCCTAGAGAGATTTACATGGTTATCAAAATGTCACACCATGTTAAAGGCCTTATTTTAAGTGTTTCTAAAATCCCCTATCCCCCCTGTCCACTAGGTTTTATGGGTATTATTACTCATACACTGGTAATCTGTAAGTGATTCTAAAAGAGGAAGCTACTCTGAGGTGAGAATACAGGAAGTGATTCGGAAAGTCTCACTTTCAATATGGATCTGAGCAGTGCCATTCCCTCAACTACACAGAATTATGAACAAGGGATTAATTATTTACATTCTCTACTCAAAGACAGCTTTATGGAGGGATGTGGAAAAGAAATAAGGTACAAGTCACATCCAATGTTTCATATCATAGTAAATCATTTCACAATTGAGGGATGTTGTAGCATTTTTTTGCAGAGACAGGTGTGGTTATTTCAACGTGATCAGAACCTAATTGAAATGACCAGAATCAAAACTATTAATTCAGTGTGGCCTCTCTCTCATCAATCTCTAGGGCCAGCTGAGTGAGACATGTAGAAGAGTAGGAGACCATAAATACTCAAACTCAGTACAGACACATATGCACACAGACACATATGCACACAGACACATATGCACACAGACACATATGCACACAGACACATATGCACACAGACACATATGCACACAGACACATATGCACACAGACACATATGCACAGAGACACATATGCGCACACACACACATATGCACACACACACATACAGATAGGCACACACATACAGTAAAAATGCATACAGTTGAAGTCGGAAGTTTACATACACCTTAACCAAATACATTTAAACTCTGTTTTTCACAATTCCTGACATTTAATCCTAGTAGAAATTCCCTGTCTTAAGTCAGTTAGGATCACCACTTTATTTTAAGAATGTGAAATGTCACAATAATAGTAGAGAGAATGATTTGTTTCAGCTTTTATTTCTTTCATCACATTCCCAGTGGGTCAGAAGTTTACATACACTCAATTAGTATTTGGTAGCATTGCCTTTAAATTGTTTTACTTGGGTCAAACGTTTCAGGTAGCCTTCCACAAGCTTCCCACAATAAGTTGGGTGAATTTTGACCCATTCCTCCAGACAGAGCTGGTGTAACTGAGTCAGGTTTGTAGGCCTCCTTGCTCGCACACGCTTTTTCAGTTCTGCCCACACATTTTCTATAGGATTGAGGTCAGGGCTTTGTGATGGCCACTCCAATACCTTGACTTTCTTGTCCTTAAGCCATTTTGCCACAACTTTGGAAGTTTGCTTGGGGTCATTGTCCATGTGGAAGACCCATTTGTGACCAAGCTTTAACATCCAGACTGATGTCTTGAGATGTTGCTTCAATATATCCACATCATTTTCCTTCCTCACGATGCCATCTATTTTGTGAAGTGCACCAGTCCCTCCTGCAGCAAATCACCCCCACAACATGATGCTGCCACCGCCGTGCTTCGCGGTTGGGATGGTGTTCTTCGGCTTGCAAGCCTCCCCCTTTTTCCTCCAAACATAACAATGGTTAAAATGGCCAAACACTTCTATTTTTGTTTCATCAGACCAGAGGACATTTCTCCAAAAAGTATGATCTTTGTCCCCATGTACAGTTGCAAACCGTAGTCCGGCTTTTTTATGGCGGTTTTGGAGCAGTGGCTTCTTCCTTGCTGAGCGCTCTTTCAGGTTATGTCGATATAAGACTTGTTTTACTGTGGATAAATATACTTTTGTACCTGTTTCCTCCAGCATCTTCACAAGGTCCTTTGCAGTTGTTCTGGGATTGATTTGCACTTTTCTCACCAAAGTACGTTCATCTCTAGGAGACAGTACGCATCTCCTTCCTGAGCGGTATGACAGCTTCGTGGTCCATGGTTTTTATACTTGTGTACTATTGTTTGTACAGATGAATGTGGTACCTTCAGGCATTTTGAAATTGCTCCCAAGGATGAACCAGACTTGTGGAGGTCTACAATTTTTTTTCTGCGGTCTTGGCTGATTTCTTTAGATTTTCCCATGATGTCAATCAAAGAACCACTGAGTTTGAAGGTAGGCCTTGAAATACATCCACAGGTACACCTCCGATTGACTCAAATTATGTCAATTAGCCTATCAGATCCTTCTAAAGCCATGACATCATTTTCTGGATTTTTCCAAGCTGTTTAAAGGCAAAGTCAACTTTATGTATGTAAACTTCTGACCCACTGGAATTGTGATACAGGGAATTATAAGTGAAATAATCTGTCTGTAAACAATTGTTGGAAAAATGACTTGTGTCATGCACAAAGTAGATGTCCTAACCAACTTGCCAAAACTATAGTTTGTTAATAACAAGAAATTTGTGGAGTGGTTGAAAAACGAGTTTTATTGACTCCAACCTAAGTGTATGTAAACTTCCGACTTCAAGTGTATATTTATTCAGGATTCATATAAACTTGTGGTTGCATCACTAACAACATACTACCAAATTAATTTACCACCAAGTACAAACAATGTCGACCTACTAAAACTGCCCAAGCTGGAAAGGCAAAAACTGAGGTAAAGAATCTGAGTCCTTGAGGCTTTCTCAACAACACTGAGACGTGGCCTGTTTGGTCCATATACAGCCTAGGCTACCATAGTCGACATGGGTTCAACTCCGACCCACTGCCCTTCTGACTCGCAGTCTCTCCTACCTTTCCTGTCTCCTGTTCACTGTACTATCTCAATAAAAAATACAAAAAACCCTTAAATATTATGTATATTGAGTAGTTGAAAGTTAGTCTCACCTGCAGCGTTGCTGCCTTCCCCTTGTGTCCACATCACAACCCAGCTAGGCTCTGGTTCTGGTTCTAGACTGTGGTTCTCTGACTACTAGACAAAGAGAGACTAGTCCCTCTTCTACAGTCTCTGTGTTCTGTTGTAACTCGTGATCTGTCCCTTCCTTTGACTGACACACAAGCCCCAGTGTGTAGGAAAGGGAACTGAAAGTCTTAACTTTAAGTGTTACAAGATGGGGAGTTGTTCACACACTTATTCCAGAAGTGAATAAACTTTAATTGTGTGTATTTTAGTAAGACTAGGACAACCCCATGGATTCTGCTAAATAGTCAAATAATGGTACACAAACTATCTGCACTGACTATATCTTGCACTGACCCTACGTACACACACCAGTCTATATATACAAACCATATACACACTCACTAGACTATATATACAACCATATACACACTCACTAGACTATATATACAAACCATATACACACTCACTAGACTATATATACAAACCATATACACACTCACTAGACTATATATACAACCATATACACACTCACTAGACTATATATACAAACCATATACACACTCACTAGACTATATATACAAACCATATACACACTCACTAGACTATATATACAAACCATATACACACTCACTAGACTATATATACAAACCATATACACACTCACCAGACTATATATACAAACCATATACACACTCACTAGACTATATATACAAACCATATACACACTCACTAGACTATATATACAAACCATATACACACTCACCAGTTTATATATACAACCATATACACACTCACCAGACTATATATACAAACCATATACACTCACCAGACTATATATACAAACCATATACACACTCACCAGACTATATATACAAACCATATACACACTCACCAGACTATATATACAACCATATACACACTCACTAGACTATATATACAAACAATATACACACACTCACTAGACTATATATACAACCATATACACACTCACTAGACTATATATATATATATACATATATATATATATATATATATATATACACAAACCATATACACACTCACTAGACTATATATACAACCATATACACACTCACTAGACTATATATACAACCATATACACACTCACTAGACTATATATACAACCATATACACACTCACCAGACTATATATACAACCATATACACACTCACCAGACTATATATACAACCATATACACACTCACCAGACTATATATACAACCATATACACACTCACTAGACTATATATACAACCATATACACACTCACTAGACTATATATACAAACCATATCCACACTCATTCATATACACTATTTACACACACACACACACACACACACACACACACACACACACACACACACACACACACACACACACACACACACACATGCATACCGACAAAACACAAACACAAATATACTGTACACACACACATTTTTATACTCATAATTTGCTGCTGCTACTCAGTTCTTTATTTTACTCTTGTTATGATCTATCCTGATGCCTCGTCACTTTACCCTGCCTTCATATCTAGCTCAAATACCTCTGCACATTGATCTGATACTGTTACTCCCTGTATATATTCTTGTGTAAACTCTGCATTGTTGGGAAGGGCTCCTAAGCAAGCATTTCATTTGTAATCGACGCATGTGATAAATAACATTTGATTTGATTCTATCTTAACATTGTCCTCAATACTTATCCCCCAAAGCATCTCTGCCTGTCCTTAAAATATATCTTACATCCCAAATGGCCTCCATTCCCTATGAACGTATGTTGCACAACATAGGGAATACGGTGCCATGTTCTTCCACTCAACAGTGTACTGTAGTTTTACTTTGCTGAAGTATCCCCGCCCTCGGTAAGAAATTGTGCACTCCAGTTGACATCTCTAAGGGGGGCACTGTCTTTCTAAATGTACAGACAAATCAAAGTGTGTCTGTCAAGAGAAAACATATCCGGTATCTTCGTACTACAGCAGAGGAACATCTTACATGTGAACCAAATGGCACCCTATTCCCTATGTAGTTCACTACTTTTGGCCATGGCCCATAAGGTTTTGATCAAAAGCGGTGCACTTTAATAGGGAATAGGGTGCCATTTGGGACGCAGGCCCTAATTCAGGCCATGACCTCTGTTTGCAGCCTCAACAGAGATCTGCCATTAAAAACTAAAAGCTCATTCTCGAGATAACATGACATAGTGTACATTTGGGATGAGGAACCCTCTGTTATTGACACACGCACACGCACACACACACACATACCAATTATTCAGACTACTCCTTCCTATGTAATAAAACATTAATTTTATTTATTAATAATCCCTACAGTGGATACTGTTGCTTCTATCTGTATACTGCTTCACAGGGACCAGGCCTATATATGTTAAGGGCAGAGACCTCAGTTCCAGCTCTGATGTTTAGATTCATAATACAACAACATGTAATAAATAGCAGCATCGTGATGAGAAAAAGACATCTTGAATCTGCAATAATCAACCCCAAAATAACAATGACCTACTCTTTCATACTCTTCCAGCACTGACAAACTGACCTATGGAGACTACTTTAAAGAGATCCTTCAGCTATTTTTTAGCTTTTACTGTTGAAAAGTGATACTGCAAGTATAAATACAGTAAAGTACACACACACTAAAGGGTAAAAAAAAAATGTTTTAGTGAAAAATATATATTTTTACACAACTGCAAACTTTAAAGAGTAGGACATTCAAGGAATAGGTATGATGGGAATCCGTGATGTCATCGGCTACCACCCATAGAGGAGCTATAGAGAACAAAAGAGGAAAGGCCCACCCCCCACTTGAGCTATGTCCTGACACACCTGGACCACCTATTGAGAGATGTCCTTTTGTTAAGTAAATCAGGTGTTTAAATTAGGTGAAAACGAGACTGGAGTGCCACTTTACAAGTGGTTGGACCGTACAGGACTTATGTTGTCTCTGGGAGAGTTTTATGGTGAGGTTTATTTATTTATTTCACCTTTATTTAACCAGGTAGGCTAGTTGAGAACAAGTTCTCATTTGCAACAGCGACCTGGCCAAAATATATAAACTCAGCAAAAAAAGAAACGTCCTCTCACTGTCAACTGGGTTAATTTTCAGCAACCTTAACATGTGTAAATATTTGTATGAACATAACAAGATTCAACAACTGAGAAAAAAACTGAACAAGTTCCACAGACATGTGACTAACAGAAATGGAATAATGTGTCCCTGAACAAAGGGGGGGTCAAAATCAAAAGTAACAGTCAGTATCTGGTGTGGCCACCAGCTGCATTAAGTACTGCAGTGCATCTCATCCTCATGGACTGCACCAGATCTGCCAGTTCTTGCTGTGAGATATTACCCCACTCTTCTACCAAGGCACCTCCAAGTTCCCGGACATTTCTGGGGGGAATGGCCCTGGCCCTCACCCTCCGATCCAACAGGTCCCAGACGTGCTCAATGGGGTTGAGATCAGGGTTCTTCGCTGGCCATGGCAGAACACTGACATTCCTGTCTCGCAGGAAATCACACACAGAATGAGCAGTATGGCTGGTGGCATTGTCATGCTGGAGGGTCATGTCAGGATGAGCCTGCAGGAAGGGTACCACATGAGGGAGGAGGATGTCTTCCCTGTAACGCACAGCATTGAGATTGCCTGCAATGACAACAAGCTCAGTCCAATGATGCTGTGACACACCGCCCCAGACCATGACGGACCCTCCATCTCCAAATCAATCCCGTTCCAGAGTACAGGCCTCGATGTAATGCTCATTCCTTCGACGATAAACGTGAATCCGACTATCACTCCTGGTGAGACAAAACCGTGACTCGTCAGTGAAGAGCACTTTTTTGCCAGTCCTGTCTGGTCCAGCGACGGTGGGTTTCTGTCCGTAGGCGATGTTGTTGCCGGTGATGTCTGTTGAGGACCTGCCTTACAACAGGCCTACAAGCCCTCAGTCCAGCCTCTTTCAGCCTATTGCGGACAGTCTGAGCACTGATGGAGGGATTGTGCGTTCCTAGTGTAACTCGGGCAGTTGTTGTTGCCATCCTGTACCTGTCCCACAGGTATGATGTTCAGATGTACCAATCCTGTGCAGGTGTTGTTACACATGGTCTGCCACTGCGAGGATGATCAGCTGTCCGTCCTGTCTCCCTGTAGCGCTGTCTTAAGCGTCTCACAGTACGGACATTCCCATTTATTGCCCAGGCCACATCTGCAGTCCTCATGCCTCCTTGCAGCATGCCTAAGGCACGTTCACGCAGATGAGCAGGGACCCTGGGCATCTTTCTTTTGGTGTTTTTCAGAGTCAGTAGAAAAGCCTCTTTAGTGTCCTAAGTTTCATAACTATGACCTTAATTGCCTACTGTCTGTAAGCTGTTAGTGTCTTAACGACCAATCCGCAGGTGCATGTTCATTAATTGTTTATGGTTCATTAAACAAGCATGGGAAACCGTGTTTAAACCCTTTACAATGAAGATCTGTGAAGTTATTTGGATTTTTATGAATTATCTTTGAAAGACAGGGTCCTGAGAAAGGGACGTTTCTTTTTTTGCTGAGTTTATATATATATATATATATATATATATATATATATATATATATATATACATACATACATACATACATACATACATACATACATACATACATACATACATACATACATACATACATACATACATACATACATACATACATACATACATACATATATTATTGTAATATGTATATCTATTTCTAATAATATTTATAAACTGGGTGGTTCGAGCCCTGAATGCTGACTGGCTGACAGCTATGGTAAATCAGAACGTATACCTAGGGTATGACAAAACATTTATTTTTACTGCTCTAATTACATTGGTAACCAGTTTATAATAGCAATAAGGCACTTCAGGGGTTTGTGATATATAGCCAATATATCATGACTTTTGGCTGTGTCCATGCACTCCGCGTTGCATTGTGCGTAAGAACAGTCCTTAGCCATGGTATATTGGCCATATACCACACCCCCTCATGCCTTATTGCTTAAATATATCTATAGGATTTGCGATTCCTATCAGAAATGTATGGATATTATGTGTCACAATGTCATTTTGACCAATCATTGACTTCCCCTCCCTGGGCACCTGAAGACACAGTGGCCCCTCAGGCCCCTTAGAGCTGTCTGTTGCCATGGATACCCAGTCCCCCAGTCTTCTAGATCTGTCTGTCGCTGTGGATACATGCCACCCCCAGGCTTCTCGATCTGTCTGTCGCTGTGGATACATGGCCCCCCCAGGCTTCTATCTCTGTCTGTTGCTGTGGATACATGGCCCTCCAGACTTCTAGATCTGTCTGTCGCTGTGGATACATGGCCCTCCAGACTTCTATCTCTGTCTGTTGCTGTGGATACATGGCCCTCCAGACTTCTATCTCTGTCTGTTGCTGTGGATACATGGCCCTCCAGACTTCTAGCTCTGTCTGTCGCTGTGGATACATGGCCCCCCCAGGCTTCTATCTCTGTCTGTTGCTGTGGATACATGGCCCTCCAGACTTCTAGCTCTGTCTGTTGCTGTGGATACATGGCCCTCCAGACTTCTAGCTCTGTCTGTCGCTGTGGATACATGGCCCTCCAGACTTCTATCTCTGTCTGTTGCTGTGGATACATGGCCCTCCAGACTTCTAGCTCTGTCTGTCGCTGTGGATACATGGCCCTCCAGACTTCTAGCTCTGTCTGTCGCTGTGGATACATGGCCCTCCAGACTTCTAGCTCTGTCTGTTGCTGTGGATACATGGCCCTCCAGACTTCTATCTCTGTCTGTTGCTGTGGATACATGGCCCTCCAGACTTCTATCTCTGTCTGTTGCTGTGGATACATGGCCCTCCAGACTTCTATCTCTGTCTGTTGCTGTGGATACATGGCCCTCCAGACTTCTAGCTCTGTCTGTCGCTGTGGATGCGTGGCCCCCCAGGCTTCTAGATCAGTCTGGCACCCTGACCTTTGTTACAGTAATTACAGCATGGTGATAAAGGTGAAATTGTCACATAATATCCTTGCTGTCTGATGTCATTAGTAGAGGACATTATCACAGTAAAAGCACTGTGCAGCCCCACTGGTGTAGGGTGACGTTGCCCTCCTAGGTACACATCTACGATCAGCTTCTCCATTAGTCGGGGAAATGCAAAACTGACCCAGGATCAGCATAAAAGGTGGAAATTTAGAAATAGTGTGGTAAGCGGCAGGTGCAACCTTTTTTGCTCCTCTTTGTATGTTTTGTCATCTTTGTAAAGACATTCCACACATTATTATCCATATTTATGTTTTATCCAAGAAAATAACATAGGCAACAATGGCTGGCCTAGATGTAAAACATATACCTTATGTTCTTAATTATTTCTAAATGATTCAGGTTTCTTCAAATCTGTGGCGGATAAAAGTGCCATTAGAGAAAATGTTCGAGGTTGTCCATCGTCAATTTCTAGAAGTTCTATGAAATTCTTTAGTTTTACAATTATTTTATAAACTAGTCTTATATTTTTGCGATTGCTGCAAGATAGAGAGAAATATTGTCGGTCTTTTTAAGATGTTTTTCTGTAAGTTGTCAAATGTAAATATGTGTTTTTATTTAAATATTAAGAGTTTTTACAGAAAAAATACATAAATCAATAAGTTGAAATAAACGAATTAAGAATAAGAATAACACAAACTTTTATTCAGATAGGCCTGTATCTTCACCAGGCTATCACAAATTATTGCGTTATTGCACAATACAAAATATGAATTAATTACAATTCTGAACTTGATTGATTTCTCATGATCATAATGCTTATGTAACACGAATTAATTTTATGCAATAAAACGACTATTTAAAATAAGAGCAAATACGTTATTTTAGCGGTTCCTGCATACATGGAGTAGTGTACTGTCATTGCACCATTCATTTTATTATTCATTGTAATTTCTCAGAATTTCCGCAAAATGTTTTGTCAGAAGTGGGATTCGAACCCACGCCTCCAGAGGAGACTGCGACCTGAACGCAGCGCCTTAGACCGCTCGGCCATCCTGACATACGAAAAGAACAGGAGATGTTGCAATTAAAAATGTTGTGATGCATTCGTATGTTCAATTGAATGATTTCTCAAATCACTTTGAGGGTAAGAATATCGGCACTTTTGTACAAAACCTATTTTAGTTTTTTATGAGTGTATAAATGTATAGGGAATTATTAGCAGTAAGGACCTAGCGATTTCACAGCCGACTCACTTCTATTGGAATCAGATGTGTTTGTACTGGGATAAAGAGTAAATTAATGAGCACAACGCTAACGCTTTAAAGGAGCAATCAGCGGTTGCTCATTTTTGGACTTAATAAATTAATGATCTGTACCCACTTTCTTGGAGAATATAACTTAGAAATGCCTCATTCCACTGTGCAAAACCTGGTTGAGGCAACGTTCTTTCAACCCCAAAAAATCTATGTGATGACATGGAAAACTGATTGGATTTGCAAAAAGTCATCAATGTAAAGGCCTTTCTTCTTAATTTCATCCAATGTATAACCTAAATCTAATAACATGGTGAAATTGTTGGTTGATTTCACGTTGAATTCACAATAGTTGACACCTCAACCACATGTAAATCAAAACTAGACATTGAACTGATGTTTGTGCCCAGTGGCATGAACTTTAAGTTCAACTGTCAATACCCATCGAAATATAAGCTGGTTTTACTCCAAGATTTGTGAACAATGTAACTGAAACAAACATGGTAAAAAATATAATGTTGATATCGTGGATGGTTTGAGTGGTTACATTTCTCACTCAATCAGTCTTTTTAGGAAAACAGGGGCGGGGACAAGAAACAATACACTTTGTTATAGTTGCTACTGCTGATTGCCACTTTAATGTGCTGTTATAATAAGTAATTGATGCTTATGGCTCAGGGAGGAGATGTAGGACACTGAAAATAAACTCATTTTCATGTTCTATTTTTATTATAGGCCTCCTTTTGGTAACAATTTATAAAACAATTATAATAATAATTGTGTAATATATATATATATATATATACACATACAGGCCTATCCTCCTGATTCCTGCTTACAAGCAAAATTAAAGCAGGAAGCACCAGTGACTCGGTCTATAAAAAAATGGTCAGATGAAGCAGATGATAAACTACGGTATTGTTTTACTAGCACAGACTGGAATATGTTCCCGGATTCCACCGATGGCATTGAGGAGTACACCACATCAGTCACATACAGGCCTACCATGTCCTGATTTTGACCTGACTCAGTGGATAAACCCATAGGGACTCGACATCAGGGATGAGAAGTTAAGTTGTTTATCATTACCATCCCGTCTTGTCTGGGGCAGCTGGCTAATTCTTTAAGGGATAGTTGAGCCATTTAATGCTTATTTAGACATTTGTTTCCTGGATTTTGTTTTAGTCAATAAGCACAGGGTTTCCCAGACAGACAGACAGACAGACAGACAGACAGACAGACAGACAGACAGACAGACAGACAGACAGACAGACAGACAGACAGACAGACAGAGTGACAGAGAGAGAGTGACAGAGAGAGAGTGACAGAGAGAGAGTGACAGAGAGAGAGAGAGAGAGAGAGAGAGAGAGAGTGACAGAGAGGGACAGAGAGAGACAGAGAGAGAGTGACAGAGAGAGACAGAGAGAGACAGAGAGAGAGTGACAGAGAGAGAGAGAGAGAGAGTGACAGAGAGAGAGAGAGAGTGACAGAGAGAGAGAGAGAGAGAGAGAGAGAGGAATGGGGCCAGGACAGTACAGCCATCGAGCAGCAGCATCTGTGTGTTGATAGTCAGTGTGGATTTTAACTGAGATAATACAGAGCTCACTGGGTTTAGGAGATGATGATCTGATGCCTTGCGTCGATTGAAGACACACACACTCAGCCCGGCATCTGGCATCTCTGTCTGTGTGTGTTTACAAGTTGTTGTTTGTGGCTCTGTTTGGAGGCAGCAGGCTGTGGAAAGACTACGGCACAAGGCGAGGTTCTGCTGGTGCCGACTGCACCTGGCTGGCGTATCGTACTGTAGCCATGGTACTAGGACTAATGCCCCAGATAGATGCAGGTTTGGTTGGGGAGAGTAGATTAATGTATATTACATAGCACTCACAAACACTCTGTCAGTCAGTTTATATTCAGTCTGTTGACAATTAATAATTATGCATCACGTGGACATGGATAAACACACATACCGGAACACACACACACACACAAACAAAAACACACACACATAAACACACACACACACACACACACAAACACACATAAACACACACACACACACACACACACAAACACACATAAACACACACACACATAAACACACACGCACACAAACACACGCACGCAAACATACAGTTCTTCACCTGCTCTGCCTCTCTCAGCAGCATGACTGTGTGATAGGATTATCCCTTCTCTTGGCAGGACCACAGCTGCAGCTGACTGAGAGGCTACACTGCAGAGGGCACACAAAGGTCAACGGGGTCACAACCCCACAGGGCAGACAGAGCACAAGACAACCGACTGGAGTAAGGGGGAAGAGAGAGGAGGAGGGGGAAAGCGACTTGGAGGAGGAGAGGAGGAGGGCATGCTCGGTCAGACCTAAAGATAGTGCAGGAGAGAGGTTTGGTACGGATGAGAAGAAGATGAGACAAGGACAAGATAAACTATTTTAGAACAAGGGAATAGAGGACGATGCTGTGAACCAGCTTTTAAAAGGATGGTACTGAGAATACAGTAGAGGAAGGGAGGAAGAGAGACAGACAGGGAGGGAGAGAGAGAGAGAAGGAGAGAGAGAAGGGGAGAGAGAGAGAGAGAGAGAGAGAGAGAGAGAGAGCGAGAGAGAGAAGGAGAGCGAGGGAAAGAGAGAGAGAGAGAGAGAGAGAGAGAGAGAGAGAGAGAGAGAGAGAAGGAGAGCGAGGGAAAGAGAGAGAGAGAGAGAGAGAGAGAGAGAGAGAGAGAGAGAGAGAGAGAGAGAGAGAGAGAGAGAAGGAGAGCGAGGGAAAGAGAGAGAGAGAATTAAATGTGACAGAGCAGCCTTGTAGATACCACTGAACCCTCGGTGACTCCGCTGTGCTGTGAAAACAAAACCAAACCAGAATGATGCCACGAGTCCCGATTTCTAAGCAGACTCGTCCCTCCCTCTCTTTCTGTTTCTGCATCGTTTTTTTATGTGTACAAACATAATTAAATGTAACATTTTGGAACCAAACAGATCGAGCATATCACTTCCCTTTTTTTCAGGCACTCTTTTCCAGAGCATTTAGGGTTAAATGCATTGCTCAAGAGCACATGGACATGTTATTTACCCAGTCGGCCAGGGGATTAGAACCAGCAACCTTTCAGTTACTGACCCAATGCACTTAAATGTTAAGCTACATCAACATTTGCATCATGGTACACTGTCCTTCTCTCAGCACATATCAAAGCCGCAGGCTAAGCTTAAATCTAGACTTGGTTTCCTCTATCGTAATCGCTCCTCTTTCACCCCAGCTCCCAAACTAACCCTGATTCAGATGACCATCCTACCTAAGCTAGATTATGGAGAAGTCATTTATAGATCGGCAGGTAAGGGTGCTTTCAAGCAGCGAGATGTTCTTTACCATTCAGCCATCAGATTTGCCACCAATGTCACTTATAGGACAAATCACTGCACTCTATACTCATCTGTAAACTGATCATCTCTGTATACCTGTCGTAAGACCCACTGGTTGATGCTTAATTGTAAAACCCTGTTAGGCCTCACGCCCCCCTATCTGAGATATCTACTGCAGCCTTCATCCAACACCCGTTCTGCCAGTCACATTCTGTTAAAGGTCCGCCAAGCACACATATCCCTCGGTCGCTTGTATTTTCAGTTCGCTGAAGCTAGCAACTGGAACGAGCTGCAACAATCACTCAAACGGGACAGTTTTATCTCAATCTCTTCCTTCAAAGACTCAATCATGGACACTCTTACTGACAGTTGTGGCTGCTTTGTGTGATGTATTGTTGTCTTTACCTTCTTGCCCTTTGTGCTGTTGTCTGTGCCCAATAATGTTTGTACCATGTTTTGTGCTGCTACCATGTTGTGTTGCTACCATGTTATTATCATGTTGTGTTGCTACCATACTGTGTTGTTGTCTTAGGTCTCTCTTTATGTAGTGTTGTGTTGTCTCTCTTGTCGTGATGTGTGTTTTGTCCTATATATACATATATATATATTTTTTTATCCCAGCCCCCGTCCCCGCAGGAGACCTTTAGCCTTTTGGTAGGCCGTCATTGTAAATAAGAATTTGTTCTTAACTGACTTGCCTAGTTAAATAAAGGTTAAATAAAAATAAATAAATACATTTGGATAGGGGATTTCGATACGATGTGATATTGACATGATATAATATCGAGCCGTTGCAATACATGCACACACAAACAAATAAGAAATAACACATCTGTACAGTATGGAATTCTACAACTGTTCTAGAACTGGCAACATGTCTGCTGCATTTGTTCCCTGTCCACTGCTAGACAAGAGTACAGAGAGACTACGGTCCTACTGCTTGGAGGCCTGTAGGTGGCGCTCTAACTCTATGTTCTGCCACCTGTTGCATTCCCTGCAGTTCTCCAGCAGAGACGACAAGTAGACTGACAACCTGCAGCGTGCCAGCCAAGACACTGTTGCCAAACAGTCAAAGACACTGAGTTCATTGAAACCGAGGGGCCATAGTCCTACAAATAAATAGGCTATAGAATATATTGTTTGTTTTGCACATTTAATTAAATATATTCATTATGACGAATTCATTCATTAAAAGATATCGAATTAGGCAACCAGTGTCCCTTAAAACAAATAAGGTGAATCAGATTATATTTGGTGTTGTCTTCAATTCCATTATTTTCACTCAGTTCCGTTCCTATTTAATAATGAGATCGAATTTTAACATAATAATAATTTAATATAAATGTACATTCCACGTCGAGTTCAATTACTCTGAATGATTTGGAACTGAAATTAAATGTACCTATTTGTTATTTTAATGTTGGCTTTTATATTTATCTCTACCCGACTGTTAAAAATTATGCAATTAAATTCGATTTATTTGAGCAAAACATTTCAGGTAAGTGAAAAGGTGACAAACATTAATGATTAGAAGTGTGTGTGTGTGTGTGTGTGTGTGTGTGTGTGTGTGTGTGTGTGTGTGTGTGTGTGTGTGTGTGTGTGAATGTGTATGTATATGTGTGTACGTGTATGTGCATGTGTATGTGTGTGCGTGCGTGTGCGTGTGCGTGTGAGTAAATTGAGAATAAAAATGATGCTGCTGTGTGTGTGTGTGTGTGTGTGTGTGTGTGCACATGACTATGTAAAAAAACGAATAGCAGCACAAAGAGGTCATCTGTAGTCTAGAAAACTCTATCAGAATCCGCAGACAGACAAACAATGCCAGTCAGCCAGTGAGAGCCTTACTGGCCAAGACTAGCTGACATCACACACCGCGGTACATCATCATCATCATCACCATTCTCACCACTGTCTCATGATGATGAGGTCACAGAAGATACTGTCTGTTTGCTGGAGCCGACTGGCACACTGTGGCACAGACCCGTAATGGATGGTCACTGTCTCAGCGTGGAGCCAGAATGGTGGCAAAGGAAGCAGTCGTCTGGGCAGGCACAAAGTGACATAGTTAGCAACCGCCAACCAGACATCCCTGGCACAACTGTGGACAAAGAGAACAGACTGGGAAGTCGGGAGACTGGTTGAATAAATGCAACCTGGTCCCAGATGTGTTATCGGTGCCTGTCTTGGTCAATCCTATGGTCACTGTTTGGCGTGGTAGTTTTCCTTCCTGAATTTATTGAAATGAATTGAGCCGAATCTTGATATAGAAACAGACTGGGATGGACTTGAAGGAGACTGGTTGGGTAATATGAGAGGGCTATTAGTTTATTTTACAGTAAAGAAAAATGTGTAATTACCTGGTAAATTACGAGGCATCAATTATCAGTTTTCCATCCAACCTTTTTATGCAGTAAAGTACATGTCGAATAAAAAATGTCATGATAGGCCCGATGGAAACTTTTTCCAAATGTCGACAAAACAGAATATGCTCGATACGGTGGGATATTTTTGTGTAGGTAAAAGTAATTATGCTAGAAATGTTAGTGGAATTGCTTTTATGCGCAAATATTGATTTAATAAACATCATATCGAAGTAAACCTGGAGTCACGCGATGACATGGTGTGTGGTCCTCCCACTACAACTCGCCGGGAAAGCATGCAGTTCATTAGGCTACAGATGAAATAAGTAACTTCACAGTGCACTATGAGCTCGATGCTCCTTTCCAATAAATATCGAATGGTCCTATTCTGGTGACATGATCATCGATGCTTGGCTGCCGTTTCACAAATCAAAATAATCTCGCTCTTTTGTCCATAATAATCTCATCATGTAGGCAATGCCAGTACTGTATCTGCCAGCTGTTGGCTAGAGCTCAAGTGCCAATACCAAGGTGGGCACACTCACTCTATAACGCAACATGTTTTTGGAGAAAACCATCAGTATAGTTGAAAATGCGATAGAAACCCAATTAACTCTTATTTTTTTATTCGGTAGATGGTAATTTAAACACAAAAGGTTTTTTATGTGCACTAGGGTTGTCCCGATACATGATTAAATCGAATATCGTGACATTTGACAATGACAATATATTGTGAAGTGTAAGACTATACTCTATTTACCCCCAAGCCATAAGACTCCTGAACTTCTAGTCAAATGGCTACCCAGACTATTTGCAGTGCCCCCCCCACCTCCTCTTTACACCACTGCTACTCTCTGTTGTCATCAACGCATAGTCACTTTAATAACTCTACCTACATGTACATACCACCGCAACTAACCGGTGACATCACACACCGCGGTACATCATCATACAATACATTGACTCTGTATTGTTATCCCCCTGTATATAGCTATTGTTATTTTACTGCTGCTATTTAATTACTTGTTACTTTTATCTCTTATTCTTATCTGTATTTTTTTGAAACTGCATTGTTGTTTAGGGGCTCGTAAGTAAGCGTTTCACTGTAACACACTGTTGACCCACCTTGGGTCAAATATTCGATTCTGTAGCTGTGTATTTTATCGACCTGTTGTATTCAGCGCATTTTAATGTATTTTTATTTCCCCCTTATTTAACCAGGTAGGCCAGTTGAGAACAAGTTCAAATCAAATCAAAGTTTATTTGTCACATGCGCCGAATACAACAGGTGTGTTCACCTTACAGTGAAATGCTTATTTACAGGCTCTAACCAATAGTGCGATAAAAAGGTATGGGTGTGTGTATGTGTGTGTAGGTAAGTAAAGAAATAAAACAACAGTAAAAATACATTTTAAAATAAGAGTAGCAAGGCTACATACAGACACCGGTTAGCCAGGCTGGTTGAGGTAGTATGAACATGTAGGTATGGTTAAAGTGACTATGCATATATGAGGAACAGAGAGTAGCAGTAGCGTAAAAACAGGGGTTGGCGGGTGGTGGGACACAATGCAGATAGGCCGGTTAGCCAATGTGCGGGAGCACTGGTTGGTCGGGCCAATTGAGGTAGTATGTACATGGATGCATAGTTAAAGTGACTATGCATATAAGATAAACAGAGAGTAGCAGCAGCGTAAAAAGAGGGGTTGGGGGGGCACACAATGCAGATAGCCTGGTTAGCCAATGTGCGGGAGCACTGGTTGGTCGGGCCAGTTGAGGTAGTGTGTACATGAATGTATAGTTAAAGTGACTATGCATATAAGATAAACAGAGAGTAGCAGCAGCGTAAAAAGAGGGGTTGGGGGGGGGCACACAATGCAAATAGTCCGGGTAGCCATTTGATTACCTGTTCAGGAGTCTTATGGCTTGGGGGGAAAAACTGTTGAGAAGCCTTTTTGTCCTAGACTTGGCACTCCGGTACCGCTTGCCATGCGGTAGTAGAGAGAACAGTCTATGACTGGGGTGGCTGGACTCTTTGACAATTTTTAGGGCCTTCCTCTGACACCGCCTGGTGTAGAGGTCCTGCATGGCAGGCAGCTTTGCCCCAGTGATACTGGGCCGTACGCACTACCCTCTGAAGTGCCTTGCGGTCGGAGGCCGAGCAATTGCCGTACCAGGCAGTGATGCAACCGGTCAGGATGCTCTCGATATTGCAGCTGTAGAACCTTTTGAGGATCTCAGGACCCATGCCAAATCTTTTTAGTTTCCTGAGGGGGAATAGGCTTTGTCGTGCCCTCTTCACGACTGTCTTGGTGTGTTTGGACCATTCTAGTTTGTTGGTGATGTGGACACCAGGGAACTTGAAGTTCTCAACCTGCTCCACTACAGCCCCGTTGATGAGAATGGGGGCGTGCTCGGTCCTCCTTTTCCTGTAGTCCACAATCATCTCCTTAGTCTTGGTTAGGTTGAGGGATAGCTTGTTATTCTGGCACCACCCGGCCAGGTCTCTGACCTCCTCCCTTTAGGCTGTCTCGTCATTGTCGGTGATCAGGCCTACCACTGTTGTGTCGTCTGCAAACTTCATGATGGTGTTGGACTCGTGCCTGGCCATGCAGTCGTGGGTGAACAGGGAGTACAGGAGGGGACTGAGCACACACCCCTGGGGAGCTCCAGTGTTGAGGATCAGCGTGGCAGATGTGTTGCTACCTACCCTCACCACCTTGGGGCGGCCCGTCAGGAAGTCCAGGATCCAGTTGCAGAGGGAGGTGTTTAGTCCCAGGTTCCTTAGCTTAGTGATGAGCTTTGAGGGTACTATGGTGTTGAAAGCTGAGCTGTAGTCAATGAATAGCATTCTCACATAGGTGTTCCTTTTGTCCAGGTGGGAAAGGGCAGTGTGGAGTATAATAGGGATTGCATCATCTGTGGATCTGTTTGGGCGGTATGCAAATTGGAGTGGGTCTAGGGTTTCTGAGATAATGGTGTTGATGTGAGCCATTACCAGCCTTTCAAAGCACTTCATGGCTACGGACATGAGTGCTACGGGTCTGTAGTCATTTAGGCAGGTTGCCTTTGTGTTCTTGGGCACAGGGACTATGGTGGTCTGCTTGAAGCATGTTGGTATTACAGACTCAATCAGGGACATGTTGAAAATGTCAGTGAAGACACCTGCCAGTTGGTCAGCACATGCCCGGAGCACACGTCCTTGTAATCCGTCTGGCCCAGCAGCCTTGTGTATGTTGACCTGTTTAAAGGTCTTACTCACGTCGGCTACGGAGAGCGTGATCACACAGTCGTCCGGAGCAGCTGATGCTCTCAGGCATGTCTCATGCAAGTGATTTAGCTCGTCTGGTAGGCTCGTGTCACTGGGCAGCTCGCGGCTGTGCTTCCCTTTGTAGTCTGTAATAGTTTGCAAGCCCTGCCACATCCGACGAACGTCGGAGCCGGTGTAGTATGATTCAATCTTAGCCCTGTATTGACGCTTTGCCTGTTTGATGGTTCGTCGCAGGGCATAGCTGGATTCCGGGTTAGAGTCCCGCACCTTGAAAGCGGCAGCTCTACCCTTTAGCTCAGTGCGAATGTTGCCTGTAATCCATGGCTTCTGGTTGGGGTATGTACGTACAGTCACACTGTGGGGACGACGTCCTCAATGCACTTATTGATAAAGAAGTGATTGATGTAGTGTACTCCTCAATGCCATCAGTGGAATCCGGGAACATATTCCAGTCTGTGCTAGTAAAACAGTACCGTAGCTTATCATCTGCTTCATCTGACCATTTTTTTATAGACCGAGTCACTGGTGCTTCCTGCTTTAATTTTGCTAGTAAGCAGGAATCAGGAGGATAGAGTTGTGGTCGGATTTATCAAATGGAGGGCGAGGTTCTCATTTCCAATGTGACTAATACAATTTGATTTGATTTCACCTTTATTTAACCAGGTAGACCAGTTGAGAGCAGCTTCTCATTTCCAATGTGACTAATACGATTTGATTTGATGTATTTGAACTTTACCAATCAAAACTGTGCAGCGTCATCAGTTAGACTGTGTCAAGATGTTGAAAAGGAAGTCTAAATGAATTAACTATGCCTTATTTCTTGCCATAATACGATTATTTAATGAGAATGTGAGTATAATACCATAAATAAGCACAAAAATTGCAGTCTGGAATAATTTAGTCATTAACGGCGCAAAATGATTATATTCGGTATTGTAATATTCTGAGTAGTATATCGTAGAAGAGGTGTCCCCAAATATTGCTCAACCATAATGAGCACTACGTCATCAAGCACAGCCTTTTATCTGCAATAAGTCAACTTGATGGAAACATCTCTGGTGGGAAAATGCGCATCTTGTTTTTATGTGGCTTTTAGAATATTTGCATGGAAATCTGTTGCCAATTGGATGGAAACCTAGCTAGTGAGGACTTTCTTATACTTACTTCAAATAATTGTAACTAAAACTACCTGGAACCAAATGGTGCTTGTTGCAAAGAGTCCCCAAAACACAATTAAGTAATTCATAGGTTATTACTTTGTAATTACCATGTTACCATGTCGGTTCCAAGGAAATATTAGGTAATTTCCGCAAAATAAAGTGGTACCATGAGTGGGTATGCCATGGTGTACGTAACATGCGTTCTCAATTCAGGTTTAGGCAACACCTGACAGCAACTGATCCTATAGGTCAGATAAATGGTATTATGTACGCGCACACACACACACACACACACACACACACACACACACACACACACCCATAGGAGGATGATGGGTGGGTGACATGGTCAAAAGTTCAACTGAGAGAGGCAGAGATCTTAATCGAGGGCATGTCTCTCTAAAGCTGGATTACACCACAAATAATGCTCTCTGTCTTTCTCTATCTCTCTGTCTTTATCTCTCTCTCTCTCTCTGTTTTTATCTCACTCTCTCTTTCTCTAAGTCATTCTCTCTCTCTCTCTCTGTTTTTATCTCTCTCTTCCTCTCTGTCTTTCTCTCTCTGTGTGTTTCTCTCTTTCTCTCTCTCTGTCTTTATCTCTCTGTCTTTCTTTCTCTCTCTCTCTATGCCTCTCTCTCTGTCTCTATTTCTCTCTCTCCCTCTATCTTGCCCTTTCTCTAACTCTCGTGCCCTGTCTGTAACCTTCACCCCCCCTCCTGCCTCTCCCTCCATAGATCACAAACCCCAAGATAACCAAACGTTAGCTAGCAATGACGTAATAGCAACATGTCTGCTTGCTTCACTGTCTATCACATCACTAGATACATTCCCATCTACTGAGATCACAGAAGTTTCACCTAAATCCACCAATCAATTTCCTCACCAGATAAACAGTGGTTTGTCCCCCCCCCCCACACACACACACACACACACACACAATCACACATAGACAAAGAGGATAAGAATCGACCAGAGAGGGGGTGATGGTAATGATGAGAGCTCTAAAGGTTATACTCTACTCACCCCATGTGCTCTGCACCAGCACCTGTGGCTGGTAGCTCCCCCTCTCAATACTCTCTGTAGTGTCCTCTGAGCTGCTGAGAGGAGCCCATCTTTACTCTCTACCTCCCCTGTCCTGGACTGGACAGCTGTGGGGGCTTCAATGTGTGAACCCACCCTCCCTATCCCCTTCCTGTCTACCCTCTTTCCTTCTCTCTCTCTCTCTCTCTTCCCCTCTGTTTCCTACTCTCTCTCCCTCTCTCCACCTCTCCACCTGTCTCCCCCTCCCTCCCTGTCTTCCCCTCTGTTTTCCACTCCCCCCTCTCTCCCTCCCTCCCTCCCTCCCGCTCTCGCTCTCTCTCTCTCCCTCCATGCAGCTGGTGTTGGTGGGACCTTGACCTTCATTAGTACTGACAAGCAGGAGCACTGATTCTGTAAAGGTCGTGACCC